>NW_026652295.1:38461111-38798186 GCF_009828535.3 Hylobates moloch | reverse complement strand
CCCCTTACTCGGTGCCTTTTGACATCCACACCTCATCCTCAGCCGACTTAGCTGTCACAGTAAATCAGCCCCAGTCATTCGCCATCTGGTCCCAGCCCTTAGCAGAGAGCAGAGGGAGCCAGGTGGATTCTGGCTGGAGGTGGGTCGGGTAAACAGGCCCCTGGGGTCGCAGCCAGAGATGCTCCATAATTTCCAAGGCTGGCACGGCACTTATGCTGCTCCTGATGCCAGGAGTTTGTGCCAGGCCTGAATGGACTGCCAGTCACAGAGAAGCCTGGGCCTGGAGGGTAGAGAGTGGCCCCGGGCCTGGCTGCAGGTGCTGCAAGTGGGCAGCAGATGGATGGTGTGGAGGCGGCAAGGAGAGGGCTGCTGGGTAGCGTCTTCCTCCCGGGAGCATGATGTTAGGGACTTAGGGCCTCATTCCCATCACTGTGGCTGTGCAGCCTTCATCAGCTACAGGAGAGGCATTAGGGCAGCCTTGTTGGAGAGTGAAGTTCCCATCTAGCCACAGCCTGTGCTAGGCCACTTTGTAGCCACCAGCCCTCCCCTCACACAGAGCTCATTGGCAACAGGGTACCGATGCTGCCAAAATCCTTGGGGACAGGCCTGAGGCCATAGCAGGAAGGTGCCAGGTTAGACATGAGCGAGGGGAGACAAGGGTCTAGAGCTCAGACAGGACATCTAAATAAATTGTGATAAATGAATGAATGAATGAGTGAGTACTAAGCCATGCCAATTTTTTTTTTTTTTGAAAAAGCAAATATAACAATTCAAGAAACTGGCGTTTTAGACTTAGCTTGGCCTCTCACAACTAGCTGTGAGTTGCTGGATGAGTCACAGTCCTTTATCTGGAAAATGAAGGGATTGATTGTATTGGGGGTCCTTAACTGGAGGCAGGAGGCATTTAGAAATGTGTAGGGGCACTTTTGTTTGTCATAGTGACTAGGAGGTATGATGGGCATTGAGTGGGTGGGACCAGGGATGCCAACACAGTGCAAAGGGCTATTGTCCCACACAAGGAAAGTTGTTCCAACCAATGCTGATAGCACCCCATTGGGATGGTCCCTTCTAATTCCTCCAGCTGGGACAGTCCTTGTGTCTGTGGTAATCACTGTTGCATGCCCCTGGTCTCACCATTGTAGCCACTCTCCTTGGGCACTGCCTGCATGTCTGTGCCTGGGGCCTTTTTCTGGCAATTTCATCCTGTTCTGCCTGCCATGTGGCATCCAGAACACTGGGGGATTACAGCCCCTGGGCGCAGCCCTCAACCAACAGCTGATGGAGTTGGTGTATAAGTGCTCCAGCTCCCTGTTGCTTCAGGGTCCACTCTGAGGCATGTCCCACATGGTCTTCCAAAGGCCTGCAGTGGGACTGAGCTGCAGTTGCTCACAGTGGGACCTAGGATAGGACTCCAGTGCGGAAGCTTCCTGCCCTTCCTCGCCTCGTTTCCCACCTCCCCCGTGTTCACTCAAATCCTTGACTCAGAGTGGGTTTTTCAGGGAGTTCAGACTAAGATGGTGACCATGAATGACAGCTGGGCCAGCTGGTGAGACTGGGAAGATGTGCCTCTTCCTGCCCGGGGAAGTTGGAGAGGCACTGAGTGACAGGTAGGCACTGTGAACCTAACCAAACTGGGATGGGTGGAGGCTGGGTCAGGACATTCAGACAGCAGGAACTCCTGGCTGCTGGCTTCCCAGTGTCCCGCGCAGACACAGGGCAGCTGCGGGAGCCTTGGATTCCATTTCTCTCCTTGGCACCCTTCTGCAGACCCATCACCCAGTGAAATTGCCCACTGGCCAGGAGAGGGAAACAAACACATGAAAATACATCATTCTCATTATGCATGGCACTCAGTTACTGATGAAATCAGATAATGCCTGCTTCACCTGCAAGAGAGACTTCTTTCAAAGGAGAGATTAGTGGAGGGGATAAAATGGGAAAGCTCCTGATTGTTTTCCATCCCTCCTCATCCATCTGGTCCCAGTGGAGAAGCCCAACATTCACCCTAAATGGTCCCAAAGACCAGGGCCACTCAGGCCAGCCGCGAGTTAGGAACAAAAAAGAAAGTGTGTAGTGTGGGCAGGGGCAGAAGTCAGCTCCTCTACAGAGGAAAAAGAAAATGAGGCTAAGTCTATGTGGCAGACTGCTGGCTGCCCACTGCCCATCCCTCACCCCAGTGTCCTCATTCTGCCCTCCTCCTTAGACGTGCTGCTTTATGACTGTTCTGGCCAATACATTGTAGTGGAAGTTCACTGGAGTGTTCCTGGAGACAGCTTTGGCTGACCTGATAGAGGTGCTCCCCTGCCCCTACCTCCACCATGCTTCCACCTTCTTTCTGCTGGAAGTGTATATGTGATGGCTGGAACTGCAGCAGCCATGCTGCACTCACAAGGGAAAGACTAACAATCTCAGATTTTGGTATTGACATCCTTGAACCTATGCCAGCAGCTGCCTATTTCTATATTTCTTCTTATAGGAGAAAAATAAGCCTCTCTTTTGCGGGCAGTGGAGTTGGGTATTCTGATGGTTGCTGCTGAGCACAGTCGTTGCTGGCTGTGCTTTCTTGTTCTGTTATGACTGCATTGTGAATCTGAAACTCATGTGCCCTGCCTCACAGCCTCTCAGCCCAACCTTTCATTGTGGCCATTGCTGCAGAATCAGCCGCATGCGGTGTCCTCTCACAGCACCTTGCCTCAGTAGCACCACTTCTCTCTACACCTCGGCAGTGACTGCCCCCAGGAAGCTGCACAGCCAGCTATACAGACATAGGCACAATGCCAGAGGTGCGAGGATGTCAGCACCCCAATAGCAGGGGGCAGCCATTGCCCAATGGTGGCCAGAAACCGAAGGATAAATGGTCCCCTCTTTCCCCTCTGGAGTGGACCCTTCTGAAGCCCTCAGTGAGCCCATCATGTGATGGAACCTGCAGTGCTCACAGCACAACCCAGCTTGGTAGGGCATGCTTGCGCTGGCTTACTCTCCTTCCTACTTCATTCTTCCAGCCCCTATTTCTGTCCCCTCCCAAAATATACTATCAGCGTCTAAAACCACGTTTCAGACTTTTCAGACTTTTGGTGGAGAACCCAGACCAGGACAGTTTAGGTTGCTGGGCGACCTTGGACAGCCTGCGCACTGTCTCTGGGCTTCAGTCTTCCCTCCTGCACAGTAGGCAGACATTGGACCACATGCTATCTGCCATCCTTCCCTTGTCATCCCTGCGCCCTATCCTTGCCTCTCTATGTCAGTGTGTCAGCTCCACTGCAGGATCTCCTGGGGCAGGGTCCACACCTGCCTCAGCCTGTCTTGGAGGGGATCCAGTCCCAGATCACACATACAGTCAGTAGAGGAGGGAAGAGAACAGTCAGAAGAAAGCATTAATTACTAAGTGAAGCAAGCAAGCAACCCTCAGGCTGGAAGCTAAATCATGTGAAGGGAGAGAGGATGGAGGTTGCCAGGCAGGCGCTGAGCCCATTAAATGGGAATGGTCAGGAGTGGAGTGCCAGCCAGGGCAGGGGTCAAGCACACAGCAGGGTGTTAATTAGCTGCTGTGGCTTTGGTCACAGGTCACTGAGAGCAGAAAATGCTCAGTCCTGCCAGGGCATTGCAGAGGGAGCGAGGGTGAGGGCAGGGAGGGCTGAAGATGGCTGAGGCCTGGCACAGGCTGGATGCACAGGGCAGGCAACTGTGGCTGGTACTGAGCTCTCCGATCCTCTGAAAGCCAACCCTGGCTCCCAAGTCCTGCTCAGAGAAAAGTCAGCAAGCCTTCCCTGAGCCCACCTGTGCCAGGCTATGCAACAGAAGGGACGCAGCCCCTGACCTCGTGGAGGGTACCGTCTAATGTGGAAAGAGCTTCTGGGTAGGAAAAGCAGGAGGCCTTGTGAGTACTCATAGGGATGGAGCTACAACAAAGGTCTCCAGGAAGAAGTGTCTTCTCTGTTGAAGCCTGGGAGAAGTGGTCCAGTAAAACCATATGGGGATGCTGGAGAGAGGGAAGGGCATGGCAGGACAGGAAAGCTTATGCAAAGGCCAGGAGGCAAGAGAGAGTATGGCAGGTTCGGGAGCTGCAAGTCATCCTGGAAAACTCTCCCTCAGCCAATTGCAGAACTGGGACATCTACCTCTGGAGGGCTCCCCCTATGTCCATGGCTCCACCTTGCCTGAGGCCTCCAGGGTACCAGATTTGAGCAGCGCAGGGAGTGGCCCAAGCTAGGTGCTTAGATCCTGGGCCTCCAGTTTAGGATTCCATTCAAGATGAGACCAAAAGGGAGGCTCTTAGGTTACCTTTCTTTTTTTTTTTTTTTTTTGAGTTGGAGTCTCGCTCTGTCACCTAGGCTTGAGTGCAGTGGTGTGATCTCGGCTCACTGCAAGCTCTGCTTCCCAGGTTCATGCCATTCTCCTGCCTCAGCCTCCTGAGTAGCTGGGACTACAGGCACCTACCACCATGCCCGGCTAATTTTTTTTTTTTGTATTTTTAGCAGAGACGGGGTTTCACTGTGTCAGTCAGGATGGTCTCGATCTCCTGACCTCGTGATCCGCCCGCCTCGGCCTCCCAAAGTGCTGGGATTACAGGCATGAGCCACCGCACCCGGCCTTTAGGTTACCTTTCCACAGGTCAAGTGGCAATGAAGGTATGTCATTCATTCATTCAACAAACACTGAACACCTACTGTATGACAACCTCCTTGCTGGGTGCAAGAGACACAAAGATAAATAAGCCTTGTCAGGTCCTTGCCCTCCCTGAGTCCCCAGCAATAAGAAGATAGACATATATACAGATAATTACAGAAAACCCAAGATAAATAACAGTCACTGACGAAACACAGAAGCTTATTACCACTTCATATTAATCATTTTCAGAAGTAGGCAGCCGGCCGGGCGCAGTGGCTCATGCTTGTAATCCCAGCACTTTGGGAGGCCAAGGCGGGTGGATCACGAGGTCAGGAGATCGAGACCACGGTGAAACCCCGTCTCTACTAAAAATACAAAAAATTAGCCGGGCGCGGTGGCGGGTGCCTGTAGTCCCAGCTACTCGGAGAGGCTGAGGCAGGAGAATGGCATGAACCCGGGAGGTAGAGCTTGCAGTGAGCCGAGATCGCGCCACTGCACTCCAGCCTGGGTGACAGCTGGTATGGCAGCTCCATACTCATCTGAGACCATGTGCCTATCTTGTTTCTCCACCTTCCTCAGCCCATAGCTTCTACTGTGTGATCCAAGATGGATGCTGGAGTACCAGCCATCTCATCCACATTCCAGCCAGCAAAATGAGAAATGAAGGAAATGAGAAAGAGAAGGGCATTCTTCTCTTTAAAGACACTTCCTAAGTGTCCTTAACACTTTTCTAACTTTAGCTTATGTCCTATTGGCTAGAATTTAGTCAGAGGACCACACCCACCTGCAAGATAGAATGGGTTTATAGACTTTATTTCAGGAGTTCATGAGCCCAGTTAAAAATTGAGGGATACTTTCACCAAGGAGGATGGAAGAAAGAGAGATTGAGGGCATCTAGCTGTCTCTGCCACAAATCAGAACACTTCATGTCCAAGGATGGCAGAATCCTGAGCTAGGAATTTCCACTACTGCATTGGTTTTGGGCCAAGGGGGCTCTGATAGATGGTCTCCATCACAGAATCTCAGATTCTTGTTAGGGACTAGAAGACTGGATCCTTAAAGGGATGACATCTCAAAGCTGACTCCCTTGCCCAATCTTCTTCCCTTTTTCCTTCTCAAGTGATACTTCTCAAAAAAACTTTTGCATTCCCAATTCTACTTTAGCCTCTACTTCCCAGAGAGTACAATCAGTGGGGGGTTGGGGTAGGAGGCAGTAGATGCTGTATGTGCTTCATTGTTGTATTAGTCTGTTCTCAGACTGCTAATAAAGACATACCTGAGACTGGGTAATTTATAAAGGAAAGAGGTTTAATGACTCACAGTTCCACATGGCTGGGGAGGCCTCACAGTCATGGCAGAAGGCCAAGGAGTAGCAAAGGCATGTCCTACATGGCAGCAGGCAAGAGAGTTGTGCAGGAGCTCCACCCTTTATAAAGCCATCAGATCTCATGAGACTTTTTCACTATCACAAGAACAGCATGGGAAAAACCCACCCCCATGATTCAATTACCTCCCACCAGGTCCCTCCCACAACACGTGGGGATTATGAGAACCACAATTCAATATAGGATTTGGGTGGGGACACAGCCAAACCATATCAATTGTATAATCTCATCTCTGCCCATCCCTTCAGTCCCTGCTTCAACCAGCCTTGTGCAGATGCAACCCAAAAGAACTCACCTCTGCCTGTGCCCTGCCTCTCTCACTTCCTGCCTGGGGTTTCTCTGATACCAATTCATTCCCATTGGTACCTGTTTCATGCTCAGGCACCTGTAACCAGGAAGTGCAGGTCACCCGTGGCCAATAGGAGGTGACAGCCAAGGGGTAACTTTTTCTCCCTTTCATCCCCTTGGGCACATGGTGCTGAGACACATTACACAAAGCTCCAGAGATGTCCCAGAGAGATCACACGCCAGTTGCCTACAGGAATGGCCAATGTGATAATGCAAGCTTGGATGGGGTTTCCTGCCTTCCCTGTTTAGTTTTCCTTCTACTCCCCTCCTGCTCCTTGAGATCACTTCCCAACTAAATGCCACCAGGAGGCAGCCTCTGTTTCAGACTCTACTTACAGGGCAACTCCAGACCAGGGTGTGTAGGAGGCTTTTCTCTCTTTCTGTTTTATTTCCCCTCACAGATAAGAAACTATCCTAGGAGCACTTGACTGAGCTCTGAAAACCCAGCTTCAAGTCTGATTCTGCTGCTTCTCAGCTATGAGCCCTTGGGCTCAGCCTCTCTGTGCTCCATTTGTCTCCTCTGTAAGTTGGGAGTGGGTATGCTTACTTGGGCCCTTCTGGGGCCCCTTACTGGGGATTCCTGAGGATGGGGCTGTGTCTCCCCTCAGACTGGGGCTCCCAGAGGACGGAGCTGTGTCTCCCTCAGACTGGGCCGTCTCTTACGTGTGCACCTTCAGGGGCACCACCCTCATAGTGTCCCATATGAATGATGCCCCCTGGAGTCAGGCAACATGTGATTCTGGGTACACCACAGGGGGTTAAATGAGTAGCTAGGTGCCTCTACCATGCAGCTTGGTATACAGTAGGAGCTCAATGGAGTTTAATTCACTTCCTTCTGCCATCAGTTTGGGGGCCTCCTGAGACTAAGGGATCTGTCTTTCTCATCAGACTGAAAGCTTGCTGAGAGCAAGGGCTGTGTCCCCTCTATCAGATAGAGAGTGTTCTGAGAGCAGGAGCAGTGTCCTTCTGCCATCAAGCTGGGAGCTCCACCATCACCCTGTGAACGGCTAAGAGCAGGAATCACATCTGCCTCTTACAGGAGGCTTGCTGAGACTAGAAGCTTTCTTTCCTGTATCAAACTGGGGCTTCCCGAGGACGGGAATGTCTGCTCTTAGACTGGGGCTCCCTAAGGACAGGGCTGTGTCTCCCTCAGACTGGGACCACCCAAGGCTGGGGCTGCGTCTCCCTTCAGACTGGGGCTCCCTGAGGACGGGGTGGCGTTTCCCCTCAGACTGGGGCTCCCTGAGGACGGGGCTGTGTCTCCCCTCAGACTGGGGCTCCCCGAGTATAGGTGTGGTGAACTTCCCTATTCCTGTCTCCAGCAGCTGTCCCATTCTGGCTCCTGACCCGCCTGGCCGTGCTGCAGTCCCTTTCTGCCCTGGATGATCACCGCTGTCTTCCTGTTCAGCACGCCTCTCTCCTGGCATCTGCCTCCCACTGCTGTGGCTGAATCAGGGCCTGCTCCTCCCTGCTTGCTCTGCCCTCCCCACCAATGCCTGTGTGTATTAGGATGAACATGTTGTATTATGCTAACTGCTGGCTTTCCCTTTGGTGATTAAAAGGAACATCACACTGCAGGCAGAGTAATCCTAATTACAAGGTAGAAACCACTGCTTTTTTATTAAGAGACAAACAGGGACGTTTTGTATCTTCTCCAAGTGCAATGGAGGATGTGCAAAGCTGTCACAGGCTTCTAGGGAGCTGGGGTGGGTGGGGCTTCCCTGAGGACTGTGTCAGGAGACCTCTGGTCTCTCCATCCCCCGTAGGCTGACAGAGCAGCCTGGGGAGGAGAATGACCTTTGCAGGAAGGAAATGAAATCCCTCTGCAGGCCAGGTTCATTAACAAATATCAGTGATCCACAACCACAACCCTTCTCCCTGGGAAAGCACAGAGGCTTCAGCAGGAACAGCATCAGGCTGGGGACAGGAACATGGGGGAGCTCACAGAGCCCCAGCCACTGCAGCCGCCCTGCCCACCCCTCCCAAGGGCTCACTCCTGCAGGTCAGACTGCCCCCCACAATCCAAGGACCCCACCTATCACCAGAGACACAAGAGCCTTCTCGGACCCAGAGTTCATGCCCTGGGGTTTTCCATGACTCAGTGCTACTATCTGTGTTCATTTGCTCTTTCCCTCTCTCACTTCCTTCCTCCCCTCCCTCCTTTCATCAATTATCATGCACCAACTTTGTGACAGTGCTCAGCTCTGGGGAAATCACAGTGAAGGAGGATGGACAGGATTCGAACCTCGTGGGACTTTTATTCTAATAGAGGAGACAGCTATTAAATGATTACACAGAATATCAGTCAGTGTGATTACGGTGGGTGTTACAAGGAAAAAGGACAGGATGCTTTACCTAATCTGAGGTTAAACTCTTATGCCAACAAGCTAGAAGTTACTATGTACCTGGAGTTGTTTCCATTCATCCATTCATTCACTACTTCCTGAGCACCCGCAGTTTGACAAGTACTGTCACCTGCATGGCGAGGCAGCCAACAGAATCCTTCCCTCAAGGGGCTCACATTCTAGACCAGAAGACAGACAACGGACACACTTAAACAGTAAGTGGTTAGGCTCACACTCAGCCAGGCGTTGTGCTGTTTCATATGCTTTATAGACATTATTCCTTATAACAATTGGGGGAAACATTATTATATTCAACCTACAGGTGAGGAAACTGTAACCTCCAGGAGGGCAAAAACAGTTTTTCTGAATCTCGGTGTTGCCCAGAGTGGTTAGAATAAAGAAAATATTAAATTCTGGTAGTTGAGAAAGAAGTCTGACCCTTCCTGGGGGCAGCCAGTCGCCGCTACTGTGCTGGTTCCATGTCCACCTTCTCTGGCGACACTACTCCCTAAGGTAAGGCCTGACACAGCTTTGCTGAGCAGGTGAAGGAGGAAAGTACCGCAGGGCCGCACAGCTTCCTAAGCCCACATGCATTTCCAGGCTCGACAGAGGCACATTTCTTTCCTTGATAGCGACAATTTCCCGATGCCTTCAGGGGAAATCATTTTCTATGTCATGATTTCATTTTACATATGTCTATTGACTTTTCTTCATGTTCCATTGGCATTTTTCAATACCTAACCCACAGAACAGCCCAGTTACACCAATTCCAAGCAAACAAGGACATACATATTCAGACATATTCATCACCATCACCTCCCTGCTCCCCAAGCAGGGGTGCCGCTGTAGCCTGTCAGGGCTCAACCTTTGAGGCAAGTATCTCTTTACAGGTGAGGGATTTGGGCCCTTCCTTCTGCTGCCTCCACACCCTGCCTTGTGGTGGTTCCTTGTTCTCAAGTCCCCCGTCAGGCAGGGTGGACATAAGACTTAACTCACCGGTGTCTGTTGTACTGCTCAAAGCCAGGGGTGGGTAAGGGACCAGGCAAGTGAAGCCATCCAGTCAGGTGAGGTCTTTGTCTCATCTATGAACTTAAATCATGCACATTCAGGCCTGACAACATGTGTTCTGTGTTGGGATTGGGGATATGCATGAAATGAGGCTACAGGGGCTGATCTGCATGCCCAGGGGTAGAGGGGACATCACCACTTGTTCCAGGTATTACAGATCGTCCATTGCTCACCACTCTGGGTCTAGTTGTTTTGATTTTTAAGCCAGAAGTGAGGATCTCTCTTCTCTTCTCTCATTTAGGAGGTTGGGGTTTGCATACTGAACACTGCCAGAGCCTCACCCATATCTCCTCAGTTGCACACAAGCCGACTTCCAAATGCCTCCTTGCACGTGCATGGTTTTTTTTGTTTATTTTTATTATCTGTATATTGTTTGAGGGCTTTCCTTGTCCTCTAAAGCCTTCTTTGCCTGTTCATGATAGGCTGGAAGAGCTGAGGAACTATCAGCCCAAGAGCAGCTCTCAATCTGTGATTGATGGGGCTTGGTGTATAAATACCCCAGCTCTCTCATCCCTAGGAGGCATATAAAACCAAGGTGCATGCTCTGCCCTGGCTCCTAGTCCTGGCAAGCAGGATTAAGCTCTAGTTGGCAATCTGCTTTCCAATGCACCCTGGATTGACTTCCTCCTTTTCTCTATCCCACTTCCCCTCTCCCTTTCCTGTGTTTCCTGAGATCCCCCAAATAAGCTACTGGTGCTCAAGTCCTTAACTCAGACCTCTTAAGATTGAAGACACGGGCATCATTGTTAAGTGTGTGGATTCAAATTCTATTTGTGCCTCTTAGACCTGGGACCACTTACTTAAGCTCTCTTTGCTTCAGTGTCTTCACTTGTAAAATGGGTATAATGACAGGCCTTACCCCATAGAGTCATTATGAAGACGAATGAGTGACTACATGGAAAGCCTTACAATAATACCTGGCACGTGGTGAATGCTCAAATGTTATTAACCATGAGCCCTGCTACAGTTTCAGGGGCATTTTCAGCCTCCACCCTACGTGTGCTATTAACTGTTCCTGGACAGGGTGTGTCAAGTATTTACTGAATTGAGTTCTTGTCCTGGCTCTGACCCAGGGAATCCTGACCCTGGCTCCTCATCCATCCTGGCAGCATGTTTTATCACTGAATGTGCATCCCTAGACCCTGGTGCCTGGTTTCCAGCCTAGGCTGGCACCTGCCCCATAATGAGCTGCTTTTTGTTGTTGTTGTTTAAATCAATGATTGTTGCTAGGCAAGGTCTCCTGAGACAATTTTCAGGAGACCCTGCCCTCTAAAGAAACCTGTCCAAGCCAGGGGGGACATCTTCATATCACACACAGCCTACTCTCTGGCTTCTGTTCCTTTCACCCTGGGCATAGGTACCAATAAGAGGCCCAGGACAACCTCCCTTAAGACTGCAATTTCTAATTAGCCTTTGCTCTGTGAAAAGAGTAAACTTCTGGCTGGGCGCGGTTGCTCACGCTTGTAATCCCAGCACTTTGGGGGGCCGAGGCGGGCGGATCACGAGGTCAGGAGCTCGAGACCACGGTGAAACCCCGTCTCTACTAAAAATACAAAAAATTAGCCGGGCGTGGTGGCAGGCGCCTGTAGTCCCAGCTACTCGGAGAGGCTGAGGCAGGAGAATGGCGTGAACCCGGGAGGCAGAGCTTGCAGTGAGCCGAGATTGCGCCACTGCACTCCAGCCTGGGTGACAGAGCGAGACTACGTCTCAAAAAAAAAAAAAAAAAAAGAGTAAACTTCTACACAAATGTTAGTTTCTAATAAAAACAATTAATCTTGCTGGGGTTGGGGATGGGGCCAGTGGAGCCTCTCAGTCCTCCTTCATGAATGCAGCACGATAGAAAAAAAGGACTGGAAGGAAGTGGACCAGGAATCCAATCCCAGTCTGTTACTAATTCCCTCAGTGACTTTGGACAAGATACATCCTCTCTCTGGGCTTTGGTGTCCTCATTGATGAAATTAGGACTTTTTTTTGAGACAGGGTCTCGTTCTGTCACCCAGGCTGGTATACAGTCGTGTGATCACAGCTCACTGCATCCTGAACTTTCTGGGCTCAAGCAATCCTCCTACCTCAGCCTCCCAAGTAGCTGGGACCACAGGTACAAACCACCATGCTGGGCTAATTGTTTTTTTAATTTTTGGTAGAGACAGAGGTCTCTCTATGTTGCCCAGGCTGGTCTCAAGCTCCTGGGCTAAAGTGATTAGGCTACTTGAGCTCCTATAACAAATTTGCCAGAGACTGGGTGGCTTAAATGGCAGGCATTAATTTTCTAACAGTTTTGTTCCTTGGATTTCCCGTCTCGGCCTCCCAAAGTGCTGGTATGATAGGCACAAGCCACAACACCCGGCCAACATGAGGGTTTCCACAGCCATTCCCTTCTCTGATTCCAGGGAGAACTCATCAAAGATTGCAGCAGGGGGCCACATACTTACTACCTGTTATGTGCTGGAGGATTTTCTCCAATGAACGAATTCTGCACTGTGACCCTGTTATATGATGATTAACTCCTGTTTTATAGATGGGGACATCAAATTTTGGAGAAATCACATAACTTGTGTAATGTCACAGAGTTGGCAATGATGGAGCTGGGGAGTCAGCCTTTCCATTGTAATAGGCTTTCTCCCCTGTTACCTCTGGCCAGGTGGGAAGAGAATCTTTATTCTCTCCTGGAAATTCTCTCAAGGGGTCCCTAAGAATGAACATGGGTAGCAGGAAGAAGTGTGCATGTTTGTGTGAGTGTGCACACATAAGTGTGTTTGTACGTGTGCATGCACCTGTTTGTGTGTGCATTTGTGATTGTGTGTGCATGCATGACTGTGTTTGTGTACATGCACATGAACATGTGTGAGTGTGCCTATTTACATGTGTGTTTATGTGTATGTGCCTGTTTGTGTCCGCTTATGTGGGTCAAGATGTGTGTGTGTGTATGCACATATGTGGTATCTGATCAATGTTTAGTTTCTCCGAGACTAACTGGACAACAGGCATCCCATGTCTGACTTCTCATCTTGTTTTCCCTTTCTTTCTTCCCCTACTCCTTCCTCCCGGTTGCTGAGCAGGACCACCTGAAATGGTCTTCTTTTGCAAGGAAAACAAAGCCTGCTTTTACCTGCTGGAAAATCCATAACAATTAACCAGATCTGCCAGGGGAAAGAAAAACCTGGGACCTGCTGAGATGGCTTCAGCAAAGGCAGGATGTTCTCCAGAGGTGGGCGCTGGTTAAAAATTCCGAAGGAGCATTGGCATATGATATGAGGTGCAGTCTTTTACTAAAGAGATTTAATGGCCCATGATTCAATTTGAACTGAAAGAATCCCCCCAATGACTCCTTATATAGTCTTCCCGAGCCCTGAATCGATATCTATGGGGCTGGTGAGGAGCAACTATCGATTAGCTGTCTCTGCCAATGAGCATTACAAGCCAAGGAGGTTGGAGGGGTGCCTTGGGCACCATTACACGAACAGCACCTAATAAAATTGGTACCTATTGACTGGCTGCAGTGCCAAGTAGGCCAGGACAAAGGGTGGCTAATGCAGGGCCTGATCACTAATCAAATTCCCTGCGAACCCATTAGAACAAATGAGTTGAGTCCTCTCTCATACCTGTGGGCACGTAATAGGTGGCCCAGACGCTATATTTCCAATAATTTCAAGCTAGAACATCCTGAGGGTAAAGCCAGAGTTTCATTGTGTTCTAACCAGTTTAGGTCACAAAAGAAAACAGAGAAATTACTGCGTTACCAACCACACTTTCCTTATGCCACTTATTTGACCTCAGCTGTCCAAGAATCTAACAGGGATTCTAATATAAGAAAAAAATAGCTTCTGGGCATTTGCCAAGTCCTCATGATAATGTCTACACATTAAAATCCTAAAAGAGTCTATTTAAGGAAGAGCAATTCAGACTCTCACTCAGAACCTATTAACCCTTGCTTTATACCCAATTCTAGTGAACTTGATTTTTCTGGTCTGACATAACACTTTAGTATTTGTAAATAATGGGTAAGATTGAAGTAGGTAAGGGATGGCTTTGCTAATGGTAGCAACCCTGTTAGCAGCAAGAGGTAATAACTGGCAGAGCTAAGGCAAAGAAACTGTAAAACGAGGGTGAGAAGGCACTGAAATTTGGAACTTTTTCAGTCAAGGACTAACAGTTCTATGCTCTTGGGTCCCTGTATTAGTCTACATGGGTGCCATAACAAGGTGCCAGAGACTGGTTGGCTTAAACAATAGACATTTATTTTCTTACAGTTCTGGTTCTTGGAAGTCCAGAAGCTAGCAGGATTGATGTATTAGTCAGGGTTCTCTAGAGGGACAGAACTAATAGGATAGATGTATATATAAAGGGCAATTTATTAAGGAGTAATAGGTCCTACAATAGGCCATCTGCAAACTGAGGAGCAAGGAAGCCAGTCCAAGTCTCAAAGCTGAAGAACTTGGAGTCTGATGTTCGAGGGCAGGAAGCATCCAGCACAGGAGAAAGATGTAGGCTGGGAGGCTAAGCCAGTCTGGTCTTTTCATATTCTTCTGCCTGCATTTATTCTGGCCATGTTGGCAGCTGATTAGATTGTGCCCATCCAGATTAAGGGTGGGTCTGCATTTCCAGTCCAGAGTCATATGTAATCTCCTTTGGCAACACCCTCACAGATGCACCAAGAACAATACTTTTCATCCTTTAATCCAATCAAGTTGACACTGAGTGTTAATCATCGCAGTTGGTTTCTGGTGAGAGATCTCTTCCTAGCTTGCAGACATTGACCTCTCACTGTATCGGCCTCTCTTCTGTGCATACACGTCACACGTGCACACACACACCGATCTCTGGTATCTTCCTCTCTTTTAAGGGTATCAGTCCTATCAGATTAGGGTCCCACCCTTATGATCTCACTTAACTATCTCCTTAAAGGCCCAAATACAGTCGCATTGGGGGTTAGGGCTGCAACATATGATTTTAAGGGGACACAACTCAGGTCCATAACAGTCCCCAAGGTGTGCCGTGCCCAGCATGATACAATTGCTGCTCATGAAGTGTTATCAAGAGCAGTTTTAAAATCATGTGCAGTTACTTCTTGTTAAGACGGTAGAGAAATAGGAGATGCATTTTATAAAGATTTCCCTTCAAAAAGAAGAGATAATTTGCCAAAACGCTGGTCTTTAAGGGAGAAAGCTCCAATTACTTAAAAAGAGTGTTACTGTTACGGAACAGTTCTAACTATCTCCATCAGGGTCCTGACAGCTGTTAAGAGATGTCACCCTCCAATGAGGATCATCTGAGGAGAGTTTAATAAAGCGGTTATTTACAAAGGTGGAGGTGGATTGGGAAACCACAAGAGGGGGCTGCTGTAGTCCAGGCTGATGAGGGTGGGGCGGAACACCCCTCAGCCTGAAGCCCAGGTCCCTAAGACTCTGAGACAGAGGAGAGGGTTACCAGACAAGAACTAGAATCTTAAATCTAGGAAGACGGCCGACCTGCAGACCACAGGGAGCCCTCAGAAAGATGGGAAAGTAACTCACTTCACTCCTTCCCACCAATCTCTTTCAGGGGCTCCCTACGTGCTAAATCAACGAGAAGTCAGACATCAAGGGAGTCCTTGGGTTGAGGGCATGGTTCCAGCCTGCTGGGGCAGATGACAGGTTGGAGAAGGGTGGTAATACACAGGGGATAGTGAATAGAAGATGTCCCGTTGCCTTAGCTTTTACAAGGTGCAGCTGGCTGTGTGACAGGTGACCTAGTCTATCCACTGTGTGCTGAGTGCAGGTGCTGGGAGTAGTCAGCTCCTCTCCTCAAGCCCCTCCTCCCAGCTCCGGCCCTATTTGATTCTCTTACGTTCCCCACAGCAGAGGAGAGCTCAGCTGAAGGGTTTCCCCAGCTCCAACCATCTGTGTCCCGCCATCAAACACACAGACACACTTCCACATCTTCAAAAAGAAGAGAAGCCCATTTCATACGATAAGGTGTTTCAGAATACAGCCTCATCATTGACTCAAGCCCCGCCCAACCTGAGAGACTCCTGAGCTGCTGCCGCCACCGGTGCTGAAAAGAACAGAGGCGGCTTCCCCACACCTGCACGGGCTGATTTGCACCAAACCGCTCTAATTAGCACATTCCACGCTCTGATTAGGCTTCCAGGGGAAGCATGCCATTAATTATGGATGTGATCTTAAATTATTCACTTGAAATGTTTTTTTCCTTGATATGCCCCTTTCATTTCCCACTCACTTTTTGTCACATCCGAGAATAGATCCAATTAAGCCTCAAGAAGCGGAAGTTGCTTATGTTAAAGAAAAGATAAACCGAAAATGAATCACTTTTTTTTTCCTCCCAGTCGTGGTGTTGGTGGAAAATCTGGAAGCGACCAGAAAAGAAAAAGGGATATGGTGTTCGTCCCTACCTCTTCTTTCTGTGGATCTTGGTGCGTTACGGCTCGTCGATGCCACCTTGATCATTTCTGATGGGAGCCTGGATGGTGATTTCTCGGGCTGGCTCCCTAGAAGCCGATCCTGAGCTGAGAATTCATGTGCAAATAACTTATTCAGAAAGCTGGAAAGGGGTGGAGGAAGCAGGACAGCAAAGGAGAGAAAGCCAGGTGAGGCATGAGTTTAGACACTATCCCAACCTCAGTCTGATCCTGCCAGGAACTCGGGGGTTCAAATTACACCTCAGCATTTGCAAGGCAAAGGAGTTGGGCTTTCAGACTCTGGCACTAGACAGTCACTGTTTGCAGACTGCTGGTGGCTGGAAGAGGTGTAAATTCCCAGGCATCTTCCTACTGACTGCAAGTGTGGAACAAGCAGTTCCAGGAACCCACAGGCAGGTCTTTAATGAGATTTCCAGGTGTGGGTCATTAGACACAGAGTAGAAGCTGGAGGCTGAGCACACAGAACTACTAGAGAGATCCAAAGGGATCTGGGTCAAGGAAACACAGTCTCCATTAAAGGGGGCTCAGCAGGGTCACAGGCGGCGGAATAAAAAGTAGAGATCAATTTCTTTTCAAGCCCCCAAACATCAGCACGCCTGTCCTGTGGTCTGTCACTCAGATGCTCTAAGCATCCCCGGGGACCCAGCACTGTGTCCTGTGCCGTGGTGGAGACAGAGGCAAATCCTGCTTGTACTTTCACTCTAGTGCAGAAACTAGCCTACATCAATGGGAATAAAAATTTGAGGGTGTTGAGTTAAATACAGAGCTGTGAGGCTGAGATGTAATTGCTAGAAGAGTTCATAGATGTGAAGAGTTTCCTGGGAGACTTCGAACTTGAGCTGGACACAGGAGGATGGGAAGGATAATGAAGACTTTCTTACTTACATGTAGTATTTCATACTGTACAGAAAATACTCTCCCATCTATTTTCTCATTTGTGCTTTGAAACAAGACCCTCAGGTGATATGATATCCCCATTTTTATAAATGAGAAAAATTGAGACTCAGAAAGGTTATGGCATAGACTTGTCCAAGTTGCCCAAGTGCTTTATGATGAAGCCATGCCTTGAGTTCACATCTTTTGATTCTAAGGCCTGTGTCCTTTCCACTATGCCATGTTGTCTCCCCAGTGCATAGAACCTAGCAGGGCAGAAAGGAGAAGGAAGGGCACTCTTGGTGGGGAAAGCATCAGCAAAGTCTTGGAGGCTGAAATGCACATGTGAAGACTTTGAGGAAATCGACATGGTGTGATGAATATTTCTCTTGCAGCAGAGTTGGAGGTAAGTTGTTTCCACCCCCTTGACATGCCCCTACCCCGTCACAAAGGAATAAAATAGTCCCCCTGTAGAAGGAATCCAGGCCTTGAAGCAAACTCCAAGTGGTAGTGGCTGCCCATTCAGGCCTTTGTAGAGTAGGCAGAGCAGAGCAAGGCCAGGGAGGAGGCCGAGAGGGCCTATGGCCAAGCCCTGTAGGGGAAACAGGCAGGAGGCTGAGGTCAGAGGTGTATACGGAACAGGAGGACACTACTGGTCAGAGAGCAGGCCAGCGAAGCCTGCTACATGTGTTCCAAATAAGCCAGAGCCCAAGAGCAGGAATGTGCAGCCCAAGAGGTCCAGGGACAGTGCTGCTCCCAAGGCAGGGGCTATCTCCTATCCCCTCGCAGCTTCAGAGTGGCATTGGGTAGAGGTGAGCTGTCAGTTCGGTTCAACAGACGTTTATGAAGCATCTACTGCATACCAGACACTGGCCTAGCCATGAGGATTCAGAGAGGAGAGAATGAGTGCAGCTCCTCCTTTCAGGGTGGTGCACCCCGTTTCCCAAGACAAGACACATACTTTTGGACTGTGGCATTTTAAAATCTGTCTGCAGAATAGTTAATATTCTTCCCTTCATAATTCCTTGAATGAGCCTAATTCCCTTGAATGTGGGCTGGCCCTAGCGATTTTTTTGTAGTCCAGAGAGTGTGGTGGGTGTGACCATGTGTGACTCCCCAAGCTGGGTCATAAGGACATTACTCCTTCCATCTTCCTGTCTCTTGAATTGATTGCGGTGGGGGAAGTCAGACAGCATTTTGTGAGGACACCCATACCACCTTGGAAGAAGGTGACATGAGGGAGAAATGTGGCGTCCCACCAATAGCCAGCATTAAGTGGCCAGCCATGTGAGGGAGCTACCTTGGAAAGGGCTCCTCCAGCCCAGATCAAACCTCAGGTGATCCACCCCTGCCCCACATCTCAACTGCAACCTCAGGACAGACCCCAAGCTAGAACCACCCAGCTAAGCTGCATCCAAAAGCCTGACCCAAAAACCAAGAGAGAAAATATTGTTGTTTTAAGCCACTGAGTTTTAGAGTAATTCATTACACAGCAACAAATAAGAAATACAATGGTGCTACGGAGTACCAGCACCTCAGCGAAAATGGCCCTTCTTGGTTCCACCTAAGGCACATATTAGCACAATGTCACAATAAAAATAACAGAAAACCTGGCTCTAAAAGCTTTTGAAAATAATGGGCAGCTTTGCTAAAGGTTCTCTGGAGGGGAGGGGAATGAAGTGGGAATTACATTTCACAGCAGAGAGCAAATCTTCTTTAAAATCCTTTTTACCCTCCTCTTCCTTCCAGAAAATGCTCTCCAGATGTATCTGGTGTTTCCAGAACTTCCAGCCCAGCTGGTCTCTGTGGTCTCCCTAATGCTTCTACTGCTGCAGCTGTCCCAGTGTCCTTTCCTAACTTGTCACCCAAGACCAGTACCACAGACGTAACTCCCTAAGCAGCACAAATCCCTTGGAAGGTGGGGACGACTGTGATCCTTTCCTAAGTTGGTCCTTGTCACAGCAATGAGAGCAGCAGTGGACAAACGGGCAAGGTTAGTGAGTGTTCAGAGGAGAGTGTGTCTGGCCACTGAGGGCCGCAGGAGTTTCACAGAGGGACTAGCATGAAAGCTGAAACGTGAAATATTCCAGGAGGAGGGGAGGGTGTTCTACAAGTTGTACAAAGTCACTACCATGTAAGGGAGGGTGGCTTGAGGGAAAATGGTGCCCAGTGGCTCCTGTACCTGAAGAGGAAACTCCAGCATTCGGGGGGCTCTGGCCAATCTGCCTAGCTTTGGGATTCTCAGAGCAACTTGAGCTCACCCTGACCCTGAATTGTACTTCCACAAAGAGCACAAACAGCTCTTTGAGGTTTCAGCTTGGTTGCTAATTAGTGGTGAAGACTTTGCCAGCAAGCTCACCTCTCTGGGCTTCAGTTTATTCCCTTGTAATACAGGAGGCTATATAGGGTCATGGCTCTCAAACTGTAATTAACTTAAAAACTCCTGACGAACTAGGCAAACGCTAATTCCTGGATCAACCCACCAGAGATTCGGGCCCTAAGAGCCAAGGTAAGGCCTGGAAATCTGAATCTTAATAAGGAAACCAGGTGCTTCTGCTGCAGGTGGCCACCACATTTTACTAGCTCCTTAACTGTCTTGATGCTGGAATCGCCTGGGAAGTTATAAAGAGCATAGCTTCTGGAGCCTTCCCTGGAGACTCTGGTCAGTGAGCCAGCCTAGGCCTCAAAGTGTAGCCCCAGGAGGAGCAGCAGCAGCAGCAGCAGCACGGGGGATTTGTGGGGCTACGCCCACAGTAGACCTGCTGAATCTGAACCCCAGGGTTAACAAGCCCTCCAGGGAATTCTGATGCACGCTAAAGTAAGAGAACCTCTGGCTCAGAGTTTGTGTTGTTCAGCAATTATGCAGGTGATTCTCAGCATCCTGAGGGGTTGGGAAACCTGGCAAGTATCAAGCATGCTCCCAGCTGCCGGTACCTAAGGTCCTAGGAAGGCCTGGATGGTCCTCAACTTGCCTCTGAGCCTCCCCAGGAAAAGGTGTCTGGGAAACAGCCAGGATATCCTTTTTATAAGCAAGCAACATTCAGAAGAGCTGGGGACCAGGTGACTAAAATTTCTCACCCCAGCCTCACAACTTATAAACCCATTCACTCCTCCACACCTAACCTCCCAGCATTCCCGAGAAGTGGAGGCCATGGAAAAACTTCCCAAACCCAGGATTTACAGAGAATGAGGCCAGGTCAGTAGGGTCTACTTCTTTTTATTAATTCATTCCTTCCAGCTGACCTCTCATTTTCTTGAAGGCGACCTGCAGAGGTTGGCTCCCTGCCCCACCAGCTCACCCCCTCCTTCTCTCTCTGCCAGGCAAGATCACCCCTCTAAGAATAACAAGGAGATTAGAGCAGGCCGCTGGGCCTGTTATTGGAAGATGAACTGCTCCCTCTGCTCCCCCTTGTAATACATAATTCCGGGGCAGACCCACCATCTCAAGGCTGCCACAGGGAAGAGAGGCTCCTGGCCTCCTGCTCCTATGTTCCCCAAAGCTGTGGCTCATGCAAACCCTCTCTCCCTGTCCTTTCCTCAAGGGTGTCTAAAATTTCATCATCAATGCAGCTTTCCTTCTGTCCTCTCACCTATACACACATACTTCATTGATTTATTAATGCATTCAACCTTTATTTACTGAGCATATTCTTGCTCTTGGTATTGTGCTAGGAATTGAGGATGCTTCCAGTTGCATGTCATCTGAAAAAGTATTTTAAAGCATAGCAGACAAAGCTTGATCCTAGAAGCTTCATCAGAGCTTCCAATAGCTGATAAGGAGACCTTATAGGTAGAAGCGATGGGCCACAGGCTCTAGAGCCTGCACTGTTAAAGAAAACCTTTTAGATTGTTTTCAAACCAAACTTGAGTCTGCCTGCCCAGCCTAGCAAGCTAAACACTGACATTGGGATCTTCAGAGAGAGAAAGTGAGGCACTTACTGCAGAGTGCCAAGCAAGGAGAATCAGACACACCTCATGCTTAAGACCCAAACTTTTCAATGGCTCACATGTAAGAGTTTGTTTGTTTTTCTTTTTGTTTTTTTGAGACAGTCTCACTCTGTTGCCAGGCTGGAGTGCAGTGGCACGATCTCGGCTCACTGCAGCCCCCACCTCCCAGGTTCAAGTGATTCTCCTGCCTCAGCCTCCTGAGTAGCTGGGACTACAGGCATGTGCCACCACATCCAGCTAATTTTTGCGTATTTTTAGTAGAGATGAGGTTTCACCATGTTGGCCAGGATGGTCTCGATCTCTTGACCTCGTTATTCACTCGCCTTGGCCTCCCAAAGTGCTAGGATTACAGGTGTGAGCCACTGCACCCAGCCACATATAAGAGTTTTTAAAGGTGGGGCGGCAGAGGTTATAGGCAAAGTAATACATCAGTACATGAAGATTATACTTTGGCCTTGGATTGTCCCAAAACGGTGGGACATCTTACAGCAAAGGGCTTACAGGTCATAGGTGGATTCAGACATTCTTTAATTTGCAACTGGTTAAGGAAGCAAGGTTTTGCCTAAAACCTTGGGGTCATCAGAAAGGAATGTTATGGTTTGGCCTGTGAGCATGACTGTCTCTAGGCCACTCAGGAAGAAATTTATAAAAAGATTGGCAGCCGAAATTCAGTCCTCACTTCCCCCTTATCTGAAATCTACAAGACAGTGGTCAGCATTTTCCAACTGGTGGGGGTCCAGGTTTCTGAAAAGCAACTCAGGGACACAGGTCAAGAAGTTATCTTTAGTTTCTATAGGGAACCAAATATCTTGTGGCTCTAACTTACTTGGGTGACAATTGTTTTAAGCTACCATTGCCTTCTTGCTTTTCAAGTTGTTCATTTACTTCTCAAGTCTAGCTAGGTGCCTGGGATTTCCCTTGAAGGAACTCAAGATTTTATTTCCATGCTTGGGGGGGTGGGCAGCAGGCCTCTAAGAGGGAACCCTGCTCTGTCTCAAAATGAGAGATGTCCTCGGGGAGCTTACGCTGAGATAGACACATCAGGAAGGTCTGGGCCTTGAGGGATAGACGACATTATGCTAGGAAGAGATGAGGTCAGTGAGGATGTTTCCAGGTGGAGGAAGAACAAGTGCAAGGGTGGGAGAGAAGTGGGTGTGTTCATGGAAGAGTGAGTGGCCCAGTATGGCTGTCTTCTTTCACATCCTCTCCAACCTTGGAGAAGCCAGCGTTTGGGTGCTTCAAGATGACAGCTTTCCAAAAATAATTTATCTTCAGCTTTGGTATGTGTCTGATCGTTTTTTGCTCGATGATTCACATTTTACTCAGGGTGGTAGTAAAGTGAATTATTTCCCTGAGCACAGAGACTGGTGAAATTGCGTGTGTGTCTGTAGAGCGGGGGAGATGGTGGGTGGTAGGGAGGAGGCCTGGCTGAGCGAATCTGGCCTGGGATTAAGCATTTTCCCCAGATGTACCTTGAGCAAGACCAGGTGATAGAGCCTGGTGGGAGGTGGGGCTGGGTGGGGGATGGCTGTGCATGGATGTTCCATCATTCTCTCTAGGAGAGCTCAGAATCTGCAGTCCAGGCCACTCTCATGGAGTTCATGAGACAGTGAACATCTCTGCATTGCCTGTTATGTTAGCCAACGTCCTTTGTAAGAGCATCTCTGCAATAACTCCCTCTTGGAATGACAAATTGCTCTTTCTGCACTCTGAACAGAGACTACCCACTTTGCAGTAGAAATTTCATCTCTCCTGATAAGCTTGTTTGCCTCCTTTTATCTGCTACCACAAACTATATAACCTAACCATTGGCATCTTTGGAATTGCATCCTATACGTTTAACGTAGGTCTGTGTAATGGGCTACAGAAAACAGAATGGTCCCAGTGAGGTTGTGAGTGGTCATTCTTCCTGGAAAAATACTACTGGACAAGATGGTAAAAATAGTTTTGTTTTCCTAGAATCTTAAACAGAAAAGTACTGTCAGAAAAAGCCCAGGGACTTCAATTTTTCCAGAAGGTTTGGAAGATCTTGAGGGTATTGACTCTTCTAGAAAGAAACATAAGATCTCCAGGACTGAGGATCCACGTTTGAGAGATGAATGAAGTCAGATCAATGTCCAACTGAGAACCACAGGGGAAATGATGTGAAAAGGCACCCTTGCATCCAAGGTGGACCAATGGTGAAAATGTGAGGTGCATGTGTCTGGAGACTGAGGAGAGAGAGGCTACCCACCTGAGGAATGGGGGGCAGCCCTTTTCACATACAGGTATTGGGCATTGCTGGTTCTGGCTCTAAGAGACCAACCAATCTCCCCCAAATCAGAACTCTTAACTACAATATATTTTCATTATTGCCTGAACTACCAAGACATTCAGGGGTAAAACTAGTGTTCAGCTAGTGACTAGACATTCCATGTTCCCTACGTGTCTATTTCTTTGTAGTTCTTTTTTGGTCTTTTTTTTTAGATTGTGCTAAAAAACAGAGGCAATATATAATAATAACATAGAATCGTTTTTCAAAATCAACTTCTATCCTCAAATAGTGACTTTTCATGAAGCTCTGGAGAAGAAAGGCACTCCCCATACAATTAGTAAGAGGGCCTTTGCCCCCATGTGCAGTGTGTGTGTGGCTCTCCTCACCTTCAGCTGCCCTCATATTTGTCCTTACAGGGGCCTATATCCCAAACACTTCTAGCTCCTCCACATTTCTCGGGTTCTATCCCACCCAAGTCCATCAATCTGTCTATCTGTCCATTCATCCATCCATCCACCTCTTCCTCCCTCCACCCACCTACTCTACTCCACTCTTAAACATTCAATGCTTTTCTTCTGTGCCAGGAACGGGGCTATAAAGATAACCAGGAATTGATGCCTGCCTTCCAGCGGCCTTTGCATGTAGTAATGGAGAAGATTTACCAATACGTACCTTCAAGAGGTGTTAGAACAGCTAAAGGAGTAGTCGGTACAAGGTTCAGAGGAGGAGGTGAGAGCATGGGCTTTGGACCCAGGCTACCTGAGTTTCAAATTCTGACTCTACCACTAACAGCTGGGTGACCTTGGGTAAACTACTTAACATCTCTGTGTCTCAGTCTTCTCATTGGTAACATGGTGCCCTGTTGTGCCTACCTCAGAAGGTGGTTATTCTGCTTATCTATTGCTGCATAAAGCCAGCCATTTTATTATACTTCATGCTGTCCTCCTGGGTCAGTCGCTCAGGCTGGGTCTGCCACTCGGTGCATATGCCCCACGTCATGTCAGCTGATGTCACTCGATGGTGTTCAGTTGGCCTGGAGGGTCCCAAAAGGCTTCTGTCACACATCTGGCATCTCAACTGGGGTGACTGAAAGGCTGGGTCCAGCCGAGATGGTCGACTAGAGTGCTCACAGGGCTTTTATTTTATTTTTTTTTTTGAGACAGAGTCTTGTTCCGTCACCCAGGCTGGAGTGCAGTGGTGCGATCTCGGCTTACTACAATCTCCACCTCCCAGGTTAAAGCGATTCTCCTGCCTCAACCTCCTGAGTAGCTGGGATTACAGGTGCCTGCCACCACTCCTGGCTAATTTTTGTATTTTTAGTATAGACGGGGTGTCACCATGTTCGCCAGGGTGGTCTTGAACTCCTGACCTTGTGATCTGCCTGCCTCGGCCGCCCAAAGTGCTGGGATTACAGGCATAAGCCACCGCGCCTGGCCGACAGGCTTTTTATGTGGTATCCCAGGGCTCCCAAAGAGAGAGAGCATGCCGGGAGATGGGAGTGGCAACATCTTTTAAGGCCTGGGCCAGAGCGTCATTCCTGCCACATTCTACTGGTGAAAGCAGACCCAGAGCTTGCCTGGATTCAAGGCGAGATGACCCAGACCCCTACCTCTCCATGGCAGGAGTACAAAGAATTTGTGGCCATTCTTGAAGCCACCACAGGTATGTAAAGATTAAATGAGTTAATACATAAAAAGTAGTTAGAGCAGTGACTGGGAGGGCAGGATTCCAAGTAAATGGTGGTGTTTGCACATATGACTTGTGGGCAAGCTTATGAGAGTCATAGTCTTTGCTAATCAAGGTAGATGCTCAGACTAATCAATATATGTACAACACATAACTGACTAGTAATTAACGAGACGCATACTCTCCAGGGACATCGCAGAACAACCTGGTGGGAGGCAGAGGGCAAGATGTCACTCAGAGGCCTCTTCCCTGCCTCAGGACATGCAGAGTCCACTTGGAGTGGCTACTTCTGTGGTGCCCTGGGCTCACAGATCCCTGAATGCACAGATCCCTGAAGCAGACGGCTTTCGGCTGCCTGTCTGAGATCCCCCTCCCAGAGCCCACTGCCTAATTGGAAAGGGCCATTTCAACATCTTTGCAGAAAATGGAGTTTTTCTTTCCTTGATGTTGTGATTTGACTGGGAGTTAGCAAAGCATCAGTAGAATCCGAAATGACTACTTAAAAAAATCAAGCCTTCATCTCAGCCTGGTGCGGGGCTCCCGCTCTCCCTTTGTGGGAGGAAGATAAAACGCTTTCATGCGTGTCCTCCCGCCTGTGAACACGGGCTGGTTAAACATTTCTGGTAATGGCTTAGCTGTGCCAAGGATTTTATCTTTTCCCAGGAACAGTTCCTGCCTTAAAAGGGCTTCCACAGGAAAGAGCCATAACGCATATGCAGAATGCAGGCTAAGGAAGTCTTCAGGGCGGAGAGAGTAGCTCAGAGGGGCAGGTGCAGCCAGTGTGGGCCTGCGTGCCTAGTGCTAAGCTGGGCCCATTACGCGTGCATCACGTGATTTAATTCTCACTAAATTGCAAGCTGGGATGGGGCGGGGGGACGTGGGGGTTATTTTTTTAATCTCTTTTTGTAGTTGGAAAATCCTGGAGCCCGGAAAGGTGAAGTAAACTGCCTGAGGTCAAGCCCATAATGTGAAGTGGAGCTGCAATGTCTACTCAACAGTGTCTGACATCTGCACTTTTTACCCTGCCAGGGTAAGCGTGGGGGTCTTTCCACCCCTGTCATTGCATTTTACCCTGTTACTAACTTTTGTAAGGCCCCAAGCCTCAGGGGGTCCCCACTGTGGGGTGGACCCATGACTGGCGGCACAGCTTGGTTGTATGTCTTACTTAGGAAGACCCCAAGGCGTGGCATGTACTAAGTCTGAATATGGGTGCGAAACCAGGACAGAGATCACAAAGTACATTGCAGGGTAAAGAAAGGGAGTAGGGAATATTTAGATAGCCTTAGGAGGAGGGAGTGGAGGCTGGGCGCGGTGGCTCACGCCTGTAATCCCAGCACTTTGGGAGGCCGAGGCAGGCGGATCACAAGGTCAGGAGATCGAGGCCTTCCTGTCTAACACAGTGAAACTCTGTCTCTACTAAAAATACAAAAAAATTAGCCTGATGTGGTGGCGAGCACCTGCAGTCCTAGCTAGTCGGCAAGCTGAGGGAGTAGAATCACTTGAACCCTCGAGGCAGAGGTTGCAGTGAGCTGAGATCACGCCACTGCACTCCAGCCTGGGCGACAGAGCGAGACTCTGTCAACAACGACAAAAAAAAAAAAGAAAAGAAAAAAGGAGGGAGTGGATAAACAGTGGTGCTGCCTGAGAAGCCAAGAGCTGCAGGTTCACATCCCAGCCATGTCATTAAATCACTGTGGCATGACCTTGGAAAAGTCTCCTCTACACCTGGAGCCTCAATTTCCTCTTTTTTGTTTTGAGACAGAGTTTTGCTCTGTCACCCAGGCTGGAGTGCAGTGGTACGATCTCGGCTCACTATAACGTCCACCTCCCGGGTTTAAGCGATTCTCCTGCCTCAGCTTTCTGAGTAGCTGGAATTACAGGCACTCGCCACCATGCCCAGCTAAGTTTTGTATTTTTAGTAGAGACAGGGTTTCGCCACGTTGGCCAGGCTGGTCTTGAACTCCTGACCTCAGGTGATCCACCCACCTCAGCCTCCCAAGGTGCTGGGATTACAGGCGTGAGCCACTGTGCCTGTCAATTTCTTCATTTTTAAGTTGAGAGAATATGCTCTAGCCCTTCTGTGATCCCTTTTAGCCCTGAATTCGGGAGTCTATCAGGGCTGCTGCATTCAGCTGCACGGGTTGTACACTACACAACTCCAGATAGGTGCTGCTCACGGATTGCCACTGCAGTGGCCCTAGATTCTATAAAGATGGATATAGATGAAAGAGATGGGAAGCAAGGACCTGAGAGGGCAGCAAAGAGGGGAGAGGGGGCTCCAAGCAGAGAGGAAAATGGCCTGTAACCACGCTTTTCTGCATTCAAGAAGTAGATAAGTCTTTATACCACACGACGGAGTGGTCAGGTAGGCGTATCTGGACCAGTGGAGGTAGATCTGTGGGGTTGGGCGCTAATCATACTCACTACTCACATCTGATCAAGCCCAGTTTGATTAGCCCTGATTTTAGAGGGTTAGGCTTGGCCCACTAGGGGAAAAAGTGAAGCCAAAACACAGCTGAGATAATGATCATGGACATTCCTTCAGAAACAGCATAGAAACTAACCACGGTGAGATACCTGCAGAAGCAGCTCTGCTCATGAGAACCCCGAGGCCCCCAGCTCTGCCCCACCCCCAACTGCCACCCCCCAGTTCATCTATCAATGTGCTGGTCTCTCCCTATAGTTTGTTCCGCTCTCTCTTATCACTGCTTGCGTATGTCTTGAATATATTTGCATAGTTGTCGTTGTGTGAAAGCCTCACGATGAACCATGAATTTAAAAGTATTTAATTGGCCGCTGAGTCGTGGTGAAACCTCTCAGCCCTGGTCAGAATTAGTATAACTAAGCTGACTTGAATCTGGCATGATATCATGGGAGCAGGTTTGTGATAAAAGTGATTCCAGCCCTCTCTTCCTCCTTTTCCCTATTTCTTTGACATTGTGCCATGGGATGATGGCAGCAAGAAGGTCCTCACTAGGTGCTCCCTGGCTCTTGGATTTCCCAGCTCCAAAACTATGAGCCAAATGAATCCATTTATTATAAATTACCTAGTTCAAGTACTCTAGTATAGGAGCAGAAAACAGACTAAGAGTATTGGTACTGAGAATGGGGGCTGTTTCTATAACAAATGTCTGTAAATGTGAAAGCAGCTTTGGAACTGGATAATGAGCAGAAGCTGGAAGAATTTTGAGAAGCAGGTTAGAAAAAGGCTAGATTGCTGTGAGTGGACCATAATGAGCAATTCTGGTGTGGCTGCAGAAGAAGAAAAGACCTCAGGAAAGCCAGAATCTTCTTAGAGATTACTTAAGTGGCTGTGATCAGCATGTTGGTAGAAATATGGGCAGTAAAGGCCATTTTGATGAGGTTTCAGATGGAAAAGAAGAATATCTTATTGGAAATCGGTGTAAAGGCCCTCCTTGTTATGAGGTGGCAAATAACCTGGGCGAATTGTATCCATGCCCAAGGTCTTTATCAAAGGCAGAATTTCAGAGTGATGAACTAGGATAACTGGAGGAAGAAAGTTCTAAGTAAAATATTGAAGGATCTGCATGGCTACTTCTAAATGCACATGGTAAGATACAAGAGAAGCAAAATGATTTAAAGACAGAATTTTAAGTAAAAGGGAAGCAGAGCAGAAAGAGTTGGAAAATCCAAAGTCTGGCCATGTAAAGAGTGAAAAGGCAGCCGGGCTCGGTGGCTCACGCCTATAATCCCAGCACTTTGGGAAGCCGAGACAAGTGGATCATGAGGTGAGGAGTTCAAGACCAGCCTGACCAACATGGTGAAACCATGTCTCTACTAAAAATACAAAAATTAGCTAGGCATGGTGGCACTTGCCTGTAATTCCAGCTACTCGGGAGGCTGAGGCAGGAGAATCGCTTGAATCCAGGAGGTAGAGGTTGCAGTTAGCCAAGATTGTGCCACTGAACTCCAGCCTGGGTGACAGAATGAGACTCGTCACAAAGCAAAACAAAACAAGAGTGAAAAGGCATATTTAGGAGAACAAACCAAGGGTATGGCCAGGTGACCATTTGCTAAAGCAATTAAGATGGATAGAAGGAAGCCAAGTGCTATTTATCAACACAATGAGAGAAAGACCCCAAAGGCATTTCAGAGATCTTTGAAGCCTTCCCCCTCATCACGGGCCCACAGCAGGACCATAAAGGCAAAGTTTTCAGAGAGGCATCTGTAGAACTTCAGCATTTGCTGCCCTGCACTGTCTTGGGGCTCTGTTCCCCAAATCACAGCATACTGCCCCTTGGCTACCTTAGCCATGGCTTAAGCCTACCCAGGTTCACCTCGACCTGCCAACTCTGGAAGACATAAGCCATAAATCTTGGCATTGTCCACGTGGTGCTGACACTACAGGCGTGCGGAATGCAAGAGCTGCAACCATGGCACCCTCCATCTGGATTTCAAAGGATGTCATGAACAGCCTGGAGGCCCAGGCAGAGACCTGTTGCAGGGATAGAGCTACTTTTGAAAGCCTAAACTTGGTCAATGCCTAGTGAAGCCATGGGAGTGGGGTAATGCCCAAGACCCTAGGACTGTGGGGCCTTCCTCCTTGACTGTTTCTCCCTTTTAGAATGGGAATGTCTGTCCTATGTCTCTCTCACCACTGTATTTTAGAAGGAGATAACTTGTTTAATTTCAAAGACTGACAGGTAGGGAAAAATTTCCCTCAGGATGAATCATGCTTTGATCTCATCTATAACTGACTTACAGGAGATTTTGGACTTTGGACTTTTGAGTTGATACTAGAACAAGTTAAGACTTTCAGGGCTATTGGGATGGAATGAATGTATTTCACATGTGAAAAAGACATGAATTTGGGGGGCCATGGGTAGAATGCTAAGGTCTGAGTGTTTCCCCCAGAAAGGCAAGTGTTGGAAACTTAATTCTCAATGTACCAGAGTTGGGAGGTAGACCTTTAAGAGGTGATTAGGTCATGAAGGCTCTGCCCTTGTAATGGATGGATTTTATTCTTGTGAGAGTGGGTTCGTTAGAAGAGCAGGTTCAGCCCTCTCTTGCTGACCTCTCACTCTCTCTTCCTCTCTTCCATATGATGATGCAGTAAGAAGACCCTCACCAGATGTGGCCCCTCACTCCTGGCCTTCCAAGCCTCCAGAATCATGAACGAAATACATTTCTATTTGTTATAAATTACTCAGCCTCAGGTATTGCTAGAGCAGTAGAAAACAGACTGAGAAAGGCTATGTCTCCCTCCTCAGACTGAAGGATCTTTGTCATCAGATACTGTGCCTATATCCTTCGTTCATTTGTTTGATATTTGCTGAGGACCTTTTAAGTGCCAGGCACTATTCTAGATTCAGAATACTATGTTGAAAAGACAGACAAAATCACTGGTCTCATGGAACTTACAAGTTAGTTGCGATAAATGACAATAAACAACAAACAATTTTAAGTTACAATAAGTACGAAGAAGCAAATAAAAGCAGCATAATTGTCATGGTAGGAGTGGGGTGTTAACGGAAATGTGTGACTGAGGCAAGAGTCTCAATCAATCAAGGTTTATTAAGCCAGAGCTTGAGGGTATGCCTGGGAAAAACACAAGTCACAGATGCATCTGTGGCTGTTTTTTCCAGAAATGTTTTTTTTTTTTTTTTTTTTTTCAGGAGGCTTAGTATTTATATACTTTCTGAAAGGGAGGTTTGGTAAGTGAAAGAATGATTGATCTAATCTTATCTTTGTTCTGTATCTGCAAAGATAAGCAGTAACACTGTGAAATCTAACAGACTTTAGTTTTAGGAGCTACACTTAGATTGCAGCCCTAAAGTTGTAATTGACATGTCCTTGTCTTGTGGGAGGATATGCATCTCGAAAGTTTTCAAAAGCATCTGGAGATGCTAGAGGCATTTTGCCTTTCTGTGGGGATCTGGCTAATGGATAACACTTTGACACAAGGTTGTAGAGTGACAGCTATTCATTTGGGGAAAAGATGGCAGTGTTGGGTTACTCAGTCTCTAAGGCTTAACTTTTTCTTTGGCATAGTGAGTTTGGGGGTCCTGAGATTTTTTTTATTTTCTCTTACCGGGTGTACGTGTCTATTTCAACTGGCATGGTTTGGGCAGCCTCTCTGAGCAGGGGCTTCTTATTTATTTATTTACTTATTTTTGAGACAGAGTTTTGCTCTGTCGCCCAGGTTGGAGTGCAGTGGCGTGATCTCAGCTCACTGCAACCTCTGCCTACCGGGTTCAAGTGATTCTCCTGCCTCAGCCTCTGAGTAGCTGGGACTACAGGCACACACCACCACACTTGGTTAATGTTTTGCATTTTTAGTAGAGATGGGGTTTTACCATGTTGACCAGGCTAGTCTCAAATTCCTGGCCTCAATAATCTGCCCACCTCAGCCTCCCAAAGTGCTGGGATTATAGGCATGAGCCATCGCGCCCAGCCAGAGGCTTCTGAGATGATACCTGAATGATGAAAATGAGCTAGCTATGGGAGGAAGGTCTGGGTGAAAAGCAGTTCTTTCAGGCAGAACTGACTGCAAACGTGAAGACCCTGAGGTAGAAGAGAGGACAAGAAAGAAGGTCAGTGTGTCTGGACTTAGTGCTTGAAGGGGGTGGTACAAAGATTAGTGAGAAATGTTGGCTCGGGCAGTGTGGCGATCATGCAGGACCTTGTAGGTCACCAGGAATAGAAGCTTGCAGAGAACAGACTGTGACTCCTATCCTAGGGGGTCTCCCTGAACCTGTGAAATTTCTGTGGTTTCTCTATAATATTCTGATGAATATCTGAACATCTGAATGTAAGGACATCATCCGCTGTCTCATGTTCCTCTGCCCAGGACACAGACTCTGCTGACCCCAAGCAATAATGGAAGAAGTATCCTGCCCATGCCCTTTCTGCAGCTGCCTCTGGGTGCAGACCCGCTGACAACACTCCCTACCCTTCCCCAGCTTTGTTATTGCAGACTTGGTCCCCAGAGCTCAGCCACTCACTTCCTGCTCTTTAGCACAATCTTAGTGAAACCTAAGAAGAAAAGACCTCCTTAATCCCAAATCTGCATTTACAAACAGGGCGCCTGCAAAGCGTGCAGCCTGGCAGACCCAGAAGACGCAGCCCATCTTCAGCCTGTCTTCCAGACCTGGCGGTCATCACTGGAAGCCCCAGCGTCTCTTTCCTGCCCCTACAGCTCAGACAACCTACAACAAACGTCAGTGAAGACCTGTCCTTGTCACGTCCCCTGCAAATGGGCTATTAAAAGGCCAGGTTGGGAAGTCACAAGGACCCATTGTTGAAGTCTGGCAAGTTATTTAACTTCTCAGTTCCTCAGTTTCCCTATCTGTAAAACAGAGAAAATAGTATATAGTTTTCAGGGTTGAAATCAGATCATAACTACTTGGCTCCATATGTTAAAAGGGGTAAAAATGATTATGCTTACTATGTGCAGGCCACTGTGCTTAGTAATATCTCATTTAATTATCATAGCCATCATAGCTCAATGAGGAAGGTACATTAGAATGCTCGTTTCTCAAATGAAGACCCTGAGGTGCAGAGAGGCCACAACAGCTCTTCAAGTATGCCACCTACCAGGTAGTGGTTCTCAGCCAGGGTTGGTACTATCTCCCTAGGGGACATGTTAAAACACGGGTGTGTGCTTTTGGGTTGTCATGCTGGCTGGAACCACTGGGGTTGGAAGAGGGGGCAGGGGGGATTCCTAGTAAGTATGGCCCCTTGGCAATGTATGGCTCTCATCGTGTTGAATAGTCCTACTCAGGAAAAACTAATCAGCCTGTTTTGAGAAACACTAATTACAGCACAATCCCACATTAACAGAAAAGGAACTGAGTCCCAAATAAAGTGATGAGTCCACATTCACTTGGTGCATCAGGCCAGAAGTAGGACAAGAGCCAAGCCACTATCTTGACCACCAACCTTTACCATGTGGGGGCCCAAGCCAGATTCTGGACCACCTGTAGGGGCAGGCCAGTTGGCAGCAGTAGGTTGGTGCTTCCTCTCAAAAATCCATTGGGAATGGCCCTGTGATTTCCCCTTCCCAGCCTGAGGAAAACTTGCCCCCCTCCACCCCCTATCCCCTGGCTAGAAAGATGTTCTTAGTTATCTTTGATTGGGTTCTCAGATTTCCATTGCCCAAGGCCAATTTCCACAAAGGGAAGGTGCCAATAATTACATTTCTGCTCTCCATACCCTGTAATTAATAATTGCGATTAATCTGGCACACTTAGTCAAATATTGCAGGGCCTAATTGGCTGCCGTGCCTTTCTTCTTTTGATTGAGACGATCCTATTCTTGGCGGTTCTGCAGCCAGCTGCAGTGAACACAGCAGGACCTGTCAAACGCTTCTGCTTGGCAATTTGCGTGACATTTTGGGAGGCAAAGCAGAGCAAAGGGGTGAGGTAGCTGGGCCTTATGCGTTGGGGCAGAAGGGCTGAGATTAGGAGGCCCCTGGGTCCTGGGCAAGGTGTTGGAATAGATCTGTTTCACCCTTAACTTGCCCTGATCAAGACAGAGCACCTCAGGGTTTATTTCAGTTCCAGATGCAACGTAGCCTTGCCCTCTTCTTTCGCATTGGATGTGAGAGGGTTTAAGGGGAGGTAGTCTGGTTCCCTCCTCCTCTTGCCTTCTTGTCCCAGGGGGCAGGAAGTTTGCTTCCTATCGGGTGGGGGAAAAAAAAAAAACCACCATTGTAACCCTGGCCTCTGTCAATTCATCTCTCAGGCCAGAGGTGTGTACTGCAGCATCCAGTCCCTAGGAGGTCTGGGTTGGGGACTATCAGACTGTAAGGGAGGGAAGACAATCTTTCCTCTATACATTTAGGTTTGCTAACTGGAACTCTGCAAGTTAAACTGATGAAAGATTAACAAGACGAAAACAGAAATTTATTTTAGGCCATACTTGCATTGCTATAAAGAAATGCCTGAGACTGGGTAATCTGTAAAGAGGTTTAATTGGCTCATGGTTCTGCAGGCTGTACAGGAAGCATAGTGGCATCTGCTTCTGTGGAGACCTCAAGAAGTTTCCAATCACAGCAGAAGGCCAAGGGCTAGCAGGCATGTCACAAGGTGAAAGCAAGAGCGAGAGAGAGAGTGAGGGAGGAGGTGCCACACACTTTCAAACGACCAGATCTCTTGAGAACTCCAAGAGCTCACTTACCACCAAAGGGATGGCCCAAGCCATTCATGACAGGTCTGTCCCCATGATTCAAACACCTACTACCAGGATGCACCTCCAAGATTGGGGATTACATTTCAACATGAGATTTGGGTGGGGACAAATATCCAAACTGTATCATTTATTAATGCACGCTTTGTGCATACACATGGGGAGAAACCCAGTGATGAGTACTTCAAAGGGGTATTTAGAACTTGGACTTGCATTGCATCTTAGCAAAGAACAATAGTTTTGCAGAGAAGTGACAAGACAAAGGAAAATTCCTTCCAGCTTCTAGGGGAGACAAATTGATGGAAGGCAAATATATGGGGAAAGAAATAATAGATAAGTGCTAGTTAGTAAGGTTTGTCTGTGTATATTCTTCTATATTGTCTTCTTCCTGGTATAAGAAGCATTCGTGTATATGCATGTGTGTGCCTGTGTTGGGGGGGTATGGGGTTGGGGCATCTTTACAAGGGAATTTATGTTCTGTTTTTATGTAGTAGGAGGAGTCCAGAGAGCTTCTCCTGTGTCTGCCTTTTCATTATTGCATTCAGCTCAAAATAATCCTCATATACCTGAGTGGCATATTTTGGCACAGCATACTCTGAATTCCTTTAAAATAAATCCCATCTTCAAGTTTCTTCCTGAGATTTCCTTGCCGTTCCTAATTACAGGTCTGAAATTCTACCATTGTAGGTTCATTTCTTTGGGACCTAGCAGTGGTAGGGGTAGTGGGTCCCCCTTTTCTGAGGTTCCTAATTGTATCAGTTAGGATCCTTTTAATTGTAAATAACAGGACACTTAGCTTGGTCCTAGGTAGCATAACAATTTATTGGCTTAATGATTGAAAAGTTTGTAGAGACTGGCTTCAGGCATGGTTTGATTCAGGGGTTCCCATTGTCAGAAGGGCTCTAGCTCCATTTCTCTTTGAGTTCCTTGGCTCTGCTCTACTCCTAGGCCAGTTTTCTCTTCTGGTCACCACCCTCTTCCCCACCACCGTAGTGGCTACAAAACTATCTGGACACACACACAGCTTCTCTTCTGAGATATTCCTGCAGAAGAAAAGGAAGTATCTCTGTTGAAGCCCCTAGCAAACATCTCACAACTCATTGACCTAGATTGGATTTTGTGTTCCTCTCACTTAACTTCCCCAATAAATCTCTATGGTTCAAGAGGGGTATGCTGACTCCCTCAATCCCCTCAGAGTCCAGCTTAAAGTCATCACACCCAAACCACATGAGAGACAAAGGAGGAGAAGTAGTGATCCAAAGGAATGCCTGGTGCTGTTGGTCAGGAGGGCAGGTAAAAATGTGTCAGGAAACCTCCAGTGAATATCCACATGTCCACTGAAAATCGGTTACCCCAAGGCAGAATCATCACATTTATTACATAGCGTGGGAGTTGGCAAAATATGGCCCTTGGACCAAAGAACGTGATTTTGCAGGTAGTTTTATCTGAGCACAGCTAGGCTCATTTTTTTGCATATTGTCAATGGCTGCTTTCATACTACAGCAGCAGAGTTGAGTAGTCATGACAGAGACCTTATGGCCTATAAATGTAAAGTGTTTGCTTGCTAGCCCTTTAGAGAAAGAGTTTGCTGGCCCCTGATGGAATGTCAGAGCTAGAAGGGGAATCAGACATTATCTAGTCCTATACCTTTCCTGTCACAGTCAGAACTGTCCCTAGAAATTTAGATCCTGGTCCCAGAGGGAGAGCATGACTTGCTGCTGAGGCTGAATGGGGGTTAGAACTCTGTTTTTTGTTTGTTTGTTTTGTTTTGTTTTCATGAGCCAACATCTTAGCTGTGAAGTACACCCAGAGCAGTTGAGGACTAGAATGAGGTGGGAAAGTGGCCGAGGGTGTCTAGGAGAGGAGACTGGGGATTCACAAGGCACCAGGAGCAGCTCTCACCTTTCCCACCTTCACCAGAGGCAGCTGGGCATTGAGCAGGCCATGGTTGGGTGTCCAGTTGAGACTCTGAGGCTGGGAAGGTAGTCAGGACATTCCTCACCTTCAGGACCTTATCTCCCAGGAGAGAGACAGCATCTGCTCAGGCCTGACCCCCAGCAGATCTGCAGCCAGATCCCAGCCCCTGGCCTCTGTTAGCTCCACAGTGGGTGCCTTGGAAAAAGGAGCAGAGTTTGCATTTTTATGACCTTATCTCACATGCATCCAGCTATGTGTGTGGATGAGTCCAAGGGCTACAGACTTTCTGTGGTTCCTTTACTTAGATGTAGGATTCCATGCAACTGAAATCCACGGACAAGCAGGATTTCTCAGTAACAACATTAGCTAACATGTAGAGAGTGCCTACCTGTGCTGGGTGCTATTCCAGCCCCTTACCAGGATTCATTTACTCCCTAAGGGATGGCCCATATCACCCTATGAGTCAGATATGAACATAAGCCCAATTTACAGAGGATAAAATGAAGGCTGGAGAAGTTAAGGAACTTGTCCTAGGTCCCACAGCTTGTGTCAGTTGAGGCCTCTGGGGAGTAGATTCTAAGATTTATTGAGGTTTATTGGAAGTATTCCTGTGAAAAAATATAAAAGGGGGAGAAAGTAGAAATGGAGAGGGAAAACCTTCAGACTAGAATGCAGACCTGAAACCTGGGAAAGGAAAAGGAGCTGGGAGAGCCTCAGACCTCCGAGCAGCTCAGTCTCAGCCAGCCTGGTGGGACACTCTGGAGCAGAGACAGCCCGTTAGAGGGCCTGGCGCTGGGCAGGCATGGCCAGGCCCTAGTACTCCCACTGGTCTCTGTCATTGGCTGGGACTGATAGGGAAGAATTGGCCTTGGCTTCAGAGCCAAGGTGGACCCTGAAGGTGTCGGCATTGGAGGCTGTTGGCTAACTGCCCTCTTAGAGCTGAACAGCAAATTCCTTCTTGAAAGGGAATCCGAGAAGCCTGCCTTCGTGGCCACCGCATAGATAGCTAATGAACCAAGATCCAAACTCCAGCAGTCTGGGACCAGATGCTGGTGTAGTTAACCCCTCTGCTTCACCCCTTGGCGGATAGTGTGGGGTCCTATCAGGAACACTGAGCCAATGCTAGCACGGGGTGTCCTGGATCTGCCACTACCAACAACTATGCATCTTTGGGCGAGTCACCCCATTCATTGATTCATTCATTGAAACACTGAGCATTTGCTGGGTGTCAAGTCCTGTGATTAATAAAATGCAGGCCATGGCTTCATGGAGCCCTTCACATGGAGATCCAGGGCCACAATGGCCCACAGCAATGCTGAACAATATAATAGGGGCGGTGATGGAGGGCCCTCAGGTCATGATGGAGTACAGAGATATGGGTGCCATCATGGGCCTCAACTTTATCTGAAACAGGGAGTGGTTGGGCTCAAGGAACTCTGAGGCTCCTTTTTACTCTATAAAATCAGTTTCAGGTCAAATATGGGGAATCACAGGGTCTGCTCCAACAGATCAAGGGTCTGGAACTAGGGTACAGTACAGCTGGGGGAACCCAACCCCGTCTGTGCAAGCCCAGACACAGGCACAGCTGCCCCATCCTACTTCTTGCCCAGGTGGTCTCTGCTCTATTTCCCAGTTGTCTCTTCAGTGGGCTCTCGGCGAATGATTGGCTTCAGGCTAGAGTTCATGCTCCCGGATTTGAACACAATGCCTTTGCTGCTCCAGACCCCGGGGCAGGCCCTCCATCTTTGCATTTATTCAAACACAGCTGGGCCAGGAGTCCAGGCTGAGAGCCAGGCCAGCCGGGCTGGAACCCTCAGTTAAACAGTAGACATTCATCAACTGACCGATGAGTCCTAGCAAAATCAGCATACTCATTTATAAAGCCAATCACCCAGAATTTTCTGAGTCCTTTTCCTCACCCAGCCATGCCCAGACACATGACCTTGAAGAGGTCTGTTATCTTGCTACAAATTATTACCAGGAAAGTCTACGGCCAATTAAACAAGCAAATGTTCCTCTTGCTCTTTTTATTTTCATTCTCTTAAATAAGCTCTGGCCTGACCTGCAGGAGAAGATGCTGGACTCTGTCCTGCTCTCTTCATCAGGCATTTTTCCCCACAGCACAGACTCCAGAGCTTGGTTATTAAATCAGCAAAACCCAAAAGCTCCCAAGATAAACTCCTGATGATGTGCTAATAGCAATTACTCTGGAGAATTTCAATCGGTGCAAATCACCAGGGAAATGTCAGCAGCAGCAAGCATCCTGGCTAAAACAACCCAATAGGTAATTTGCCAGTTTATTGTTCAGAAACGAAAACGTGAATGCAACGGGCCTCCGGTGGTCAATGAAAAAGCACTGAAAGTGGAAAATCTTTTCCTTGCCTTAGCCAGAGAATATCCCAGAAAAACAACCCTGGTATATAGATTCTTCTCTCCTTCTCCAGACATTTTTTTTTTTTTTTTTTTTTTTTTTTAAGAGAAGGTCTCACTGTGTTGCCCAGGCTGCCAACACTGTAGCCTGAAAGTCCTAGGCTCAAATAATCCTCCTGCCTCAGCCTGTTGGGTACCTTAGGATTATAGGCATATGCCACCATGCCCAGCTAAGTTTTTAATTTTTTTGTAGAGACAGGGTCTTATTATGTTTCCCAGGCTGGTCTCAACCTCCTGGGCTCAAGTGATCTTCCGGCCTTGGCCTCCCAAAGTTCTGGGACTACAGGCATGAACCACCACACCTGGCCTCCAGACATTTTTGACTAGTATAAAGGAATATATATCAGGTTGGTGCAAACGTAATTGTGTTTTTGACATTGAAAGTAATGGCAAAACCGCAATTACGTTTGCACCAACCTAATAGAGCAGGGGGAAGGGGCATGATTGTTTTCCCTAAAGTTAGCCGTATCTTTCCCATTCACTCCTGGCCGACTTTTCTGATAGGACAGGCAGGCTACACTGCCTACTCCTCACTGAGCCCCATCTCTCAATAATATGTTTCTTTCTCTATTCTTTCTGTCTCTGCTTGTCTTATTCTCTCTCACCTGCTCATTTTTCTATCCTGCCTTCTCCTTCCCCTGTCTTTCTCCTCCTTTTCCTCAACTGGGTCTTCTGTGACTTTGCTCTTCAATCCATCTGTCCTACTACCTTGATATTAGGAAGTTCTTCCTACACCCTAGCCTTCCTCCAGCATCTCAGTCATGTTTCCCCCCTGGCCTCAAAAGCTCTGCCCTCTCTCTGGTGATCCCAGTTTGGTTCTAGTGAATGGTCAGGCTTCCCCAGCAGACAAATCCACAGCAGTTCACAGCTGTTTCCAGCCCATACAGCAGCTCTGTGTAAATTAGAACAAAGTGGCCCTTTTCTTGGGGCAGATGCAGCTTCCATGCCAGGCACACAACCTGGAGGATGTCAGCCGCATTCACCCCCTTGGCCAGGTACCTTTGTGTACAATGAGTGGATGGCAGGACAGGCAGGACCTAGTGTTCTCTGGGGATGGGCATCCAGAGGGGACTACTGTGGGCTGGATGGGTTCCTCCCACAGCTGCAGAGGCAAGGCCCAGAGTGGCCATTGTCCAAGATTAGTGGGCATAGACTTACCTGGGGAACTTGTCTAATATGCAGATTCCTGTCCCAGCCACCAGGGAATCTGCTCCAGCAGGTTTGGCCTGGGGACCCTGAATCAAATTCCCAGATGATTCTGATGCAGACCACACTTTGAGAGTCCCTGATTCCCTAGAACAGTGACCTGGAATTTATCTGGATTTGTATACTCCCAAAATAAGTACATTAATTTATAAGTTTTATACATGTAATACTGAGAGCTAGGATATTAAGTACTGGAAGTAAAATATTTCAATAAAGAAAAATAAATATAAATGGAAATTATTTTCTTCCTGCCTCCAAAACTCTGCTTTTAACTTTCAGGGAGTATGTCCCCCACTTTGGAGGCCAAGGCCACAGAGGCTGGGAAAAGAGCTTTAGCCATTGAAAACGTGATGCCATCACCCCACTTGGGGCCTTTCTCCTCATGGGCTCCTTCCCTCTACCTTCCTGGCCCCAATCAGCAATACTGATGCTCAGGTAGGGGACCAGCCTCTTATGATTAATGTGAGACCTCCAGGCTTTCCTTCTGTCCACTGTGAATTGCCCGTGATTTCATTTCCTTTCTAGGCTGGCAGGGGGCTATGGTGGGCACATTCTGGCTTTCAGGTGGACCCTGACTGCAGGTGCTGCAGCCCAGTCCGCCATGGATTTGCCTTTTGCTGTAGGAGTGTTTGGACGTTTCACTCTGTAATTTTCAGCCATAGCCAAGGCTGTGAATGAAGCCTGTGTTGATTTAGTGGTGTAGAGTATTTCTAGAGGCATGCTTCCTCACCTGTAAAATGAGAGGGCTGGACTGATTGACTGCTAAGGCCCCGTCCAGCTCCAAGAAGCAAGGCTTCTATAAACCCTGCCAGCACCATTCATGAGTGGAAGAGTAAGTGGTAGCTCTTAGAAAAGACCAGGACAAGAGGGAAAAGCTGATTAGTAAGTTCAGTCTTTCTACCAATTCTTTTTGTTCCAGTGAAAGACCTGAGAGAGTCACGTGTCCCCAGAGAAAGGGCAGTATGTCTTTCAACCTCAACCCTTCAAAGCAGGATCAATAGTCACAATCTGGGTTCTAGTCCAGAACCAACCTACTTAGAGCAAATGGTTCTGAGCAATTACTTCTTTTTTTAAACTCAGTTGCTTCTTCCAAAAAGACAGGAGTGGCCTGCATGATCACCATGGCAGCTGCCGTGGGTGTTGTCCAAAAATTTTTTTTTTTTTTTTTCAAAATGAAGGTCATGAATAAATTTTAATTGTTTGGTGGGGCAAGATAGGGCATAAAAGACTAGAAAGTTTTTTGGAAACTTTAGCTTCAGGTGTGTGTGTGTACTGGGTCATTGTTTACCAGTACGCTAGTCAGGGTTCCAAGAGGAAAGAGAAGACACACGTAAATTAGGACAAGTTGAGCAGGGTTTATAGAAAGAATATTCACAAAGGAGAGAAATAGGGAAACCACCATGCAAGACCCAGAGGCTAGCAGCAGTGGAGCTGTTAGCACCCCCCAGGGCAGAAGGATCTTGGGGAAGGAGTACTTTCCAGACCCAACGGGAGTCTTATGGAAAAGGCCACTGTATTAGTCCATTTTCATGCTGCTGATGAAGACAAACCCAAGACTGAGTACTGTATAAAGAAAAAGAGGTTTAATGGACTTACAGTTCCCCATGGCTGGGGAGGGCTCACAATCATGGCACAAGGTGAAAGGCACATCTCACATGGTGGCAGGCAAGAGGGAGAATGAGAACCAACTGAAAGGGGCTTCCCCTTATCAAACCATCAGATCTCATGAGACTTAGTCACTACCACGAGAACAGTATGGGGGACACCACCCCCATGATTCAATTATCTCCCACCGGGACACTCCCACAACATATGGGAATTATAGGAGCTACAACTCAAGATGAGATTTGGGTGGGGACACAGCCAAACCCTATCAATCACCTTGGGAGAAACAGTGGCTGTGTTGGGGTACAGCCTCCTACCTCAAATGAGTAAGAAGCAAGGGAGGGGAACAAATGCCCCAGCCTGTCTCCTTTTTTTCTTTTCATCTCCTGCTGGAGCCGCCTTTAGTGGACACTCCCCACCTTTAGTGGACCCTCCCCAGAAGCTGGAAGGTAAGACAGGCACAGGTGCAGTGTCTTACAGCTCCTGGGACAGAAGGCAGTATGTCCTAACAGGCAAAGAGAAGTTCTGGCACAGGGAAAGGCACAGTATATCTTTTACCATGGATTGCAGTCAAAAACGCCTGAAAGCCATTGTCCAGTAAAAGGCCTTCGTGGCATTTGGAGCCAGCATGGACTTCGAGTCAGCCAGAACAAAGCTTGAACTCTGGCTCTGCCACTTGCCAGCTGCATGACCTTAGACAGACTACTTAACCCATCTGAGCCTTCACATCCACACATGTAAGAAGATAGAGAATATTGTTGGCTGTGTAGGTTTATCCTGAGGATTAGAGATAATCATTGGGAATGGCTGGCAAATGGGGGTATTCAGTAGGGACAGCATTAATCCCGTGTTCTAGGTGTCACGACAGGAGTTATTCGCCAAGGACAGGCAGCCCCTTTAGCACTGGGCTAAGGACTTTGACAAGTTTCTATTTCTGATTTTTATTTCTTATTTTATTAATTTTTTTAGAGATAAGTTCTTGCTCTGTTGCCCAGGCTGGAGTGCAGTGGTGCACTCATAGCTCACTGCAGCCTCTATCTCTTGGGCTTAAGTGATCCTCCCACTTTAGCCTCCCAAGTGGCTGGAACTACAGGTACACAGCACCGTGACTGGCTAAATTTTTTATTTTTACTTGTTAAGTGATGAGGTCTATTTACCCAAGCTGGTCTCGAACTCCTGGCCTCAAGAGATTCTCTTACCTCAGCCTCCTGAGTAGCTGGGATTATAGGCATGAGCCACTGTCCCTGGCCTGCAGACAATTATTGAGGGGATGATTTATAAATTGCAAGGTGTGTATTGCTTCTGGAGAAAGCACAGGCCATTGCCAACAGAATTCACTAAGAGTTTAAGCGGTAAGCAGGATTAAAGCCCAAGAAAGGAATCAGAGAGAGAGTTGCTTATCTCAGACGCCTGAGGTAGGTGTGCATTTTCCATGTAATTCCCATGTACTGTGGCAGCTCCTGAAAGCCAGGGGCCTGTTCTGGCTGGGAGTGAAGGCAGGAAGCTTCCTGTGTGCCTGCAGCTATGGTCCCTTAGGCTGAACCCATATTCTCCGCAGGCCCTGTTCCAGGGACCCTGGCCCTTTCTCCCCTATCTACAATCCTAGGCTGAATTCATGGCAGAACGTCACTTTCTTTCTTTAACAAACACTGGGTTTCCCTTTGTCCTAACAAATCAATCCAGAGTGTTCAGGCTTGTATTAATGGGCCACATCTTACTGAAGCCTCAGTTTCCTCATCTGGAAAATAGGATGGTAACTCTAGCCTCAGGGATGGCTATAAGTGTGGACATAATGTGTGTGAGGAGCCCGGGCTGAATCAGTAAGTGGTGACTTCTGGTCTGGCTGGCCTTGGGTGTGTCTTCCTTGGATAATAGCTGTAGCTATCTATCCTCCCATGCAGATGGGATTCTTCCTCTGTTAGCAGGTCAGCCTGATTTGTATGGATCCTCCCACTGCGTTTAAAAGCTGTTGATGCCACTGACAGCTACCTGTGGCTCTGCTGAAAGACACTGATAATTACGCCTGGTGCTCAGCCTTGGAGAAGGTAATGGACGAAGACTGCTCTGCTGGAGCCTTTGGCCCTCTTCCCATTTACATAATAATCAGGGGCTTCGCTCACATTCCAGCCACATGCACTTATGCACACACGTGCATCCACACACACACACACACACACATGCACACACACACACACACGCAGGGAGGCTGAGATTAGGCTTGACACTGGGACTTTGGTAACTTATGAAGAGGATTCAAAAAGCAAGCCAGAAGCGCTGACTTGAAAGAAATGACAGTGCAGTGGCTCAGAGGCCATCCTCCATGCAATGCAGTGACAATACCAGGTGCTGGCTGAGATGGAGTTCTAGAACTGAATTTCTCAGGCTGGGCTCTAATCCAAGCTTCACCACATTCCAGCTGGGTCCCCTCCAGCAAGATATTTAGCCTTTCTGTGCTTTGGTTTCTGTAATTGAAAATGGGGATAAAAATATGTTGTGATGAAGATGTCATGAGTCGGTACATGTCAGGAGCTAGAAGAAAGCCAGGCACATAGTAAGCAAGTGCTCCATGGATGCGAGCTATGACCGCCTTCTTCATCTTCCTCCCCATCTTCAGGACATCTGCACTCATCTTCATCTTTATCATCTCCCTGAAGTAGAGTTGTACAGTGAGTAGAGCTCTGACTAGGGCAGGGGAAATAACATTTATTCATTATTATAATTTCCCCTATACATCATTTTAAACAGGATTTGAAGTAAGTTATAAACATCCTTATATTCCATCAATATAAACAGAAACAAGTCCATGAGAAAATTTGGGTGGTGGGAAAGCGAGGTGGGAGGGCAAGGTACAGAATGCCTCTCGTGGCGTCCTGTGGAATTTCTGGAGGTGGCCATTATTTTTGGCTCTGAGTGTCATAAAAATATGATCAGTTGCAAAATTCACTGACAAATGTACGTCAGATGCAAAATGGATGAGCCTCACAAACAGGAGGTTGAATGAAAGAAGGCAGAAACAAAAGAGTACATGCTGTGTGATTCCATTTATATAAAGTAGAAACATGGGCAGCACTAATCTATGCCGTTAGAAGTCAAGGTAATTGTCATCCTTGCAGCAGTGGAAAGACTGGGAAGAGAGCAGGGGAGGCTCCTGGGGGTGTCAGTAATGTTCTCTTTCTTGGTCTGGGTGTGGATGACATGGGCATATTTAGTTGACGGAAATTCATCAAGCTTTACATTTACAATGTGCATATATGCATAGGCATATATAGGTAAATATATATATATATGTATTTCATCAAAAATTTAACATAAAAAGCAGTTGCTTGATAGGAGCATTGCTTTTCAGTACATTGAAGTACATAAGTAACACTTATTTTTGACAACAGAGATAACTACAGAGCAACAACTCTATTGGCTGCATATTCTGCAACAGGTACTGTGCTAACCACTATGTGCATTTCCATCACAGCCATCCTGTGAGGTAGTGGGGTACCCTACTTTTACAGATGGGGCAGCTGAGGCTTAGTGAGGTTACATGACTTCTATGCATTCCCAAATCTCTTCTTGATTTGCGTATGCCTGCCCTCTACCCAAAAACCCCCACACATATAGCACAGAATCTGGCATAAAACTGATGCTCAATAAATGTTTGAGGGAGAGAGGGAGGGAGGAGAGCATGTCACTGTATTGTCACCAGTCACCCCATCTTGACATCCTGAAATCATTTTTTGTCTCCTCTCTAATTCCCATTGCACTTATAGGCAGCACCAAATGGCACTTAATTGCTTTCTGTTGCTGGGTCTAAACTGCTCTGTCAGTCAGGCCTGTGCCTCCAAGCAGCACAATTGTTTGGCATGGCTGAAGAATCTCCTGAAGAATCTCCTGAAGAATGCTATTCCTAACAGGAGAAGAGCCTGGGTGGGAGACAGAGGAGGGGAAGTAGTCATCCAAGGTGACGGAGGGTTGTGGTTGGGGGGGAATGGATTCCTGTGCCTGACTCCCTCCCACCTGCCCAGATTCTTAGCTTTTAACCCAGCATCTGGAGAGAAAAGTGAGAAAATGCTTCCAAAATGAACATGTTCCCTTCTCCCCCTCCAAACTTAGGGACTTGATTCTGTTTCTGTCCTCTTCTGTGGCCCTTTCCCAACTATTGGATTCTTTGTCTGAACTAAGGTCAGCAAGTAGCCCAATTTGTGGCTAATTTACCACCAAGTTTGTATTTTTACTCTCCCTGCACAAAAGCCTGTTTCTTCTGGGAAGACTTTAGTGGACATCAATAAAGCTCCAGGTGGAGTCCTGGGGAGACTCGTCACCCTCTTGCAATCCCAGATCTTTGCATCTCCCTCTAGAATTGTCTAGGATATGGCTTTCCAGCCCCTTGGGAGGGCTGTGTCTTTCTGCTACTGCTTGTGTTACACTGAGTCAACATTCAATGAATAATGAATTATAATAATAATAACTCGAGGAAATTTATGCCCTAGCATCAACTAGGTCCAAAACATAAAGGGAAAGCTCACTGTAAATTATGCCCTGGGACTGGTGAGTGAACAAGGCATCTTTCCCCAGAGACCTCCAAATCAACTCATTTAAATTAATAAATCCCACTTTCCTCTATGCCTGAATAACAAGCTTATTTATGTGTCTTAGAATTGGCAAAAATAACTAAGTAAAAGAACAGAGCAATTACAGTTGCTTCTTTACACAGATTTTCGAGATACTATCTAAGCTTCCTAACTCTTATTTTGGGTGAAAGAAAGGGGAAAGGAATGAATTCAACCTGATGAATGCATTGCTTCTAAATCTACATGCTATCAAATAACCAAACTGGCTGAACTTTTTTTTACTTCTGAGTAGTTTCTTTTGTCTTTTCTGGGTATGGGCCTAAAACCCTGATACAGACTAATCTTTCTTGGAAAAATCCTTGCTGAGTTGAAGACTAGAAAATGTGGGTTTGCTCTGACAGATCCCTTTGCAGAAACCCCCTGTACTCAGGGCTGAACTCTGAAGTATTTAATAAGATGTAGGGTATAGCACTGGCCAGTTGGAATGACTGTGACCTGCAAGGCCTCTGCTGTGTCAAGGCGAACTCTTTAGTTTCTGAATCTTAGGGTGATCAATGTGGGGAAGATCTTGTAAGAGAGGCATGGTGGCATACTTGGTGGGCTCAAGATAGCAGCTCTTTGCCATTGGGGATGAAAGTATCTCAATACTTCAACAGTACAGATAACAGGCCTTCTTCTACCAGTGCTCGGAAGAGCTAGGAGTGGAGATAATGTTTTAATCGGCTTCTTGTGGGTCATTTCTATTCTCTTCTCTCTAACCTTGTTCTCCTCAAACTACCTCTAATCTGTTTTTCAGGCCCAACCCAGCTCATATAGTTATGGTGCAACATAATTCCAGTGCTAACTACTCAGAGTTAGTGCAGACTCCACAGGTTAAGGGCATAGTTTTCTTCAAGATTGCCCTCACGTTAGACAGTAATTGCAAGCTCCGAGGTCCCCCAGCCATTCACACTTCTAACTAGCTACAAAGTCAGCCATTTCCATAGCTCTTTCAGGTTTGATAATTCAGTAGAATAACACACACAACTCGGGAAAGCACAATATTTACAATTCATTTTATTATAAAAGCTACAACTCAAAACTAGCCAAAAGAAGTACAGTGTGCACTGCTCAGGTGACCGATGCATTAAAATCTCAGAAATCACCACTAAAGAACTTATCCATGTAATCAAAAACCACCTGTACCCTGAAAACTATTAAAATAAAAATCATTTGCATTGTAGCAGCAACAACAAAAGAACTGTCCCAAAGAAGAGATGCATAGGAAGAGGTGTGTGACGGTCCCACACGTACAACTTCCATGTCCTCACATCACCCTCGTGGAAGATCCACCAGCCAGGACGTTCACCTGAGCCTCTGTGTCCAGAGTTTTGGGACTTTCATTACATAAACATGATTGACTGAAACATAGTCCATGTGACTGAACTCAATCTCCAACTCCCCTCCCCTCCTAGGAGGCTGGGTAAAAACTCTAAGCCTTCCAGAGGATTCTGATATGCATCAAGTTGAAGAACCACAGCTCTAGCGCATAGAAAGTGCTCAACAAATGTTTGTTGAGAGAATGAATGACTCTTGTAAGGAAAATCCTCTTCATCCAATCTGTGGAAACAGGTTCTCATTGAGCTCTTTCTCAAATAGGATCTGTCTCCATATTGAAGATTTGTTACTTTTAGCTAAAGAGGAATTTCTTTTTTAGCCTTTGAGCTCCAGCTTGAGAGCCCTGAGTTTGTGATAATTAACCCAACACAATCTGCCTGAAGTGCAGTGAAAGGTATCTTTGTGCTCACTTGTCATAGTATCTAGGTATTCAGGGAAATATAACTGCCCTTCTATTTTTGCATGATACCTGACCTTTTCTTTCATTGGGGAGTTCCAATCAGCAATATTATGGTGCATTATTTCAAAGAATCCAAAGTAGGTGGAGCAAGAGAGGAACATCTGATCTCTAAAACATTCCTGAACTGCAGCAGGAGAGATGAAGGCTAGAGGCTTCAGGAAGAGCTTCCTCAAAGTCAGGGGAGCAAGTTATAGGAAAGTGATAGAGACCTAAGGAAATTATGATATCCTCTTTCACAAATGCTTGAGTTGGGGTGGGTCTTATCTGTGGACGGAGAAACCACAAGATTTTCAGGATTCAGGGAACTTAATTGAGAAGTGGCTGTCTTTCATTGAGGAATCACCAGACCAGCCATGTGGATTCAAGCCTATTTCTCCCTGTTTCTCTGCCTCAGGGCCTTTTAGCCTAGGCACCATGAACATTTATGACTGAACAATTATTTGTGGTGGGCGCTGTCCTGTGAATTTTGAATGGTTAGCAGCATCCCTGGCCTCTCTCCTCTAGATGTTGGTAGAACCCCCTGTTTATTTGTGACCATGAAAAATGTCTCCAGACATTGATAAGTTTCCAAGATCAGGGAGGACTGTCCCATGCTGAGAACCACTGCTCTATGTGTACCATGAGGCCAGGAGGATCTGTAAGGTCCTTCTTGGCACCAGTATCCCAGGATTCTGCCAAGCAAAGCAAATACCACCCCATAGCACAGGGGGCAGCAGAAGATTTCTGGCAGAGCCTGACTCCAAGAGACAGAGTTTGTGGCTGCCATGTCAATACACTGTGAACCACCACAAGGCCAGCCTGACCATGACTGGCTCTCTTTAAAATGCTTGTCTTTCGGACCAGCTGTCAGACGTCTTCCAAGACCACCTAGTCTGGGATTTAAAATTCTAACTTGGCTGGTGCGGGTGGGGGCAGAAGCCAAAAATAAGAATCCCCCTTTCATTTGACAACGGATAGCCCAGGCCAAGCTTTCACAGGAAACCAAGGGTTCAGCCTCGTAGCAAATAGATGGCAATGTTACTACCAGAGTTAGAGTCTGAGCTACTTTTGAGGCATTGTCTCCAGAAGGCCCTTTCAAGGTGAGGCTAGTGAAGTACTTATGCAAGTGCAAATCTTGACTTTATTTAAAATTAAAATGTTCTGTTTAGCATGAAGTTTTTGCATTAATTTTGATTTTTCAGAAATGTTGCATTAAAGTATTACTGAGTTTTTTTTGTGCCCCCTTAAGTGTTGCACCCCAATAAGTATTTCACTCATCTCACCCTAGTTTTGACCCTGATCGTCAAGGTTTTTTAATGCAGAATGTCAGGTCCAGGGGTGAGGAGCATGGCAAAGGGAGCAACCAAGGCTTAACCTGAAGGCACTGGACATCTGGTGTTGTAGAGACCCCCAGCCGGGACTGCTCAGCGTGGAAGTACTGAAGATAAACTAGACAGAACCTCCCAGCCCTAGTCCTCAATGAATGAGTGGTTCTAGGATGCCACATATCATTCATTCATTTATTCACAAGTCATTCTCCTAGGGCCTGTGCTGGGGCAGACATCGGAGAGACCAATAGGATGCTGCTCACTTTCCAGGCGGGGAAGACAGCTCATAAACAAACGAGGCCTGATGTCAGTGAGAAGGACTGCAGAAAGTGCCAGAGGAGACTCCATAAGCAGTGATTCATTTGATCTGACCTGTGGGGACGGAACTCAAATGCAAGATTCATTCTCAACCCAAGAGAGATCTTGTCAACCACAAGTCATTTTCCAAGCTTGCTAACAAGCCTGCTGGCATCACAGTGATGAGCTGTGGGCTGGGGATTTACTTAGCTTCACTTCCTTTAGTCACTTAGGTAACAACTGAGGGACTTTCTACCCCCTTTCATATAGCCAAGGCTTGATCGGGTGGAAACAACTAATGAAACAATTCCTGTGTAATTAGAGTGTTTAATTGATGATCATCCAGAGTACAGTTTTTTTGCTTTGAGATTTTTTGGGGGGCAGGGAGATTCAGAGAAGAAGCAGAGAGAAAATAATTTGCTTGTGAACAGTGGTCTAAATCCCCTTCTTACAGATGAAGACAATGAGGCCCAGAGGGGGCAAGTGACTTGTTCAGGATGGCAGCCTTAAAAGAGAACTTGTAAACAATAATAGTGTGGACCCACAGGTGAGAGGAGGGAAGTGGGGAGGGCAAGTTTGCCTCCACTCCTCTAGCTGTGCAGGAGCATGCACAGCTTTCTTCCTTAAGAAATTCATTAAGCAGCAGCTAATCCCCATGGCAGCGATAAATGGTACTAACAACCAAGCGTTTGAGTTCTCACAGAAGATGGGGTCCCTTGCAGCTGGTGCCAGGTGTTCCACACTCTGAGGTAGAGGGGCTGAGAGAGCTCACAAGAGTTTACACTTGGAAGGGATGGGACGTTTTGCCTCCTCCCCAGCAGCCCTGGATGTACATTACTGTTCCTCTGACTTCCCTGCAGCTGAGGCATCTGCTCTCTTTCAACGTACTCTCTTCTGGAAAGAGGGAGAGCTGGAAGCATGATGGGTTTCACTTTATGGTTGGGGAAGCTGGCATTCAGAAACATTTGGCCGTTCGCCCAAGGGTAATTTGCCTAGCAAATTGCTGGCAGAGCCTGCTCTGGAACCCGGACTGCTGTATTTTCTGCCCACCCTGGGCTCTGTGGCTCACTTCTGCTCCTACAATATGGTGTCAGGGGTGGTATCTTACCAAAATGGGTCAACGTGTGGTCATCTCCACCGCAAGACCAACCGCTCTCTATTGAACACCACCAGTGCAGGGGAAACCCATTGCCTCTTGACACAGCACAATCTCTCTTTGAACCCCTCCATTAGGAAGCTCTTTTTTACAGCTTCCTTAGTTTTCTGTGTATAGACACTGCCCATCTCCCCTCCAAGACTCCCCACACAAAGCATACATCTTTCACCTCTTCATAGCCCCCATGCCTAACACAGTGCCTAGCTGAGTCTATGTTTAGAAAACATTGGCTCCCTATCAAAGTTATTGAAACAGAAGAAAAAAAAAAGAAAAAGAAAACATTGGCTCCCTTCCCCTGCCCTGAACCTGGATTCTCTGATTATCCACATTGCAGTAGATCCATTTCCCGGGAGCTGCAACGGGAGCGCCTTTACCCACGAAACAGGGGATTGCAAGTGCAAATGCACAGGTGGTTAAGGCAGGTAACACAAAGGAGTGAAGCCACCTTGGTGGGTCTCCAGAAACCCTCAAGCTCTACCTGAGTGGGCAGCTTAGCTCAGCTCCAGCCCAAAGAGGTCTCAGGAAACTATGGCCACAGTCCTGCCAGCCCTTCCCTTGGTCTAAAGGAAGCAAAACTGGGTTTCTATGTGAGATTTCCAGTTATATGCATTTTTGGCATTATATTTATCTTTTAAAAAAGACATTTTATGATCAAGTCAAACAAAACATAAGTCCAGGCTGCCTGTTTGCAAATTATGACTTTAGCATTTTCTTTGGTATCAGGTGAAAAAACCTCAGAAAGGGGCAGGATGGGGAAGAGTATCCTACATATAAAGGCTTTGCAGGAAAGGGGCTCATGACATCCTTTCTCCACCTCCCTTTCATCTCCTTGCTTTGCGGCACCCTGTAGGGAGGAGACGTGGCACCTGAGTCCCTGCACTTCCTACTGGCCCCATTGTGTCCTGGGTCCTATAGTACTACCTCCTGCCCCTGTTTTCTTGGAGTCACAGCCTTACCACTCTCTTTCCTTCCTTGTGGGTAGACGAGAGGGAAAAACCATCAAGCCCCATACTTTCCATGGCTGGCAATGTTCCTCTCAAATGTCTTCTCAGCAAATCTCTGTGTTTTCAATTACCTCCTAACACACCTCTAGGGAGCCCAGCCAAGCAGGAGGATTAGTAGAATAATGACTTTAAATTATTTAGTTCTTTCCCCCCTGTCTTTATTCTGTGGCAATATTGAATCTAATCCAGGTCCAGATGCATTGGATGATACATGACAGATTATGGATAATAACTGATCTCATTTTCAAATTAATATGCAAATTCCTCTTCAGAGCTGAGGAATTAAAAAAGCGAGCTGGGGACAGCTGGGAAGAGAGGAGTGTAAGTGTAGAAGAAGTGAGAAGGAAGAGGCAGCTTCATGGTCCACCCTCCCACCCCTAGTCTAATCAGAATTTTTGCATGACAGACAGGGAAGGGGAGATTTGATAACATGGAAAATCTCTGATGAACAGAGTCCCTGAGTGTACTAATGTCTCCCTCTACAGGGAGGCTACAGGATCTTGAGCATTAGAGCTGGAGAGGAATCCACACCCATTTCACAGATGAAGGAACTGAGGCCTGAAGTTACACAATGTGTTAGGAGCAAGGCTGTGGCTATAAACCAGAGTACTGGGGGTCCCTGTGCCAGCAGGAAGGTGGCAAGAGACATCAGTCTTCTCCAGAGTAAGTAACAAGGGAAATGGGATTCATTCCACTCTAGACTCTGAAGATGCCTACCTGTTAGTTCAAGAAGCACACCCTCTCTTGCATGAGATTCTCTGTAGGGCCATACAAAATGTTTGTTCAGAGTACTGACCACTGCTAATAATTAATCGGGTTGGAGAACTGAATTAATCTATGAAGCCATGAATATGGGGCACACAATTGAGCACCTACTATGTGCCAGTCATTGTGCTAATCACTAGAGATAGGCTTTTGCCCTATATATTAATTTAATCATCAACTCCACGTAAGTGGGGAAACTGAGTCCCCACAAGGTATAGTGACTTACCCCAGGGTGGAGATTTCATGGGAAGGCAGCTGTAGGTTCCAGGGCTCTTCAATCTGTCCCAATGCTCCCTCTGTCTCTCAGGCCAGCTGTTTGCTTTCAGGCTGGGAGCTCAGGGATGTGGTTGTACCCTGCATGGATTTCTTTAGCCTATTTTTAAAAAGCTAATGGAAAAACAAGTTGGCATCTTCCCAGATCACCCTGAAAGCGGGGTATTTGAGAGAAGATGCCACTGGCAGCAGATGACCCATGGCCAGGGAAGAGAAAGCGGTGGGTCTCTAGCTGGGAGCTGGGCCCAAGCATGGAGCTTTCTCATGGCCCAAAGATTGACACCTCCCATGCTTCATTAGGCAGGATTGTCTCAGCAGGAACCTTGTTTCTTTAATCACCTAATTTTCACATTGGTTTCTTTAATGCATATTTACCCTCCTGTCTTTTCCCTTCTCTGGGCTGTAGTCTTTGCTGTCATTGTAACTGCATCTCAGATTTTGGGGCAATGGATGGTGAAGGAGGAGGCTGTGGAATGGAACGCTACAGGATGCCAGACCCGGGGGCTCTTGGAGATTTTCTTGCTACCCTTTTTCAAACTCAGGATCCTCTTCAGGAAGCAATGGCTCAGAGGCCAGATTTCCAGAGGGAGGTGGGGAAGGAGGGACGAGATGGAGATTCTCAGGCTGTGCTGTTCAATGTGATAGGCACTAGCCACATGGGGCTAGTCACATTTGTATTTACATTAATTAAAACTTCATAAAATTAAAACTTCAGTTATTCAGTCATACTAACATCCACACTAGTGTTCAATAGCCGTATGTGGCTAGTGGCGAATATGTATTAGCATGACTCGAGCATTTCCATCATCACAGAAATTTACTGGCAGTACCATTCTAAGCTATGTTCTGGGTCTTAAGCAGAACAGAGAACATGGTTTGATTGCTAAGAGCCCTTTTTGGTTCTTTGTGCCCTAAATCCACTTGCATCACCCAGCTCAGGGCTCTACCTGTGGTGGGGCTTGGTACTTGGCACTCCATTGCCTAAAACCAGAAGAGGAGACAAAGTGTTTATTCACCCAAAAGTCAGGCCATCTATATTTCAGCAAGAGTAACCCACATGTAACCGGCTGTTAAAGGTAAAAGCTCTTCCAGAGGTCTTCTGAACAATCCTGGAAATGGACGGTCCTTGGACTAAGCGGGGTTTCAAAGTAAGGAGAACAGAGTACGCCAAAAATGAGGTGGTCTTGGGCTTCCACGAGGTGAGAGTTGTCCCCTGCTGATCCTTTCCTTACAAAATAAAGGAGTTTCCTAAAGAGCAGGACCACTGCACGAAGGAAGCCAGCACTAAGGAGAATGGACAAAGGGAGGAAGGGAAGAAGGGAGGGGGGAAAAGGAGGAGTCAGAAAGCCAGGGAGGGTCCTGACAGGCACACAATCCCTCAAGCATGCCCAGCTCTTTTGACAGACCTCACACTTTCCACAGCCTCGTGTGGTGCTCACAGTACACTGATGAGGAGCAAGGACACCTTTCACGGTTGCACGCACTGTGCAGATGAGGAAACGGAGGCTCAGAGATGTTAAGGAGCTTGACCAAATGAGCCTCCTCCTACACCAAGTGACAGTCCTCTCATTGTGCCTCATGTGTCTCTCTCCTTGACTCCTCCTCAGCCACCATGAGGGAGGCTGCAAGCCCAGTTCTGGGCACTGAGGATGGTGAGTGGCAGGTGGCTGCAGGAGCTGTGTGTAGACTGTGCATGTGGCAGCAGGAATTGTTTGCAGGCTGAGAGCGGAAAGCCATTTAGCAGTGGAAGCAGCAGGTGAGACAGCAGGAGCAAGGAGCTGCAGAAATAAAGCCATGGAGGGGAGGGGTACAGACAAGAGCACAGGAGAGATGAGCTCAGCACCGAAGGGGCCAGGGGAGAAAGGGAGAGTGAGCAGCCAAGGGCAGTGGGGTCTGAGGAGGAGACCCCTCACAACCTGACAGTGTCACCTCCTGTGTCAGGCCAGGGCAGACACCATAGTGGGAGAGCCAAGGGCACTGTGCCCCAAGGCAGTACCTTCACCAAACCTACCCATGGGTCTGGCTGGCCACTGCACAGAGAAGCCAGGATGATGCTACAATGACCTGGGTGGTGAGCAGTGGGCTTTTCAGAAACTTCTAGGTATAAATTTATTTTCTGGGTAATTTAATATCAATGAAATTCCTTTCTGTTACAAGTTGTATAGCAGGTTAATTATCCATGTTCTCCTTCACTGCAAAATAGGGGGCTGGTTATCTTGACTTTCAAACATTTTTTGCAGTGATCCAAGCAAGAAATGTATTTGACATTATGACCCAGTGCGTACACACACACACGTGATCATACACACACCTATGAATGGAGACAGCAGTTCCTCAAAACAATACTCTTATCAAGACACACTTTCACAGTCTCTTTTTCTCTTCTTGTCTGATTTCTCTTCTTTCCTTCTTTCCTTCCCTTCCATTTGATTTCATTTGGAAAAACGCCAGTCATAACCCATTACATTGATTTTGGGTCCTCCTCACTAATGGGTCTTGACCTGCAGTTCAAAAGAACACTGATCCTGATAAATTATATAAAAACCTCTTGCGGCCCTTCCCCCCCCTTTTTTTTTTTTTTGAGATGGAGTCTTGCTCTGTCGCCCAGGCTAGAGTGCAGTGACACAAACTCAGCTCACTGCAACCTCCACCTCCCAGGTTCAAGCAATTCTCCTGCCTCAGCCACCCGAGTAGCTGGGATTACAGGCGCCCGCCACCATGCCTGGCTAATTTTTGTATTTTATTAGAGACAGGGTTTCACCATGTTGGCCAGGCTGGTCTCAAACTCCTGACCTCAGGTTATCTGCCAGCCTCAGCCTCCCAAAATGCTGGGATTACAGGCGTGAGCCACCATGCCCAGCCTGCGCTTCCCTCTTATTAGGCTGCCTGTGTGACCCCTTCTGTTAGGAAGATGTAATCTCTGGAAATGTGTGCCACATAGAACACCAGGTGAGGGTCTATGGAGGTTTCTGAGGCATTAGGGAAAAAATATCTCATCATTTTTTGTTCTCAAACAGTGATGCAATTGACATTTATCCGAGGGACAATCTACTCCCTGGCATGTGGATTGGCTTTTACTGCAAAATGTATAAAACAGGACAATGGGGATAGTCATTAGACCCCCAGTACATGTGTGCTCAGCACTCCACCAGGCACTTTACAGGTTTTATTTCATTTACTCTTCACTACAATTCTATAAAGCCGATATCATTAGTCCCATTTTACAGGTGAAAACAATAGAGCTCAGGGAACACAAGCAACTGGTCTAGAGTCACGTAGAGGCAGAGTTGGGATTTAAACCCAGGACTGTATATATCGTCTTGGGAACATTAAATTTTTGAACGGTTGAACATCAGCATTGTTCTAGATAACAAAAATGTCAGTATCATGTGTTCGGTGTCCTCCCCTCCACAAACACACACAAAAACATTACTCAACCAAATCTGCATATAATTGTCCAATTTTTTATGGCATGGAAATGAGGCATATTGAGTCTACCTGTATTGGCCTCCACATGTCCCTTCCGAGAGGAAAATGGGGGAGGTGTTAGATGATTGGCAGCCCCCAAAGGGAATTTGAAACAGGCCAGCAGCCTCCTTCTGATTTAGGAAGGCCTGCTGTGTGGGCACCGCAGGTCAGCTTGCTCACCCTCCATCCTGCCCTTCTTCTAGGCTGTCTTCCTTCACTGCAAGGGCTGGAAAGCTAAGAACTACATTCCTCAGACTTCTTTGTAGTGATTCTTCTACATGTCTATTAAGCTGTCTAATGAAATGTTTTTGCATAAGACTTGGGAGACAAAGTCGCTGAAAATCACATTCCAGACCTACCCACCAGCTTTGAGAGCAGTAAAACAGACAGGCACAGGGCACAGCTGCAGGGTTGCTTTCCAGGATTCCTGAGCCGAGTCATGGCTTGGTGTGATATTAAACTCAACAGCTTAGAGGTGCCCTAGAAGGAGCAGCTCCATTGACAAGTCAGCTTTGCAGTGTTCCAAGAGGCATTCCTGGACCCAACCTGAAACCCACATGGTTGTAGTCCTCCTAAAGATTTTTAGGCACCTAATTCCATGCCTCTAATCTCTTTCCATTTGAAATACCTAGAGGTGTTTTCCATTTCTTGCACAGAACTTGACTGACACATTTCCTTGACTCCCTGAGTATCCAACCCTCTTCAATACATGGAAAGGGAAAGGAAAACTCTCTCTTTCAGACAAGGACATCCACCCTACTATAAGGGGCTGAGATTTGGTTCAGAAGCCCACTCAGTTAATTGCTTTGGCTCACTGATTTCTACAAAGTTATAGACTTCTTGTTCACAAATGAAAATGCTCTGTTTCATGAATGTGTTGGTTGGTTTTGTTAGTAAGAATCCTGTTCAGTACCAGGGAAGCTTCAGACACTTAGATAGGTATTCCTTCTCCTACTGGGCAGTTCTGAGCTCTAGAAGGCTTTCTGTGGGAGCAGGGTGTTGCCAGGGAAAGTCTCAAGTCCTGCTTTCTAGCCCTGAAGATAACAGTGTGTTGCTTCTCCCCACTGAGCCTTCAAAAGCCATGACAGATATCTTCTATTCCCTGAGGTCCTAGGGGTGGTTTGTGGGTTACCCAAGGAAGACTTTGTTTGTCCCCAGGATGGGGAGGAGCAGTGAGGCCTGAGTGGTTGGATCCCCTGCCCAGGATTGTCCCGTATAGATATGGCTGGCTGGTGTGAGGAGGGGGCATTTAACACAGGAATCCTGCACTTCAATCATGGGAAGAGTTACTGAGCAGGGCAGCCAGCACCATTTCACAGAGGAGCAAAATAAAACTCAAAGAGGAGAAGGGACTATCCCAGGTCCCACCATGAGTCAGTGGGAGAATAATGACAACAGCCCAGAACTCCTGACTCCAAAATAATTGTTCTTCCTACCCCAGTACACCAATCACCCCTTTACCCAGAAAAGACAACAGATAGACATCGCTTTTGGAGGGTGTGACTGGGGACATGGCTATGACTGAGGCAAAGCTGATATGTGAGTTAGCTGGCGAACTTCCCTGCCTCCATTTTAGGCAATGAGGTGCATCCATCAGGATCCTTACAGCAAGCAGGTGGCACCCTGAAATTGGGTCGCTTGGGGAAAATTTAGTGAAGAGACAGTATAAGTCAACATTCTCCAGAGAAACAACCAAAAGAATAGCTAGCTAGCTAGATTGCTAGATAGATAGATAGATAGATAGATAGATAGATAGATAGATAGATAGATAGATGATAGATAGATAGATAGATAGATAGATAGATAGATAGATAGATAGATGATAGATAGATAGATGATAGATAGATAGATGATAGATAGATAGATAGATGATAGATAGATGATAGATAGATAGATAGATAGATAGATAGATAGATAGATAGATAAAGAGGAAATTTACTCTGGGAAGTGTCTCACGTGATTATGAATGCTGAGAAGTCCCACAGTCTGCCATCTGCAGGCTGAAGAACCAGGAAATCTGGTGGTATAATTCAGTCAGAGTCCAAAGGCCTGAGAATCAGGAGCTCTGACATCTGAAAGCAGGAAAACTAGATGTTGCAGCTCAAGAAAAAAGAGAGAATTTGCTCTACCTATGCCTTTTGTTCTATTCAAGACCTTAACAGATTGGATGATGTCCACTCACACTGGTGAGAGCAGATCTTCTTTACTCAGTCTCCTTATTTAAATGCTAATTTCTTCCCAAAACACCCTCACAGGCAGACCCAGATAGAATGTTTCACAACCTATCTGGGCATCCCACAGCCCAGTCAAGTTGACACATAAAACTAACCATCACAAGGACATTTACAAAGCTGTTGGTAGAGTCTGGAAAATAATAAAAGATGGTTCAGTTCTCCAGCGAGGGCATTCCCATTTCCACCTGAGGCCTAGAGGGTCGAAAGGAGGGGGAATAGTACTTGGAGCTTAGAGAGACAGTGAGCTGTGTGGGAAGGCCATGTCAAAGGATCTGTGACCTGCAGTCAAGGGATGTGGCCAGCCTACAGCATCCCCTCTTTCTACCTACCTCCTTAGGTTGTCCAATGATTCAAGCAATGTTATTTCTCCCATCACATTTTCAACAAGGGTGCCCAGTTTATTCAAGGCCAAATAATAGTCTCTTCACCAAATGATGTTATGTAGGACAACTGGATTTCAAAATGCAAAAAAAAAAAAAAAAAAAAGTTGGGCACCTACCTCATACCATATGGAAAAATTAACTCAAAATGGATCGATGACTAAAATATAAGAGCTAAACTCATACAATTTTGAGAGAGAGATAGGTGTAAATCTCTATGACCTTGGATTTGGTAATGGTCTCTTAGATATTAAGCCAAAAGAATGAGCAGCAAAAGAAAAAATTGAACTTTATAAAAATTAAAAACTTTTATGCATCAAAGGACATAAATTTAAAAGTGGAAAGATAACTTACAGAATGGGAGAATATACTTGAAAATCACGTATTGAATAAGGTTTTAACATCCAGAATATAAAAAAGACTCATATAAGAAAAGACAACCCAATTTTACAAATGGGCAAATGACTTAGATATTTCTCCAAAGAAAACATACAAATGGCCAATAAGCAAATGAAAAGACGTTCAACATCTTTTGTCTTGAGGTAAATGCAAGTCAAAATCACAATGAGATACCACGTCTCACCTATTAGGACGATAATAATACAGAAAACAAGTGTTGGTGAAGACTTGGAGAAATTGGTACTCTTGTGTATTGCTAGAGGAAAGATATAGCTGCTGTCAAAATAGTTTGGCAGTTTCTCAGTAAGTTAAACATAGAATTACAATATGACCCAGCAATTCCACTCCTGGATATATACCTAAAAGAATTAAAAAGAGGGACTCAAACAGATAACTTATGTGTCAATGTTCATTGCAGTATTACAATAGCAAAACAAACCGAACCCCAAAACAACTACAACAAAACCTCAAGTGTTCATCAAGAGTGGATAATAAAATGATAGTACAATCTTCCCTCCGTATCCACTGGAGATTGGTTCCAGAACATCCAAAGATACCAAAATCCATGGATGCTCAAGTACCGGATATAAAACACCAGGAAATTTGCATGTAACCCAGGCATATCCTTCCTTATACTTTAAATAATCTCTAGATTACTTATAATACCTAATACAATGTAAATGCTACCTTTTTTTCTTTGCATTATATTTTATGCTACTTTTTAATTTGCATTATATTTTATTGTGCTGTTATTTTTATTGTTTTATTTTTAACATTTAGGTTTGGGGGTACATATAAAGGTTTGTTACATAGGTAAAGTAATGTCATGGGGGTTTGTTATACAGACTATTTCATCACCCAGGAATTAAGACCAGTACTCAATAGTTACCTTTTCTGCTCTTCTTTCTCCTCCCACCCTCCACCTGCTAGTAGATCCAGTGTCTGTTGTTTCTTTCCTTGTGTTCGTAAGTTCTCATCACTTAGCTCCCACTTGTAAGTGAGAACATGTGGTATTTGGTTTTCTGTTCCTTCATTAGTTTGCTAAAGATAAGAACCTCCAGCTCCATCCATGTTCGTGCAAAAGACATGATCTCATTCTTTTTTTATGGCTGCATAATATTCCATGGTGTATACATACCACATTTTCTTTATTCAATCTGTCACTAATGGGCATTTAGGTTGATTCCATGTCTTTGCTATTCTGAATAGTGCTGCAATGAACATTTGTGTGCATGTGTCTTTATGGTAGAATGATTTATATTCCTCTGGGTTTACACCCAGTAATGGGATTGCTAGGTCAAATGGTAGTTCTGCTTTTAGCTCTTTGAGGAATCACTATACTGCTTTCCACAATGGTTGAACTAATTTACATTCCCACCAACAGTGTATAAGTGTTCCATTTTCTCTGCAACCTTGCCAGCATATGCTATTTTTTGACTTTTTAGTAATAGCCATTCTGACTGATGAGAGATGATATCTCACTGTGGTTTTGATTTGCATTTCTGTAATGACCAGTGATACTGAACTTTTTTTCACATTTGTTGGCTGCATTGTATGTCTTCTTTGTAAAAGTATCTCTTCATGTCCTTTGCTCATGTTTTAATGGGGTTACTTTCCTCTTGTAAATTTAAGTCCCTTATAAATGCTGAATATAGACCTTTGTCAGATATATAGTTTGCAAATATTTTCTCCCATTCTGTAGGTTGTCCACTTCGTTGATAGTTTCTTTTCCTATGCAGAAGATCCTAAATATAATTAGATCCCACTTGTCAATTTTTGCTTTTGTTGTGATTGCTTTTAGTGTCTTTGTCATGAAATCTTTGCCCTTTCCTATGTCCAGGTTGATATTGCCTAGGTTGCCTTCCAGGGTTTTTATAGTTTTACATTAAGTCTTTAATCCATGTTGGCTTAGTTTTTGTATATGCTATAAAGAAGGGATCCAGCTTCAGCCTTCTGTATATGGGTAGCTGGTTATCCCAGCACCACTTTTTGAATAGGGAGTCTTTTCCCCATTGCTTTTTTTTGTCAGCTTTATTGAATATCAGGTAGTTGTAGGTATGTGGCTTTATTTCCGGACTCTCTATTCTGTTTCATTGGTGTATGTGCCGGTTTTTCTACCAGTACCATGCTGTTGTGGTTACTGCAGCCCTGTAGTGTAGTTTGAAGTCAGGTAGTGTGATGCCTCCAGCTTTTTTCTTCTCGCTTTGGATTACCTTGGCTATTCAGGCTCATTTTTGTTCCATATGAATTAAAAAATTTTTCTTTCTAGTTCATGAAGAATGTTGTTGGTAGTTTGATAGGAATAGCATTGAATCTGTACATTGCTTTGGGCAGCATGGCCATTATAATGACATTGATTCTTCCTATCTATGAACATGAAATGTGTTTCCATCCTTTTGTGTTTTCTCTGATTTCTTTGAGCAGTGTTTTGTAATTCTCATTGCAGAGATCTTTCACCTCCCTTGTTGGCTATATTCCTTGGTATTTTATTCCTTTTGTGGCAATTGTGAATGGGATTGCATTTCTGATTTGACTCTTGGCTTTGCTGTTGTTGGTGTGTAGGAAGGCTAGTCATTTTTGTACATCGGTCTTATATCCTGAAACTTTGCTGAAGTTGTTTTTCAGCTGTAAGAGCTTTTGGGCTGAGACTGTGACATTTTTTAGATATTGAATCACGCCATACGCAAACACAGATAGTCTGACTCCGTCTCTTCCTATTTGGATGCACTTTATTTTTTTTCTCTTTCCTGATTGCTCTGGCTAGGACTTCCAATACTATGTTGAATAGGAGGGGTGAGAGAGGGCATTCTTGTCTTGTGCCAGTTTTCAAGGGGAATATTTCCAGCTTTTGCCCATTCAGTATAATGTTGGCTGTGAGTTTGTCATAGATGGCTCTCATTATTTTGAGGCATGTTCCTTCAATACCTAGTTTATTGAGAGTTTTTAACATGAAGAGGTATGGAATTTTATTGAAAGCCTTTTCTGCATCTATTGAGATAGTCGTATGTTTTTTGTCTTTAGTTCTGTTTATGTGATGAATCACATTTATCGATTTGTGTATGTTGACACAACCTTGTATCCCAGAGATGAAGCCTTCTTGATCATGGTGGATTAGCTTTTTGATGTGCTGCTGGATTTGGTTTGCAAGTATTTTGTTGAGGATTTTTGCATCAATGTTCATCAAGGATATTGGCCTGAAGTTTTGTTATTGTTGTTGTTGTGTCTCTGCCAAGTTTTAGTATCGGGATGAGGCTGGCTTTATAGAATGAGCTGGGGAGGAGTCCCTCCTCCTCAATTTTTTTTTTTTTTTTGGTATATTTTCTGTAAGAATGGTACTAGCTCTTCTTTGTACATCTGGTAAAATTTAGCTGTGAATCTATCAGGTCCTCAGCATTTTTTGGTTGGTAGGCTATTTATTACTGATTCAATTTCAGAGCTCATTATTGGTCTGTTCAGGAAATCAGTTTCTTGGGAGGGTGTATGTATTCTGGAATTTATCCATCTCTTCTAGGTTTTCTAGTTTGTGTGCATAGAGGTGTTCATAATAGTTCCTGATAGTTATTTTTATTTCTGTGAGGTCAGTGGTAACGTTCCCTTCATCATTTCTAATTATGTTTATTTGGGTCTTCTCTCTTTTCTTCTTCATTAGTCCAGCCAGTGGCCTATCTTATTAATTTTTTTTTTAAAAAAACCTCATGGATTCATTGATCTTTTGAATGGTGTTTCATGTCTCAATTTCCTTCAGTTCAGCTCTGATTTTGATTATTTCTTGTCTTCTGCTGGCTTTGGGTTGATTTCTTCTTGCTTCCCTAATTCTTTCAGTTGTGATGTTAGGTTACTAATTTGAGATCTTTCTAACTTTCTTATGTAGGCATTTAATGCTATGAATTTCTCTCTTAACACTGCCTTAGCTGTGTCCCAGAGATTATGGTATGTTGTATCTTTGTTCTCATTATTTTCAAAGAACTCCTTAATCTCTGCCTTAATTTTGTTATTTATCCAAAAGTCATTCAGGAGCATGTGGTTTAATTTCCACATAATTGCATGGTTTTAAGCAATTTTTTTAGTCTTCACTTTTATTTTTATTGCATTGTGGTTCAAGAATGTGTTTGGTATGATTTCAGTTCTTTCGCCTTCACTGAAGATTGTTTTATGTCTAATTACGTGGTCAATTTTAGGGTATAGGCTATGTGCAATGAGAATGTATATTCTGTTGTTTGGGGGTAGAGAGTTCTGTAGAAGTCTATCAAATCCATTTGGTTCAGTGTTGAGGTCAGGACCTGAATATCTTTGTTAATTGTCTAACTCAATGATCTCTCTAATACTGTCACTGGAGTGGTGAAGTCTCCCACTATTATTGTGTGGGGTCTGTGTCTCCTTGTAGATCTCTAAGAACTTGCTTTATGAATCTGGGTGCTCCTGTGTTGAGTACGTATGTATTTAGGATAGTTAGCTCTTCTTGTCGAGTTGAACCCTTTACCATTATGTAATGCCCTTCCTTATCCTTTTTTATCTTTGTTGGTTTATAATCTGTTTTGTCTGAAATTAGGATTGCAACCCCTGCTTTTTTCTGTTTTCCATTTGCTTAGTAGATTTTCCTCCAACCCTTTATTCTGAGCCTGTGAGTGTCATTTTGTGTGAGATGCATCTCTTGAAGACAACGTACCATTGGGTCTTGCTTTTTTATCCAGCTTGCCACTCTGCCTTTTAAGTAGGGCATTTAGCCCATTTACATTCAAGGTTAGTATTGATGTGGGTGGATTTGATCCCGTCATTGTGTTGTTAGCTCATTATTATGTTGGCTTATTTATGTGGTTCCTTTATAGTGACACTGGTCTGTGTGCTTAAGTGTGTTTTTATATTGGTTGGTAGCAGTCTTTCCTTTCTATATTTAGTGCTTCTTTCAAGATCTCTTGTAAAGTAGGTCTGGTGGTAACAAAATCCCTCAACATTTGCTTATCTGAAAAGGATCTTATTTCTCCTTTGCTTAGGAAGCTTGGTTTGGCTGAATATGAAAGTCTTGGTTGAAGATTTTTTTTTCTTTAAGAATGTTGAAGATAGGCCCCCAATCTTTTCTAGCTTGTAGGGTTTCAGCTGAGAGGTCCACTGTAAGCCTGATGGTGTTCCCTTTATAAGAGACCTGCTCTTTGTCTTTAGCTGCCTTTAATATTCTTTCTTTCATTTTGACCTTGGAAAATCTGACGATTATGTGTCTTGGAGATTATCTTCTTGGGTAGAATCTTGCAGGAGTTCTCTGTATTTCCTGGATTTGACTGCTGGCCTCTCTAGCAAAGTTGGGGAAGTTTTCATGGATGATATTCTGAAATATGTTTTCCCAGTTCTTTGTTTTCTCCCTCTCCCCTTCAGGGATGCCAGTGATTCAGAGATTTTGCCTCTTTACATAATCTCATACTTCTCAGAGATTTTTTTCATTCATTTTTACTCTTTTATTTATTTTTGTCTGACTGTCTTATTTCAGAGAAACAGTCTTCAAGTTCTGATACTCTTTCCTCAGATTGGTTTATTCTACTGTTAATACTTGTGATTACATTATGAAATTCTTGTATTGTGTTATTTAGCTCTGTCAGACCCATTCCATTCTTTTTTATACCAGCTATTTTGTGTTTCAGCTCCTGTATCACTTTATTGTGATTCTTATTTTACTTGGACTGGGTTTTGCCATCCTCCTTAATCTCATGGTCTTTGTTCCTATTCACATTCTGAATTCTATTTCTGTTATTCCAGCCAGTTCTGCCTGGTTAAGAATTCTTGTTGGAGAACTGGCATGGTTATTTGGAGGACATACAACACACTGGCCATTTGAGTTACTGGAGTTCTTGTGTTGGTTCTTTCTCATCTCTACATGTGGGTGTTCCTTTAACTGCAGTGTAGGTTGAGTATAGTCAATAGACTTCTTTTCTGATGCTTTCACTGGGCAAAGGCTTTGCATGCAGGATTTTTATTTGAAGCTGACATCTTGTCTCTGGTTTCAGAGGGGGCTATGTTAGTGAGGTATTTTTGGTGTTGAAGCATAAGAGTGTGATCCAGTAGGTGTCACTTAGGCTTACTGGTCAGTTAGTAGACTCTTGCTCAGTTGTGTGGCTCCCCTGTGTTTCCTCACAGTTGCAGCTGTGTTCCCTCTCAATGTTCTGAAAGTGTGGGTTCCTCTCCCTCTTGAGTACTGGCTATAGATGGTGGCTTGGTACTCCTGGCCTGCCCACTGCCGCTCTGGGGTGATGTCGGGGTTTATGTTCCTTCCCTAACTTGGAGGCAGCAAAGGCAGGAACCTTAGTAGTGGTTGTGGCCAAGGGTCTTTTGCTTGTCTCCTGGGGGCTCTACCCCAGAGAGATGCAAGTCAGCAATCAATCAGTACAATCAGCCCATGATGGACCATTTGTACTGGGGGTCCTGGCTAGGGGCTCCCTGTTGGTGATGAGCAGTGGTGGGAAGGGCAATGATGAAAGACAGACTGGCCTTTTTCCTTGGGTTGACTGCAGCTTGTTAGAGGTGTGGATAGAGCGCTTAGAGTCTTTGCTCCCCTGTTAGTCCGAGGTTAGCAAGGCTAGTTCCACCACAGAGGCAGTAGCAAAAAGGCTTTCAGTTGCCCCTGGAGGCTCTGTCAACTCAGGAGTTTCTGAGTTGCTGTTGGCTCAATAGCTCTGCTGGGGTGGCTGGAGGCCCAGACCTGGAGGACCTGCCTGGTGGAGATATGGAAACAGGCACCCATGTAATAGTCTGACCACTTTTCTGTAGGGCTGCTGGGTTATGCTGGGTGCCTGCTCCAGTCCCTAGTTGCCTCAGATTTTTTAGTACCTGGAGGTATCCCCAGTGAAGGCTGCAAAACAGTAAAGATGGTGGCTTACCCTTCCCTCTGGGAGCTCCACCCTGGGGAGGTATGGACCTATTGCAGCCCCAAACACACCTGTAGGAAGTGGCTGGAGACCCCAGTTGGAAGATCCTGCCCAATGAGGAGGAATTGGATCAAGGACTCACTTAAAAAAGCAATATGGCCACAGTTTTGTAAAGCAGCTGTGTTGTGCTGAGGGTCCATTTCAGCCCCTGGCTGCCTCATACACTCCAAAGCTTGAAGGCTGGAATAGCCAAGTCACCCAAACAGCAAAGATGGGGGCCCATCCCTCCCTCGGGAAGCTCTAACTCGAAGAGGTTTGAAACCTCTATCAGCCAGAGAACACCGGTGGGGGCAGCTGGAGACCCCATTTGGGAGGCCCCAACTCGTGATGAGGAACAGGATCAGGGACCTGCTTAAAAAAGCAGTTTGACCACATTTTCACAGGACAGCTGTGCTGTGCTGGGGGTCCACTTCAGCCCCACGTTGCCTTGGACTTTCCAAAATCTGAAGGTCATAATAGCTAAGTCACCCAAACAGCAAAGATGGTGGCCTGCCCCTCCCTCTGGGAGCCCCATTCCAGGGAGGTTTCAAATTTCTGTTGGCTGGAGAACACTAGTAGGGGTGGCTGGAGGCACCTGTTGGGAGATCCCACCCAGTGAGGAGGAATGGGATCAACGACCTGATTAGAAAAGCAGTCTGGCCACATTTATATAGAGCTGCTGTGCTGTGCTGGGAGATCCCTTCTGTCCCTGGTCAGCTTGGACTCTCCAAAGCCCAAAGGCTGGAATGGCTAAGTCGCACAAACAACAAAGATGGTGGCCTGCCCCTCCCCCAGGAGCTCCATCCCAGCAAGGAATAACACTTCCACAAGTGGCTGGCTGGAATTCCAAGCCAGTGGGTCTTATCCTGTGAGGTGCCATAGATGTGGGGACTGCAGACTGTTGCTGTTCAGCTCCCTGGATTCAGCCTAATTCCTATGGGTATGTGCAGGAGTCTAACCTCCTACTTCGCCAAAGTTGCAGCTACTTTTGCTGGGAAGTCCAGAGAGCCCAAGTTTCTAAGGCTCTTGGGTCTCCACGTGTGCCTGAGCAGCTGCTCTGCTGAGATTCTGCATAGCTCTGAAGGCCCTGGTAGAGTGGGTTCAAGAGGGGATCTCCTGACCTGAGGGTTGCAAAGATCCATAGGAGAAGCATGGGTTCCCAGGGTTGCACATTCACTCACTGCTTCCCTGGGCAGGGGGAGGTTGCCTTAGGTCTGTGTTGCTCCTGAGTGGGCTATTGTCTTGCCTTACTTTTCTCCATTCTCCATGGGTCAGGTTGTTTCCTTAATTAGTCCCAGTGCGAGTACCTGGATGTTTCTGTTGAAGGTGCTATATTTACTCACCCCTTCCATTTTGCTCTGCGAGAGCCATGCACACTAGCTGTTTCTAGCAAGTCATCTTGGCCACCTCCCCCTTTTATCATTTTGAAAAATATTTTCAGTTCACAGTTGGTTGAATCCATGGATACAGAACCATGGGTATGAAGGGCTGACTGTATAGACATAAAATTGAATATTATTCAGCTATAAAAAAAGAATAAAGTTCTAATATAAGCTACGGCATGGATGAACCTTGAAAACACTAAATGAAATCAGACACAAAATGACAAACATATGATTCCACTTACATGAAATATCTAAAATAGGCAAATATATTAGAGACCAAATAATAAATTAGAGGTTACCAGAGACTGGGAGAAGGAGAAGATATAAATTTATTGCTTGATGGATACAGAGTTTTTATTTAGGGTGATAGAAAAGTTTTGGAAACTGGGCATGGTGGCTCGTGCCTGTAATCTCAGCACATTGGGAGGCCGAGGTGGGTGGATTACTTGAGATCAGGAGTTTGAAACCAGCCTGGCCAACATGGTGAAACCCTGTCTCTACTAAAAATAAAAAAAAATAGCCAGACGTGGTGGTGGGCACCTCTAATCCCAGCTACTCAGGAGGCTGAGACACGAGAATCACTTGACCTTGAGAGGCAGAGGTTGCAATGAGCTGAGGTTGAGCCACTGCACTCCAGCCTGGGTGACAGAGCGAGACTCCCTGTCAAAAAAAAAAAACCAACAACGACAACAACAACAACTTTGGAAATAGATAAAAATGATGGTTGTATAATATTGAAAATGTAATTAATACCACAGAATTGTACACTTAAAAATGGTTAAAATGTTATATTTTATAAGATATATATGTATATATGTGAGACTATGTAATATATGTATAGGTGTGAGATATATATGAGACTATATTCTTTTTCACATTTTTTAAAGAAAGAGTGCAATATTGAGCTGGAGACTACTGTGGGAAACTGGGGTTCAATCTTAGGGAATCATGTAGAATATGCCTCAGAATTGGCCATTTGAAGGATGAAAATCTAGGATATTTGTCCACTAGCTTCTGTTTCCCATTAGTTGAGAGTTGCCCTTGGGATTGCAACCTCTCCCACATTTTTTGTCGGTGCCTAGGCATGGGCTAAGTTCCATAGCTTCTGAGAAAGACCAGAAGCAGAAAAGCAGAAATATTTTTCTGTGCCCTAAGGCAAGACTCTGTTCCCACAAATGTGCTGAAATCGGTGACGTGAGGCACAGTAAACTCCTACAGATCACATCCTCCTCCAGGTCCAGAAACCCCCTTCAATCTGCAGTGCCCTTTTGAGGGAAGCAGCGGGTGGTTTCGCCAGTGAGAAATTTGCACATTCTTAGAACCCAAGAAGATGAATGGGGGCTTTCATGCCTGCTGACATCTTAGGAGAAATAGACCAGTGGGCTGAGTCACTGGGGGAGCCTGCTCAGGGTTCTCTGAGCAGCATCACCAGCACGTGGTCATTAGTGTAACATCGCCTATGGCACAGAGGGTGTCCATCTGAAATCCAGCCCCCTCTGGGGTTCTTCTCTTTCAGGTGCCATGACATCAATTTTCTCCCACTTCTGCACACCTGCATCTTATAAATCCAATAACAAAATAAGACTCCCCAGAGAAATGTCTTCCTAGAAAGTAACAAAATGATTACGAGATCTCCATGTGGGAAAATAGAGACTTCCTGTTGAAAGCCAATGTTCCATTAGGACAAAATCTTGTACAAGATCTTGTACTTCACTTGGGTGATGGGGAACATAGGCCAGTTTGTAAATCTAACTCCCTTTAGAAATCAGCATTACCATCACAGATAGGGATATTAAAGTGACAGAATTGATGGGATGGACAATCTCCTGGGCATGGGCTAGTGGAAAACACCATAGAAATTGAGGTCAGGCTGCCATGGCCACCATGTTGCTGAGCTATCTGAGCACATCCCTTCCCTTCTCTGAACCTCAGTTCTCCCAGCTGAAAAGGGCAGGAATTAAGTGACATTGCTTCTGTAGTCCTTTCTAGCACTATTCTTCAATGACAGGATGTTTATCTATATCTACCCTGGCATGTCTATCCAACTTACAAATTTCTTGAGACTGAATCTCCCTTTGCCAAAGTTTTGGGGAAATGAGGTTTTGTCCTTTATCGTCTCTCTTGATTATTAGTATTGACTATGTGCCTACAAGCACTCTGGGCTGAGATCCTGGCTTTGACCCCTGCAAACTCCTGTTATCAAGAGGAAAGACAGGTTCATGTGGGTCACAGATTAATCTTTCTTGCCCTTTTCCATCTTATTTGTGAGGTATAGTTAGAGCACAATTTTATGAGTGTGCATGTGGGTGAAAGTAGTAGAAAGGACTAGTCACTAGGTGTTAAAATAGCAGACAAGAAAATCATAAGAACAGTAAGATTTGTAGTTAGAGAAAAGCAAGTCAAATCATGGCTCTGCTGCTTACTAGCTTTATATTTTTGAGAAAATTATTCACAACCTCAGTATCTTCATTGTGCAATGTGGATAACTCTAGTTGCATTTAAGATTAGCAATTAGGTATTTGAATACCTGATGAATATAAGATGTTCAATAACTGTAAGCTATTATTATTTTGAGGTAGAAATTGTAATATTTTGGTTGCAAGCAACAAAAACTGACTAGCTAGGTTAAATTAAAAAAAGAACTTCGTCTGAAGGACAATGGAATGGCTGACAAAAATCAAAGGAATAGCGAAATACCAGGATGCAGAATGGGCAGATAACAGGACTACTTCAAAGATCTAAGCAGCAGGAGGAGTGAAATTTTTCTCAAGAAACCACTTTTGAAAAAGTCAGCTCCAACAATTCCTGGAGGGCACATAACAGAGTACAGACATGGTCCCTGATGGCTTGCCCTCTCGAGGAGTCTGTGGGAGATGCTATAGTTGGATGTTTGTCCCCTGAAACCTCATGTTAAAATTTGATCCCCAATATTAAAGATGGGGCCTAATGGGAGGTGCTTGAGTCATGGGGGAAGATCTCTCATGAACGGCTTGGTGCTGTCTTTGTGGTAATAAGTGAGTTAGTTTCCTTGAGAGCTGAAAATGCTGTTAGTTTCCTTGAGAGCTGGTTGTTAAAAAGAGTCCGGTGCCTCCCCACACCTTGTGTCTTCTCTTGCCATGTGATCTCTGCACATGCTGGTTCTCCTTTACCTTCTGCATGAGTGGAAGCAGCTTGAGGCTCTCATCAGATGCAGATTCTGGGGCCATGCTTCTTGTACAGCATGCAGAACTGTGAGACCAATAAACCTCTTTTCTTTACACATTATACACCCTCAAGTATTCTTTATAGTAACATTAAATGGACTAAGACAGAAAATTGGTACCAATGAGTAGGGTGATGCTATAAGGATGCCTGAAAATGTGGAAGCAGCTTTGGAACTGGGTAATAGGCAGAGTTTGAGGGGCTCCAAAGAAGACAGAAAGTCTAGGGAAAGTTTGAAACTTTCTAGAAACTGGTTAAGTGGTTGTGACCAAAATGCTAATAGAAATACAGACAGCAAAGGCCATGCTGAAGAGGCCTCAGATGGAAATGAGAAACTTACTGGTAACTGATGCAAGGGTCACTTTGCCCTAAGGGGTAGCAGAGAACCTAGTTGTATTGAGTCCATGCCCTAAGGCTTTGTGCAAGGCTGAACTTGAGACAGAGCAAAGATCCCTCTCAGGGGCCTGTCAGGCACCTGTCCTACCCCTTCCAAACCATGGAAATAAATGAAAATCTTGAATCCATTTAAGGGGAATTCCAGGCACCCTGAGAAGCAAATTAGCAACTTGATAAACAAGAAGGTAATAGTAGCTTAAAAATAGCCAAGGAAGTTAGAATCACAGGGTATTTTGTTCCCCAAAGAAACTGAAGATAATATTTAACATATGTCCCTGAGCTGTTTTCCAGAAACCTGGACCCTCATGAAACAGGTTCACTGGCAGGTAGATCTAAGATAAGGGGGATCTGAGAACTAAGCTTTGACCACTGTTCTTTGTTCTAGATTTCTTCCTGAGGGGCCAGGAGGAAGCCACACTCACTGGCCAGAGCTAACATTCTTTTCTGCTGACCCAAAAGTTTTAGACAAATTTTCACCTTCTTAACCAGTCACAAATCAGAAAATCTCTGAATCTACTATGACTTGTGGGCCCCTGCGTTAAGATGTCCTGCCTTTTTAGATTAAGCCAGTACATAGGCTCTATGTGATGATTTATGACTTTGCCTTTAACCTCTGCCTCCCTGTATTTAAAAACTCTTACCTGCAAGCCATTGGAGAGGTAGGGTCTTAAGTGTGATCTACCAGATTCTCCTTGCTTGGTGCCCTGCAAACAAACGCCCACCATTGGCTTATTGCAAACCTTGGTATGGATGTTTTAGCCTTACTGCAACAGCCAAGTGGATCCCAGTTCAGTTTGATAACAAACTTAAGAGTAATGACCTATGGTATATGGTGAAAGAAACTTCTAAGCAACAAAGCCTTCAATAAGTGATGTTGCTGCTTCTAAAAACTTATAATCAGATGTGCAGCAAAGGAATGATCTAAAAGTGGAATTTGTAATTAAAAGGGAAGCAGAATGTAAAATTAGGAAAATTCACTGCTTGGCAATGTGGTAGAAAAGGAAAAAGCATTTTCAGGAGAGAAATCCAAGGGTACTGGCAGGCAAGCACTTGCTAGAGAGATTAACATAGGTAATAAAAGACAGCCAAGTGCTAATAGTTAAGACAATGGGAAAAAGGCCCTGAAGGTGTCACGGGATCCTTGGTGAGTTGCTTCACCAGCTGTGGCCAGCAGTGCCTTCTGCCTGAGTATTGCTCACACCTGCTGGGCTCATTCTGCCCATTTGGCCCAGCAGGCTGCACTCAGCTCATGCTACCAGTCTGGATCCCACACCTACCACTCCCACACTCATGGAGTGATAAGGGGTATGTTGGCGAGTGAGCGTGGGGTCCAGCCACTGTGCCCAGCCAGTCACACCTATGGTGGGACAGGCAGCTCCAGGTGCCAGCACAGGTGTTGGCTCCATACAAGGCTGCAGCTGGACCGGATGTACTGCACATGGCTTCTGCTGTGGGCACCCGCTTCTGGATGAGGGAAACGCAGTGATGCCTGGAAGCTTGGGGATGCCAGGAACCACAGAGCCCCAACATGGTGTCACAGCCCTGACTCAGGGAACCCCTGGGTCTGGACTCCCTGAAGGGCCTCAGTTCTTCTCTCCATCTCATCACCAGCAACGTGGATAGTTGGGTGGCATGTTTCAGCCCTGTTTGTGTTACAGCTCTTTCAGTCCCACCGTTCAGTGGGTCCCAAGTTCTTGTACTACATCCAGGAAGAATGAGGTATGTGGACAACTGGAGGGTGAGCAAGATGGAGAGGAGCCTCACTGAGCAGCAGAACAGTTCTCAGGAAGACCCGAAGTGGGCAGCTCCTTCCTGCAGGCGGGTCGTCCTGATGAGCGTCCAGCTCTCAGTGGAGAGTAGACCTGCAGTGAGTAGCTCCTTTCCACAGGCAGATTGTCCTGACAAGTCGAGGATACCCACAGTGGGTAGCTCCTTCCAGCAGCTGGTAGTCTGGAGGTCTCTGTGAGTCTGGCTTGGTCTGGGATTTTTATGGGCTCAGAAGGGAGGAATCATACTGATTGGTCCATGGACAGTCTAAGAAAAAGCACCATAAGTTCTCACTCTCAGCTGGGCTGCAGACTTCACCAGGAACTGACAGCCTGGCCCTCAGGCTTCAGTCTGTCCCTGGCTTGAAGGAAGGGCTTCACTGAGGACCCATCCCTTTCTGTCCAGGAGCCTGTCTGCTTCCTGCCACCATCAATCATATTGTCCATGGCACCTAGGCTGTTTGTGCCAAGGGGCTGCAGGCCCATGCCAAGCCACCCTCAGCCCCTGCTTGACCTCCCTCCCATGCTCTTCAGTGTCCAAAGTCCAGAAAGGGCCGAGGCAGCAGGGGGCTGGTGTGTCAGCCTCACCCTGAGCATGCACACACCCAGCCAGGTTGAGACAGCACCCAGGCTCGGCTTCAACTTTGCTCCAAAATTGGAGCGAGCACGGAGAGTAGGGAGAGGCCAGGCAGCGGGAGCAGGCACTTCCAGGTCTGCAGGGGAAGGCGGGCTTCTTGGGCCCCTGAGAGCACAGGGATGCCCGGGTCTGCAGCTGCGCCTGGGCAGCTGCACCCAGGAGTGCGGGGCTCCCATCCTGCCAACTTGAAAGGCGGCAGGGCTCCCACCTGTGGAGCACCCAGCCCCAGCTGCACCTCCCCCACTGCACCTGGCATGCCCACAGTGGCTGCTCCAGAAAGGCCACTGCTGCCATCAAAGGCATTTCAGAAATCTTTAAATTTGCCCTCCCATCACAGTCCCAGAAGCCGAAGAAGACAGAATGGTTTGGGGGTACAGGCCTGGGGCACATCTTCCCTAGGATGCCTTGGAGTGCTGCTCCCTGCCTCCAGGCCACTCCAGCTCCAGCCGTGATTCTAATGATCCCAGGTGTGACTTGGGCCATTGCTCCGGAGAGTGCAAGCAGTGAGCTTTGGTGGCTTCCATGTGGTGTTAAGTCTGCAGGTGTCCAGAATGCAAGAGTGGTGGAGGCTTGGCATCCTCCACCTAGGTTTAAGAGGATGTATCAGAAAGCTTGGGTGCCCAGAAGGAACCCCGCTGCAGGGGCAGAGCCCTCACGGAAAGACTCTAGTAAGACAATGCTGAGCAGATATATGGGGCTGGATCCCTCACAGAAGGTACCCACTGGGGCACTGCCTAGCAGAGCTATGGAAGCAGGGCCATCACCCTCTAGACCTCAGAATTATAGTCACCTGTAGTGCATAACTTCAACCTGGAAAAGCCACAGGCATTTGACTCCAACTTGCGAGAACAGCTACGTGTACTGTGCCCAGCAAAGCCATGAGGGCAGGGCTGCCCAAGGCCTTGGGAACCCACCCCTTAAACCAATATGCCCAGAATGCAGGACGTGGAGTTGAGGATTGTTTTGGACTTCTAAAGTTTAATGTCTTCCCTGCTGGGTTTTGCACTGGCCTGGGACCTCGCACCCATTCCTTTTGGCTGATTTCTCCCTTTTGAAATGGGAGCACTTACCTAATGCCTGTCCCACCATCGTATCTTGGAAGGAAGTAAATAACTTGTTTCGTATTTTACAGTCTCATAGCTGTAAGAAACCTGCCTTGAGTCTCAAATGAGACTTTGGACTTTTGAACTGATGCTGGAACAAGACTTTCGGGGACTACTGGGATAGAATGATTATATTTTGTATGTGAGGACATGAGATTTGGGAGGCTAGGAGAAGAATGCTATAGTTTGGATGTTTGTCTCCTAAAACCTCATGCTGAAATTTGGTTCCCAGTGTTGGAGGTAGGGCATAATGGGAGATGTTTGGGTCATGGAGGCAGATCCCTCATGAATGGCTTGGTGCCTTCCTTATGGTAATGAGTGAATTCTTACTCTATTTGTTTACTTGAGAGCTGGTTGTTAAAAAGAGCATGGCACCTCCTTCTTCTCTCCCTGGCTTCTTCTCTCACCATATGATCTCTGCACAGCTGGCTCCCTTTCCCGTAAATGGAAGAAGTCTGTGGTTCATCCCAGATGCAGATTCACAATCCTAAATTTTTCCAGACATCAGAATCATGAGCCAAATAAGCCTTTTTTCTTTATAAATACCCAGCCTCAGGTGTTTATTCATAGCAACACTAACCAGACTAGGACAGGAACCAAACTGCCACATCAATTAACATGTACTATAGGGATGATGTATTTAATAATGTCCAGATCTGCGCTCAACCTTTGCTCCTGAAGAGACCCTGGATTCTGGAGATATGGATTATGTGATTTTTCAGCTGCTGTGAGTAAGGCTCTGACTAACGGGAGCTACCCACTTCTCCCAATATACACAGCCTCAGTGATCTACAGGATGATTAATGGGTGTCCCCTTACCCCCTGTTTATCACTAGCAATGACAGTAACCAGCTGCAGGCATAGTTGAGAAGAGATTGTAATCTATACTTTGTGTTCATTGATTTCTACAAGTTTCTATTATGCATACTGCTCATCAATATAAATAATTTACATCACAAATGTTCTGTGTTGTCCCTTTTCACACTTCTTATTCCCTTATAAAACCAAGAACAGAGTCCCAGCAACACAATGCTCACCTTATTCAATGAAATATGATGGTACTTTCTAGAATTCCAAGTGTGAACACTGAATGGAATCTCAGAGCTCATTTGGCTCAATAGTTCTGGTTGTACATTAGAATCATAGATTTAAATACTGATGCCCAGACCCCACCCCTAGAGATTCTGATTTAATTGGTCCAAAGTAGAGCCCAGGAGTCAGTATTTTTAAAATAATTGCTAGGTAATTCTCATGTACAGTCAGGATTGAGAACTATAGATTTGGCCCAAGCTTTATTTACAGACAGGAAAGCTGAAACACAGTGAAGAACATGAAGACATGTGCTTTAGGCCACTTGATTATTTGCTGAACTGGGGCTTCAACCCAAGTGTCCTTATTACCCATTCATTGCTCTTTCTCTTTGGATAATTGATTGTTCTTGTCCTGTGAAGAGTTAGAAGGCTTCAAGTAGGAGGTATTAGATTCAGCATGTGGTTGAGAGGGGAGACTTATGCTGAGGGGAACCAAGACTAGGGCAAGCAATCCAGGGACTCTGAAGATCAGAGTCACAATGAGACCTTACATGTAAAACTCACATTATAAACCGTAGCACATGATAACCATGTCAGTTTCTGGTGTCAGAGTGATCATAAGTGTAAGAGAGCATTTGGTCATTGCGTTTCAAACCGGTAGTTATGTAAAGGAAAATGGTGCCACTTGGTATCTGAAATAAAATGCCGTGACCAAGAGACTCCACTCAACTCCTGGGCGCCTTCATCTAACAGAGGCTGTGTTGTCTTTTGCTTATATAGCTAGGTTTGTGCCCACTTCTCAGTTTAGAGATAGATGCATAAGGGGTAGAAAAAGAAAATTAGAAAAAAAAATTTAAAGGAATTCAAACTAAAAAGGTGTTAGTTGCATCTGAGGATGAGGAAGTACACAATTGGGAGTTATACAGACGGACTTGCTTCTCTATTTTGCTTATGTAATGAAGAAAAATGGTCAGGAATAATTTCTCAAAGCAGATTGTTGAATTCATATAAAATTTTGAAATCAGAGATTATTTTGGGATTATTTGGGATTATTTGATGGTTTTGGAGATGGGAGTAGGCTGAAGTTAGCCTCAGAAGTGTGCTCACTTAGACAAGACTTCACTAGAGCAAGTTGGCTGCTGACTGACTAACCCTCAAAGGCTATCATTGATTGGTTGGTTTTCAGAAGTGTGTTGGATGAAGCAAGTTATTACTGATGGATTAGATGGAGGCAAGTTGTCATTGATTGATCAGACAGATTTAAAATTGGTTTTATAAAATAGTCTTTTCCTAAGAGGGTAGAGGCTTCATTTTAATTCTCAGTTAATGGTTCTAAATTATCAGCTAAAGGATTTATGTTTCCATATAGAAAAAAATAACCAGATGTCTAGCATAATGGATCCAAGTGGACCCAGGGGAGATATATTACTGTGAACTTTCAGAACATTAGAGACCAGGAAAAGATCCCAAAAGCTTCCAAGGAAAACACAAGTCACTTACAAATTATTAGGAATCAGAATGTCTTTTGATTTCTCGATTGCAACTAGAAGCCAGAAAGCAAAAAGTGAGTCTTAAAATTTCTGAAGGAAAATTACCTTCAATGTAGAATTCTATACCCAGCCTAAATGTCACCCACAGGAAAGGTTAGAATAAGACATCTTCAAATCTTCAGAGTCTCAAAAAATTTACTCCCCTTGAATCTTTTCTCAGCTGTATCCTTTAGGGATTTGCTTAACCAAAATAAGAAAATAGACCAAGAAAGAAGAAGATACGAGATACAAGAGGAGGAGATTCATCACTGGAAAGAGGCAAAGATGATAAAGGAAGATCCTAGGATAACAACTATACAGCAGCTATAGAGGGCAATTAGTTCAGATGTGTGTGACTCATGATATGTTAAGGACTGATAAATGAAGATCCCAGCTGCCTACCTTCTTTTTGATCTATAGATGAAATTTTCTGAGTTTAGCCCAGGTTGTTGTCTTCTATAGGCTTATGGTAACTGTGTGCCTTGATCCCAGGCTATGATCGAAATATTCTATTCAGGTCAGTTTCCCCTGGGAGCCTTCCTCTAACAGGGGGCATTTTGCCCTTTCCTCAAACACCTGGGTTTGTGCCTGCTACTCAGGAATACAAACATAAGTATTAAAAAGTGTTAAAAAGTAAAAACAAAGAATGATTAAGACTTTCAGCTCTATTGCCAAGGGAGGAATGTTTCTGCCAGGGACACAGCTGTGATTCCATTAAGCTGGAAGTTTGGACTGTCACCTTGTCACTCTGGGCTCGTCATATCACAGAATCAACAAGCAAAGAATGGGAGTAAGCTGGGGCAATTAATTCTGACAAACAAGGGGAAATTTGGTACTACCCAAAGGGGGTAAGGGGAGTATAGCTGATATTCAAGCAGTCCCCTGGAGTGCCTCCTAATAGTCTCATGCCCTGTGATTAAATGGAAAATTTAATCACAGTGTAATGGTTACCTCTGGGGATGAGGGATATGCAACTGATAAGTAACACATAGGGCTTCTCAGGTACTGGTATCTCTTGACATTATATAAACTCAGAGTGATTCTTTAAATTGTAACTATGTCCTTTATACGCTACTGCATGTATGATATATTTCACAATTTAAATCTATATCACTTGATATAAATAAACCAGCAGTGATGCTTACTAAGCTTATTTCTGAAGGTGTATTATTTTAGTACTAAAAAAAGCTCAGTGAAAATTCCAAATGATTATGATGAACTGTCTTTCTGCTGCAGCAGCAAAGATTGTTTTCTAAAATAAATAAACTGATTTCTGACTGTTTTAAACACAATGGTATACTTTTTAATTTTGTTGATTATCTTCTACATTCATTAATGGCTGAACTAGAGTTAATTCACACACACAGGCACATGAACACATGTTATAAGACTTCCTAGTAACTCTTATATTGGAGAAGGTGGCAGAATCTCCTGTCCTTTATTATGAAATTGCACCTGGAAACTTCCTTTTGGTAGCTGACACCAAGTAGGAACATGAAGAAGAAGAGAAGGGTATATACTTAGTCTAAGCGTGAGCTTATTTGAGAGGGTAAAAGGATGTGTCCCCCATGAGCCTTTGACAAAGACCTCACCCACTAGAAGAACTGTGGCCAAAGGATGTCTAACATTCACCATTTAGGTTGGCTGCTCCTCTACCTACAGGGAGGAGGACTAAATAAGATGATGGGAAGGAAGGCCAATAGTAGTCATTCCAAAATTCAGCCATCTTGGAGATTATAGTGAATGTTCCCTTGTAGACACGAGGAGGGAAAATCAACCCCTTGGCCTGTCCACAGGGAGAAATATGCTAGATGCAAAAAGGGAGGGGCTATATTAGTCAGGATTCAATCAAAGAAACAGATACATCTATACTGACCTTCAGACAGTAACCATAATTGTTATTTCCCTTCTGCCCTCCAAACCTTACTCAAATTGATCTTGTGGGTAACTCTAATCTGAAACCATACCTTCTAGGAAATGCAGTTTCAGCATAGCTAAGTAGACACAGTACAAAGCCACCACATCCACCCTTTAAGCACTTGACATTCATAGATATCTCTATTTTTTTCAATTATAAACACATCAGCACACTTTATAATGTTTTACAGTTAAAGTGTTTTTCTATTCATGATTACATTTGACCCTGTGCTTATTCTTAGTATACTATTACCAATAAAAATAAGATACCATTATTTGAGTGCCTCTTATATGTCTTAACCAGGTCATTTTAGCTTTTAAAAGTCTGTCAGGTAGCAATGTGAGGTGGCTCATGCCTGCAATCCCAGGATTTTGGGAGGCTTAGGTTGGAAAATTGTTTGAGCCCAGAAATTTGGGGTTGCAGTGAGCTATGACTACACCATTGTGGCCCAGCCTGGGCAGCCACAGAGTGAGACCCTATCTCTAAATTAATAAAATTAAAAAAATTAAAGTCTATAAGGTATAATTTGTTCACCATATTCAGATAAAGAAATTGGGGTTCACGGGATACACATTTCCTTAAACTATATCTAACTTCCAAATACACACAATAGCAAAGACATGCTTTTGCCTAACATGATGCAACTCTATCCTTCATACTACAGAAAACATACCAAGTCTCTCCTCAATAGAAGAGACAATGCTCTTATCTATCTTTGGCTTATGTTTATTCCCTTATAGCTGTGTCATCTTTCCTTTAATACTTTTTTAGCTTATAAACTGAGATATAAAATTAGCTACTATTAACACATCTTATCTTAGATAATAGGATAATGGGGGGAATGGGTTAATGTCTACAAAATATATTCATATCAAAATAAGGAAAATATACATTACTTCCATCTTCATTTCTGAAACAGGTTATGTGGTTGTAGCTGGTATTTATAACTTACCGTCGTCTACTACTCATTTCACATTCCCTTTGTTGTTAGCAAGCACCTTTGCCTGGTGGGGGTGATCCGAGACTTTATTCCTCATTAGGTCATTGGGTTGTTTTAATTTTCCATCTAATCACAGGGCATGAGAATATTAGGAGGCACTCCAGGGGACTGCTTGAATTTCAGCTATACTCCCCCTACCCCCTTTGGGTAATACCAAATTTCCCCTTGTTTGTCAGAATTAATTGCCCCAGCTTACCCCCCCGCCCCTTTGCTTGTTGATTCAGTGATATGACGAGCCCAGAGTGACCAGGTGACAGTCCAAACTTCCAGCTTAATGGAATCATGGTTATGTCCCCTGGCAGAAACATTCCTCCCTTGGCAATAGAAATCAAAGTCATGGGGACAGGAAGCAAAAGTTTTGCTAGTGACTCACTAGGGATAATAGCAAGAGAAGACACTCTCATTTCTACCCCTTGATTCCTGGCCCCATAAATCCTTCCTATAGGGGAAAATATATTGGTTACCGATTTAAAGCATGTACCACATTCTGGAGGGCATTGCCTAAGCCGTGCAAGCATTGCCACTCATTTGAAGATCAGAAGTAGTAACTGGATCTTCAAATGGCTATTCCACTTGGCTTTTCCTATCACGACAGCCCTTACTACACAGATTGGAAACCAATGGGGGAATTCTGCCAGTTGCTAACTATGTGTATTCCAATTATACATTCTGGAAATACCTACAGAGTGGTGTGGAGACTTACTGGCCCCAGTGTAATCACCTCACCTCCATGAGCTCCTACCTCTGACATGGGTCTACAGGAACAAATGTTGGCTCAGGACCAATGTCCATTAAGCCCTGAAAAGTCCAATTATTTTCCTAGCCCATTGCATAGTCACCCTGGTAAATGGTCATCAGTTTAAGGACGACTGGGAGGAAGATTTACAGTACTCATATTTGGTGCTACAGTAGGGTTCTTTCTCAAGTGGACCTAACCTCTTCTTCATTCAAGAGGTACTGGGTTTGTGAATTGGCTCATTTGAAAGTTGGTTGAGGGACTAGAATTCTCCATTTTGGTAACTTAAGTTATATCTCTATTACTAGGATTAAAATGTTTCTACTTATATAAATCAAGTAAAAACTTAATAGGCTGCCCATCTATTTCTATTTTAGAGCTCTCATGATCAACTAGCCAATACCAAAGATCTCTGCAGGTCAAACCATTCTGATTACTGCTTTGGCTCTGTTGCCCACAAGATAGTCATGCTTACCTTGTCACTTTCAGTTCAGTGCCACCGCTTGACCCCTGCCACCCAGGGATCCATCATCCCACTGGATTCAGGGAGCAGTTTGAAGGCAGTACTTCCCATGGATGTCCCTGGCCTTCAGAGTATAATTATACAGAGCTCTTTGAATATGCTGGGTCTCCTCTTGTGAATGTTTCATATCCTTGGAGGAGGAACTGTCTTTTAGGTTATAGTTTTTGGGGAGGAGAAGCAGGCCTTATATATACGTTTATTCTATCATTCCTATCTCCCTGAGCCTTTGAATAGCTTCCTCTTCAGTATAACAAGAGAAAACTGGCATTTCCACTTTATTGAGTGTAGGCCATCATGGGGCTCAGGTATTAGTCAATCAACCAAGCAGACTCTTAGAGCCACTCCCAGCCGCTAGAGCTAACACTTGAATCCAGAATCTCTGTTTAGTGAGCTCACATGAATAAATTATGCCTAATCCAACATTATATTTCTAGCATTCTGATTTAATAAACTCAACTTCCATTCCCACATATATTATCCAGATTTTTATGTAAAATGGAAAAACATTATGCAATTCTTTTGGTGTGTATTGTACCTCGTCACCCTCAGGGGTCTATCTGGACTTGAGTCTGGTTGTATTAATAGATCTAAGCAACGAGAGGTGGGGTAGGTCCTGAGGAGGATCAGTATGTGTAGTTCCTTCAAGGCAACTGCCTCAGGGAAGGCAATTACAGGTTCTTCAGGCCAGGGGAGACCAAGCTCCTCATGCAAGAGTGGAAGGAGCTATTTCTTTTGGAAAAGGAGGCCTGGCAGGATTTAGGGGTTCAAGATCTCCAACTTCATCAGAATCTTTCCATATGTCCCCCTTCAGTGTTCAGTGCACCATTCTTTCCCAAGCAGAGCGCCCTTAGGGTAACCGAAGAGACTGAGAGGCTGGGAATTCAATTTGTGTTGTGTTTCAACCTTCTGTGAGATTAGACTTTGAGCTTGGTTTTCAGAAATCTCAGTAACTAGAGGTCGCAAAGCTTTCTTTATAGTTAGTCATAGAATTTTTCAGGTCTCCTCAGCAGAACTTGAGCTGGGAATTTCAAGCCCCAAACATAGAACTTTATTTCTCCAAGTCCTCCATCACAGTTAGGAGCAGCCAACCCACCCCATTACATTCCTTATGGTCACTAAAATGTTATATGACAGAAACCACTTGGCTACCCAAAGCCTTGCTTTCTACAAGCATTTCAGTACAGGTGTTTACAAGTGATCATTTAAATAGCTGTTTTGCCACTGCTTGCTATAGACTACCAGTGCCTTCTTTACCACTGGAAACATAATCATTAATATTTTGAAATCTAATCAGATCAGATGACCAATCACAATTGACCCAGAATCAATTCAGAGAACGCATTCCTTTGATTTTGTTTTCTGGAACCACTTTGGACACTATATTCTGTCTGCATCAGCTAGAGATACAATATGCATGGCATAGAATATGGGCTTTCTCTGAAGAATCGGACATTACATGGGAGACAGTAAAAGTCTAAGTTCAGTTTTGCATGTGTGTGTGCCTGGTACTGAGCCTGAAGTCACAGGGCAAGTGTTGGGAAAGAAAAAGCTTGTAAAGTGGGAAAAGGCAGGATAGCTGGACCCCAAAGAGTAACAAGCTGAAAGCTTTTCCTGTCTCTCTCATCTCCAAGCCTCCAACCCCTCTCCATGGATGACCTGCAGGAGAAGACGGCCCTCTTGCTGCAGAGCCACACTCACACCTGGCTCAGGTGTTGGGGAAGTACAAAAAGAGATATCACAAAAGCTGGAGGAGTTGACAGACCTACTTCTGCCCACACCAGCAAAGGAAGTCAATGGATTATTTAACAAGCCTGTGAGTTGGCCAGGTGTGGTGGCTCACACCTGTAATCCCAGCACTTTGGGAGGCCAAGGAGGGCAGATCATGAGGTCAATATATCGAGACCATTCTGGCTAACATGGTGAAATCCTGTCTCTACTAAAAATACAAAAATTAGCTAGGCATGGTGGCAGGCGCCTGTAGTCCCAGCTACTCGGGAGGCTGAGGCAGGAGAATCACTTGAACCCAGGAGGCTGAGGTTGCAGTGAGCCGAGATCGCCACTGTACTCCAGCCTGACAACAGAGTGAGACTCCATCTCAAACAAACAAACAAACAAAGCCTGTAAGTTACAACACAGGCTGAATTTCTTTCTTCAGAGAATAAGTCTCGAATTGCTTCACTTCTGCCTTTCAAACCTTCTGCAAATTTCTGTTGTGGCTCTAATCCAAAAACATACAGGGAAGGGAATTCTGGGAAATGCAGTTCAGCTAAGTCCACACGTTATAAAGCCACCGTAATATCCCAAGCAGCTAGAAATACATGTGCAAAGGGAGAGAGATGTAAAGCAGTAAGGTGTTCTGGGTGATCCATGGATATTTGTGTCTGCTTCAAAAATCTTTTTAAATGCAGCCAGTCTATCCAGACTGGAACTGTGAGGAAAACTGCCAGAGGAGAACACATTCTAAGCTATATCCTATCACTACTCCAACTGAGACTTGCACTTTGCTGGTTTTAACTGTTTAGGTCTTATCGGTGGCTTTGGCTCTAGCCATCAGATTGGTGGACTGCTCTTGTTTCCTGCTTCTGCCTCTGGCCTTACGCTCCTGATATTGACCTCTGGCTTTCCTGCAGGACCTAAAAGATGCCCAGTTGCTATAGCTCCACGGGCTCTATCCAAACACGTCTGTTGTTTACCAACCCCAACCTACAGGGGAACAGAAAGTAGGTAAGTGAGTCACGTAGGTGAGTAATAATAATGATGGTGATGCTGATGGTAAATTGTCTAGCATCTTACAGCTTTCAAATTTCTTTTTATCTGTGCAAAGTCTGAATCAGTTAGAATCAATCATGCCACTTCTCAGATGCTCAGGGAGGCCTGTGAGTAATAGACCCCATGTGAGTTATGGTTAAGAAAATCCTACAGCAGTGGGAGACCTACTGCGAAAATAGCCCATTCTCGCCTCCCTAAAATGGTTTGTTTGGTTTTGCTCATTAAATGTGTATAATTACACCTTAAAGTAGTTTTCATTTGCATTTCTTTAATTGACACTGTGAATGCTTTTTTTTTCCCCGAGATGATTTGCCATCTACATTTCATTGAGTTCGCACTTTCTTCGCATCTTTTTTGATCTCATGTTTTGTGGAATGAGAATCAACCTTATATATTTTATCAAGTCTGTATATTTTGGATAATAACTTTTTCTTATTACATTTATCAAACATTTTTGGTGCTTTTCTTCTGATATTTTTATTGCTTTTCACTGTACAAAAGTCCTTGGTTTTATGGATTTCAACACATTCATCTTGTTCCTGATGACATCCTCCATTTTTAATAAATTTATTTCCCCTCAGAATTGAGATAAATATTCTATTTTCTTCTAGATAATTTTTTATGGATTGAATTTTTATATATATCTTTGACCCATTGGAGTCTGTAGAAAGTACTATTAAAGAGCCTGGCCTTTGGTGTTAAAACGATGTGAGTTCAAATTCTGTCTCTTGCCCCTGGGAGGCCGATCCCTCCTGTGGTCCACCCTTATCTTCCTTCATCCTCCTCTTCTTCCAGGCCTGGGTATCCCCTGCCCTGTCCTCTGCCAGGGCTGTTCCTGTCAGCCCCCGGGGAGCATGAGGTCCAGCAGGCAGTCCTGACCTCAGGGGCCTTAGCAGCTCACTCCTGCCTCGCCCTCCACAGCATCCTGGCGTACCTCATCTGCTGGACAGCTGCCTACCAGCTGCTCTCTAGCCTCTTCAGCCTCTACTTCCACCAGCATTTGGTGGGCTCCAAGATGCCTGCAGACCCTCCTGCACCCCTGAGGTCTGGTCCTTGGCCAGCAGGACTTGGGCTAGCCCTTTTGTGTGTGCCTTGATGTCCCCAGCTGCAAGACAGGGCTGGGACTTTCAGCTGTCCCCTTCACCATGGTGCCTGAGCCATGGACCCCCTTGGATTCCAAGTTGCTGCCTCAAAACTGTCTCTCTTGGGCCCTGCAAAAGAGGGTCATGAGGATATTGCTACCAAAGTGCATGAGCTAGGTTTGAGTTGGGATGGTGGTGCAGTCTGGGGGAAGGAGTGTCTACACTTTTGAACATAGAAAAGAGCAGGCCAATTTTTACCAAAAAAAAGAAAAAAAAATCTGTCTTTTCTTTTTGGAAAGAAATCATTTGTCTTCTCTGAAACTATTTTCTTAGATTAGTCCACCATATTTCATTTTCATTATTTGTACATATTTATGGGACACGTGATATTTTGATACATGCATACAATGTGTAATAATCAAATAAGGATAATAGGATATACAGCACCTCAAACACTTATTTCTTTGTATTGGAAACATTTCAAACCTTCTAGCTATTTTGAAATATACAATATGTTGTCATTACCTACAGTCACTTTTCTGTGATATTGAACATTAGAATGTATTCCTTCTATCTAACTGTATGTACCCATTAACCAACCACTTTTCATGTCCTGTCCCACCACACATATACCCTTCCCAGTCTCTGGTAACTATCATTCTACTCTCTACCTCCATGAGATTAACATCTTTAGCTCCCACATATGAGTGATAACGTGATATTTGTCTTTCTGTGCCTGGCATATTTCACTTAACATAATGACCTTCAATTCCGTTCATATTGGTGCAAATGACAAAATTTATTTTTTTCCTGTGGCTGGAGAGTATTTCATTTTGTATACATACCACATTTTAAAAATCCATTCATCTGCTGATGGACATGTAGGTTGATTCCATTTATTAGCTATTGTGAATAATGCTGCAATTAACGTGGGAATGCAGGTATCCCTTTGATGTACTGATTTCCTTTTATTTGGATAAATACCCAGTAGTGGGATTGCTGGATCCTATGGTAGTGCTATGTCCTTCTTAAATATTCTTAATGGTGAAATATAATACACAGAGAGGTGCATAAAACATAAATGCACACATTATCTTTTAAAAATTATTTCTTCCTTATTCATTATTCCAATTGGATTCCACTCTAAGATATTTCATGGAATTTTAACTCAATAGAATTCAATCTCAAATTTATATTGTTGAAGTGCACTGGGGGCACTCCTAGCCCAAGAAACGAGTATTTGTAGGCTGACCAATCAAGATGGCTACCACTGGAGTCTAACAATAGGAATAGCTCAGCAAGAGGGGATGTCTCAAAATGAATAAGCAGAAAAAAATGAGCAAAAAATTGGGACCTGAAATTCAATGATTGAGAATCAGAACTGAAAAGGTTAGACAGAGAAGGTGATAAAGAAATAAACAAAGCAGGAAGTTCACAGAATTGGTGGCTGTAGCCACAATGCTGGGTATCAAGGAGGCGCTCCTTTTACAATGACCTCGGCACACCTCAGTAGACAGGGAGCGAGCGCTAGTGAAGCTGAGAGCAAATAGAGGTGTACTGTTATCTTACTGCATTTGGTATTCCTAGACATAAGGTAGTTCTCTCTCTCCAGCCATTAACGTCTTCTTTTTGCCATTAAATATTTATAATGTTATTTGAATAAATCTCTTATGGGCCATGTTGATATTCAAATTTGTTTATTACCATAAATGGCCTCTTTGTTTTCATTTTCTTTTCAGTGTGCTACTGGTGTAGAACACAATTGATTTTTGAGGCATCTTAAATCCTGTAACTCTACAGAAATCATTTATTACCTCTAATTTTTTTTGGTTGATTTCTTTTGATTTTCTAGGTCACCAGTAAAAAACAATATTTTTATTCCTTTTTCTCATGTGTTTATGTCTTTTATTGTCTTCCTTCTCCAATAGTTATTATAAGTTCCTCTGGTACTTTGTTAAATAGATACAGTGAAGAAGACATCTTTGTTTTATTCTTCTTTTATTTTTTGTTTTTAAGAAAATGACTTTAACGTTTCTCCAACATGTGTAATGTATCTTGCATTTGAAATAATATATGTAGGTTGAAATGGGATGATCACTTTTAAATAATTTAAATAATCTAAAGAAGAAATCCATACATCTAATCTTTACAAAATTGTAAACAGAATGCATTTTTAAATACACCAGAGGTATTTCTGACACATGCTAAGCTAACATAATGATACTTGCTATTTTGTTTTTCTACTAATATGACCAATTGTTGAGGTTTTTCATATTTATATAACAGCTTTGAACTCCATGATTCAACCTGGTTTGGGTTTGGTAAATTATTCTCATAAGGTGCTTATTTTTATTTTCTAAGTTTTATTTGGGATTTTTGTATCAGTTTTCCCAAAGTGAATTGTTCTAGTTTGCTTTCATGGTTGGTATCTGTCAGATTTGAGAATTAGTCTGTATTTGCCTCAGAAAAAGTTAACTTACATTCTTTTTTATATTCTTAGAACTCAGATATCCTTAATTTTTTGGAAATTAAGAAAGCCACCTAGGGAATCCATCTAGAGTAGGTTCCTGGTGTGGAATAAATCTTTAATAGCAATGCTTACCATTTCTTATTCTGTTATTAGTCTGGCTGTGTTCACTTTGTTTTCACATTAGTTCTTGGAATTTAAAAACATGTTTGGAAGAGTATGCATTTCCAGTTAGATGTCAATTTTATTACCATGTAACTGAGAATAATTCTCCTACTAAATTATAATAAATACAAAAGAAAAATATTTCCTTTCTCATTTACTGACTTTTTAAATAATCTCACTGGGGATGGGACTTTCTCTCATTTATCTATTTTTGCTGTGAGCCAAGTGAATGCAAAACTCACTGTAGACACTAAATGTGTTTGGAAGGGGCAAAGCACAGGGTGAGTCCCTTTCTGTATGACATGTGAGCTTAGTGTCCAAAGTTGTCTCTCCTCTATTTAATTTCCATTCATATTCATATTTATATCTTGGAAGTCTGAACTACTTTATGGAATAATATATTTTAAATAATTTACATCTTGCTTCTTCCAAAAAGGTAGACTGAAATATTAAAGGGTGTAAAAATATTACAAAGTTAAAGAAATTTAAAAAATCAAGTGGGCCAGACTTAATTTAAAAAATTAAGTGGGTGGATCATGAGGTCAGGAGATCAAGACCATCCTGGCCAACATGGTGAAACCCTGTCTCTACTAAAAATACAGAAATTAGCCGGGTGTGGTGGTGGGCACCAGTAATCCCAGCTGCTTGGGAGGCTGAGATAGGACAATCGCTTGAACCCGGGAGGCAGAGGTTGCAGTGAGCAGAGATCATGCCACTGTACTCCAGCATGGGCAACAGAGCGAGACTCTATCTCAAAAAAAAAAAAAAAAATTAAGTATGGGAAAATAGATGTGTTGAACACTGATAAAGTTGAGATATTTGCAATAAAATGGTAAAAAGTTAATCTTTACACCTTGCAGTCTCTTAGTGCATGTAATTTCCTAATAGTGTTTATGTGATTAAGTATTGATATGAACAAAGTTGATACAATCAAAGTTGCCTCTTCTAAAATCTCTATACTTTCTCCCTCTTTGCTTAGTTACTTATATGCTCCTGGCTCTCCATTGCTTCCTGTAATCATCTTCCCACCTGGGACTATTCTTCTCCTGGCTGTGCCTGGCCTGGCAGGGACCGAGAGTTTCAGATCTCTGTGCTTTCTAGTGGTTTCTTCCTGAGCAATGCTCTTGTACTGCAGTCTGAGAAAAAGGGGTAGATTTGTTTTAATTCTTCCAACTTTTAGTATCTTTTTTCATCTCGGCCACTTAAAAATTCCTATCTTTATCTGTAAAGTCTAAAAAATTAACAAGATGGTTTGGTTTTCCTGGGTGTGGGAGGAGCTTTCTTTGAGAATTGCACCCGCTTAATATACCCACTGAGATTGTTTTTCCTTTAATTATACTTTTGTTTAATGATTTCTTTTAAAATGGGTCTCACGTGTTGGCCTTTCTCTGCTTCTTCTGGCAACTCGTATATTCACAAAGGAATTTTCTTGATCTATTTTCAAGCTTCCTAAGTTTGTCTTCATTTATCTATTGAACAAAAAAAGTATAGATGCCTGCTACAGTATGGGCTTCTGATGGAGAGCCCTGTCACGTGATCTGAATATTTGTGTTGCTCCAAAATTCCTATGTTAATACTAATCACTAGTGTAACGATATTAGAAGGTAGGGTCTTTGGGAGGTTATTAGCTTGTGAGGGCAGAGTCCTCATGAATGCGATTAGGGTCCTTATGAAAGAGACCCCAGAGAGCTTCCTTCTTTCACAGGAGGATCCAACAAGGAGGCACCATCTATGAACAAAAAGTGGGCCCTCACCAGACACTGAATCTGCCAGTGCCATGATCTTGGATGTCCTAGCCTCTAAAACTATGAGAAATAAGTTTCTGTTGTTTACAAGCCGCGAAGTTTATGGTATTTTGTTACACAGCCTGAACGGACCAAGATGCTGTGTAATAGACTCAGTGGAAGTCTGATCTAGCACACTGAGCATTTCCGAATCTGGTTATCAGAGGGTGTGATTTAGAGGTAAGGAAGTGAGGAGTTGAGGCATGGGAGAAGTGAGGGAGTGGAAACCATGGGCCATGAATAATGCCTCAAACTGACTTCACAAAGAGCCTGGAGAATGGATTTGGAGACCCAGAGTCAGTGAGGGGAGTCTCTGAAATTCATTAGGCTTAGACTAAATCTGGATTTAAAGACACGCAGGCTCTTCAGGTGTTGAAACCAGATAATACAGAGGCTGGGGAAGCTGGACCTTTCTCTGAGGGAATGGGCAGTGCTATAGACCAAATATTTGTGTCCCCCTCCAAATGTATATGTTGAAAGCATCTCATCAATGTGATGGTATTTGAAGGTGGGAACCTTAGGAGGTATTTAGGTCATGATCCCTCCTCACTAAGATTACTGCCCTCATAAAAAGAGGAGACATGAAATCTCTCTCTCTGCTCCCTCCCAAGTGAGGATACAATGAGAAGACAACCATCTGCAAATCAGGAAGTGGCCTTCACCAGACAGGATCTGCTAGCACCTTGATCTTGGACTTGTGAGCCGCTAGAAGTGTGAGAAATAAATGTTTCAGCCGCCCAGTCTGCGGTATATTTGTTATAGCAGGCCAAAGTGACTGAGGCAGAAAAGGAATAGAGAATCGTGCAAAACCAAAGGTTCCAGGAGCCACGGAACCTGCCTTCCCTTCCTCCTGCAGTGCTGACCCCAGTGCCTAACCCAGTGTGTGTGGCATCAACTGCAAGTAAGATCTGACCATAGCTTGCTAGAGTTAATGAGTGCTCATGTGAGGACCCTGAATCTCTTACACTTTTATCAGATTTTCCTTCCTGATCTGTAAATAATTATCTCATGCTTTTTGTATCTGTGTGTCAGGTGCTGTTGCAGTTTGGTGCTCCAGGAAGCAGGCTCTGAGATAAGAGAGTATAGTATGCGGCATGTTTATTAGGAAGGCCCTGAGAGTCAACCCTTATGGTAGGGAGGGGAAGAGGCAGACTGGGCAGGGGGAGAAGCTGAGCTGTGAGGCAGGCCAGGGACAGCCTGGAGCTCTGGCATTTCAGTGTTATTTCCCCACCCACATTCATCAGGCACTTGGTGTGTGGGCTCCCCTGGGGACGTGACTTTGGGCAGGTGGCTCTCTGCAGTAGTGGCAGTCCCTGAATGGGCTGATAGCACCTCCAAAAGTTGGGGTGACATTGAAGTGGGTGAGCCGGGCAGCACTTCCTAGGGTTCACCACAGGAACTGGACTAAGGTCAGAAAGTCTCAGCTTGCAAGGAGCCCAGACTTTACAATGAAGCAGGGCGACATGGGAGGACACAAACCATTATAGCACAATACAGTAATTACTATAATTGAAGTGTGCTTAAAATGTCAGCATGAGTTTGTGTGTGTGCAGAAAGAACTATTTAAAGTTACTTGGCTTTCAAATTAATTTTTGAAACAAAATATTTTATGTTTGCCTATGTCTGTCCTCAACTACAACTCTTGTTATTCTATTTACAAATTGAATAAATTTTAAATAAAAATAAAATAACCACTTTCCATTAGGCTTTTGAATAATGTTCCATCCATTCAAGTTGAACCGATTAAATTCTCTCTGAATAATGTCTAATTTACACACTTAGCTAAATTTACTAAATATTTTAAACTATATTTATAAATGTAATTTTTTTTTTCTCTCTAAGGTCTCTAAATGTCTAATAGGGGAACTTCTGGTACTAAAAAGAAAACCTTCCCAGCTATTTAAAATGGTGGTAAGTTGATTACATGTAATTTATAAATCAGCCAATACTGACATTTTCACCAAACTTAGTCAAATAATTTTACAACTTTCAACCTTAAAATCATAGACCTAAAATCAACCAGCTTAAATTGACTTCTTTAACAAATACATTGCAAGGGGATTTTTAAAATATAGGATTGTAACACATAGGTTAAAAAACTGAAGAACCAATCATGTGTGAATCTTATTTGCTTCCTGATTAAAAAACTTACAAAAATTTCATAGTATTCATGAGGCAATGAAAAATTTGAACACTGACAAGACTTGATGTTATTAAGAAGTTATATAAACACACACAAACATATACATATATACATATAATACATATATACATATATACGTATATACACATATATACATATATACACACATATATACATATATACACACATATACATATATACATATATACATATATACTCATATACACATATATACATATATATACATATATATGCATATGTGCATATATATGCATATTATGCATATATGCATATTATGCATATATGCATATTATGCATATATATGTATATATGCATATTATGCATATATACATATATACATACATACATATATACATATATACATACATACATATATACATATATACACACATATACATATATACACATATATACATATATACACATATATACATATATACACATATATACATATATACACATATATACATATATACGTATATATACATATATACATAATATCTGGGATTTGCTTTTAAATTAAATGGAAAAGGAGAAGCAGATTTGGATGGGGAAGGATTGTCCTTGAGTTGTCCTGGAGTTGTTAAAGCTGGGTGATGGGTTCATGGGGTTCATTAGACTATGCCATACATTTTTGTATTTGTTTAAAATTCTGCACAATACATACTTTTAAAAAATTAAGAATTTCAAGATTTAATTTTCAATTTTCAAGATGTATGAGATTCCTTCAGATATTTAATTTATAATAAAAATCCATTAAATGTCAAATTCACAGATTGTCCACACTTTTGCAAAACAGATTCCTTGACTAATCCCAAAGCATTAATGCCATGGGTTTGATTTGTCTCACTATTTCTTCTAAGACTACTTAGGTGGAAAAGATACCCATTAGGTGGTGAGTCAACTCTGGGAGCTGGCATTGTTTTAAAGCCCCTCAGGTGACTCTAGCGTGCAGCTAAGGCTGAGAACCTCTGCATTGATACAGTGCCTGAAAATCACCTGGAGGCTTGTTACCATGCAGAATAGTGGACCTCACCTGCAGAGGTTCTGACCCTTGGGACTGTGGGGGAGGCCTGAGAATCTACATTTCCGTAAGTTCTGAGCGATGCTGATGCTGCTGGTTCAGAGACCACATTTTGAGGGTCACTGTTGCAAGGCAAGCAAATTTACTACCTTAAGAGTGTTGAAGTTACCAGATCAATAATTCAGGTCCATGTCACTGAAACTGTCTCATGCAGGCTGAAGTTGCATAATGTCCTGACTTCTGACTGGGTATAGAAGCTGCAGCAGTATATGACCAAGCACACTCATGTTATGACATGGTGGTGGGGGGAAGGGGGTCCTCCTTTTCATTTGGGTTTTTGCAATCCTTGACTCCTGTATGTAAATCACACCTCCTAAGAGGTGAGGGGAAGAGTGGATACCTTTCTTTATCCAGCTAGCTGTCTTCACTGCCTGTTTGGGGTTTCCTTATTTTTAGCTTTCTTAAGACATTTTAGCTCTGAGGACATTTAAATGTGAGTCTTCAGGGTCCTAAATCTCCTCACACTTTGTCTGGCATTGTGGTCAAAGTTGTTAAGTCCTGGTTGTGTTACAGCTGGAGCATCACAGTCCGCCTGGAGAACAAGGGAAAACTTCACAGAGCAGGTGTTTCTGACATGAGCCTCAAGGGATGGTAGGGGTGTGGCAAGTGGACAAGGGGCAACGGGAACAGATGGCCTGGTGTTTCTGTCATTTCTGGAAGGTCAAAAGGGGTTTGTTGGGGGATATGGAGGGAAAGAAGAAGTGAGAAATGAGGCTGAACAGGTAGGCAGGCAGGGGTTAGCTGCTGTGGAGGGAGGGTCTTGTATGCCATGAAAGGCAAGAGTTAGGTTTATTCTGCAGATGCTGAGAAGAGTGTTGAGGAATTTTGAGCAGAAGAGTGGTCTCATGAGGTCTGCATGTTAGAAAGATTATCCTGGCAGCTGTGTGGAGGATGAATTGGGGATCACAACCAGAAGCAAGAATTTACCAGTAGGGAGATTATTTGAATAACAGCAATGCATGAGAACCTGGGCTGAGGCAGGTACAGTAGGAATGGGAGGAGAAGACAATAAGAGGTGAATACATTTGCATGATGATGTTCATGTATGTATATATTTGTCTCAAAAGGATTTAAGGCAAGTTAATAGATGCATAAAACTTAAACCAAAAAAAAATGTTCAGTAAGTGTAGAAGGAAGCAGGAAAAATAGAAAGACAAAATAGGAATGATGAGATGAGGCCATGAAAGAAGTCATATTTGGAGTGATGTCAGCAAAATGACCAACTGGAAGCTCCTAATATACCTCTTCATCACAAAAAAGAAACCCAATGAATAAACAACTTTATTTTGACCAAAATAAAGGAGAGCTCCAGAGAATAACAGAGAAGCAACAGGAATTCTGGACAGCATAAAAACCTGGAATGGATGCAAAGAAAAGAGAAGAAAACACTTCGTCTTTGCCAGCCCATCTCCCTAGTTGATATTAGCTTGGAACCAGGAGAGACTCCTTCCTGTAGTGAAGAGAAAAGTAAGAGTACCCAGCAGCTCCCCACTGCCAGTGCAGACACCTGCAGTCTTCAATATCGGGAGATTCCTATAGTCCACATGGACTCTGAGCCCAGCTGAGGGACATGCCCAGGGTCCACAGTTAATTTACTTCCCAGAGTAGGAGCTGATGCTGCCCTGCCCCTCTTCCAGTGACCCATGCTGCTACTGTGCTGTGCCATCTTGAAACTGGAGCCACTGCTAGAGTACATTCTGCTCTGGGGTGAGCAGCCACTGCACCACTCCATCTCTGAGGCTTTGCTGTCCCTGCAACACACCCACCTGGAGGCACATTATCCCTGAGCTGAGCTGCTACTGTGCTCTGTCCCCTAGGGCCAAGCTACTATAGAGGTGCCAAATCCCTGCCATTCCAGTCGCTGTGCACCCTCCCCGGAGGGCTGAGCTGAGTTGATGCCCCATCCCCTGAGGACTTCAGGTCTCCTGAAAGCTGAAGCAGTTGAACCCTCGACCATGTGCAGCACCCTTCCCACAGGGACTCCAAGCCTCCAGCACACTAGAACAGTTGCAACCCCTAGTGCCACAGCTGGCATGGTACTCTGCCCCCACCAGGGATACAGAGGCTCCACCAACCTGTGTAGCCATGCTTTCTGGGGCCAAGAAAAAGCAGTATCTCACATTAAAGGGAATTGGAGCCTTAGCAGAGCTCTGCCCCACCCTCCAGGCCAAGCAGACAGTGACCCACCTACCTGAAACTGGACTAGTCCCCTGCTGTCTGAGCTATTGAGGTGCCCCACCTCTTCAAGGAGTGGAGTCACTGCTGTATTGCTTCTCTTCTCCTGGGGAGCAAGCCACAGCAGCATCTTGCCATTCCTGGGTACTTGCTGATGCTGCACCTGGCCTCACAGAGCCTGGGCTACTGCCATGTCCCACCATCCTAGAATGGTGTACTTATACTGTGTAGTACCTCATCTCCCAAAGCCTGAGAGGCCACCATGCCCCACTGTTTCTGGGTCCCAAATTGCAGCAGTGCCCTGCTTCCCAGGGCCTGAGTCTCCAGAGTACCCCTTTTCCCCCAGAGCTGTGTCAGTGCTGCACTCTACCCCCAGGGTTAGTCTACAGTTATATCTCAGCCCTCTGAACCTGAACTTCTGGGCTGTGTCTCAGAGCAACACACCCTGGCTTAGTGGGAGAACTATACCCACTAATGCCTTAGAAAGTGAACCTGTACCAGCCAGGCGCGGTGGCTCACGCTTGTAATCCCAGCACTTTGGGAGGCTGAGGTGGGCGGATCACGAGGTCAGGAGATCGAGACCATGGTGAAACCCCGTCTCTACTAAAAAAGTACAAAAAAAAAAATTAGCCGGGCGTGGTGGCGGGCGCCTGTAGTCCCAGCTACTTGGAGAGGCTGAGGCAGGAGAATGGTGTGAACCCGGGAGGCGGAGCTTGCAGCGAGCCGAGATAGCGCCACTGCACTCCAGCCTGGGTGAGAGAGCAAGACTCCGTCTCAAAAAAAAAAAAAAAAAAAAAAAAAAAAAACAAAAAAAAAAAAAAAAAAAAAAAAAAAAAAAAAGTGAACCTGTACCTCAAGTCCAAGGCACTATAGTAGTTTCATAAGATCCTGAGCCCAGGAAACCAGCTCTATAGCTGCTCTGAGCAGTTACGCCGTGGATCCTGGTACCGCTGTGGCTATCTGTGGGCTCTGTCAGACCTAACCCCAAGAGAGATCCCCTCACCAAGACTCCCCACTCTGGGAAGACAAGAACAGAAGGATAAATAAAGCCCCTGACCTAATAACCTACATAGCCACTATCACTGCCATAAACTCCTGCCACTTAGACCACGAAGGCACTCACAGTCATTGCTAAAATTGATCACAACTGAGGAAGCTGAATGGAGGCTATATCAGTGTGCCAACATGAAACCAGAACCACAACATTCCACCCAACTAGCACCTTCATGTTCCTCTGCTGATAAAAGTCTTCTCTTGTGAAAGTCACTTTGTAAAGTTTTGAAGAGGTAACTGCACCATCAGAGGCACAGACATCAATGCAGGGACACAAGAAGCATGAAAAAGCAAGGAAACATGAGATCATCAAAGGAACACAATAATTCTCTGGTAACTGACCCCAAGGAAACAGAAATGTATAAGTTGCCTGAAAATAAATTCAAAATAATAATAAGAAAACTTAGATAAGAGAAAATACAAATAGACAATTCAATGAAATTAGAAAAACAACGTATGATCTAAATGAGAAATTCAACAGAGATAACCATTATAAAAAAAACAGAATCTTAGAGCTGAATAATTCAATCAATAAAATAAATACAGTAGAGAGATTCAATGACAGATGATATCAAGCAGGAAAGAATTTGTGAATTCGAGTGCAGGTCTTTTGAAATGACTCAGTCAAAGGAAAAAAATTAAAAAGAGGAAAGACAGCTTATGGGATGTATAGGACACCATTAAGTGAACAAATGCATTATAGGCATTTTAGAAGGAGAAGAAACAAAGGAACAGAAAGCTTATTTAATAAAATAACTGCTGAAAACTTTCCAAGTCCTGGGAGAGATATGGATATCTAGATTTGTGAACCTTAAAGATCACCAGACAGATAAAACCAAAGAGGTCCTCTCCAAAGAATGTCATAATCCAACTGTCAAAAGGCAAAGACAAATAATTTTAAAAGCATCAAGGAAAAGCATACGGTCACATATAAGGAAATTCCCATTATACTATCAGATTTCTCAGCAGAAATCTTGAAGGGCAGGAGAAAATGAGATGATAAAGTGCTGAAAGAAAAATAACTGTCAGTGAAGAACACTATACCCAGCAAAGCTGTCTTTCAGATATGAAGGAATAACAAAGTCTTTTCTAGACAGGCAAAAACTGAAGAAATTTATCACCACTAAATCTGCCCTACAAGAAATTCTTAAGGAAGTTCTTCAAGTAAAAATGAAATGACAGTAATTATTGTGATAAATACATATGAAGTTATAAACTTGCAAGTAGAAGAAAACACATAGTAAAATCCAGAGCACTCCAATAAGTCACACATATTCTAATGAGGCTTAAAGTTTAAAACGGTAAAAAAACCCTAAAGCTACAATAAGTTGTTAAGAAATACACAATATAAAAAATGTAAATTTTTACATCAAAAACATAAATTGTGGGGAGAATAAAAACCTAGAGTTTTTGTATGTGACAAAAAAGTTGCTATCAGCTTAAAAGAGTTGATTATAAGATGTTTTATGTAAGTATCATAGTAAACACAAAACAAACTACAGCAGATATACCAATGATAGAGAAAGGAATTAAAGCTTAGCACTACAGAATATGATCTTTTTTGTTATTTTTTATTTTTGTTAATTTTTTATGGGCAAATAGAAGAGAATTATCACATCACAAAGGTAGACAACAAGAGAGAAAGAAATAAACAAAGAATCTACAAAACAACCAGAAAACAAATAACAAAATGACAGTAGTAAGTTCTTACCTATCAAAGATAATCTTGAATGTAAATGGATTAAATTCTACAGACGAAAGGCACAGAATGGCTGAATGAATAAGAAAAACAAGATTCAACTATATGTTGCCTATAAGAGATCCAGTTAAACCTTAAGGGCACACATAGGCTGAAGGTGAAGGGATAAAAGAAGATACTCACAGCTAATGGTTACCATGCAAATAGTAACCAAAAGACAGCAGGGGTGACTATCTGATAAAATAGATTTTGTGTCAAAAACTGTCACAAGAGACAAAGAAGGTCATTATTTAATAACAAAGGGGCTGACAATCAAGAGGACATGACAATTGTAAATGCATATGCATCCAACATTGCAGCACCTAAATACGTAAAGCAACTATTAATGGGCATGAAGGAAGAAATAGCCATACAACAACAGTAGGGAACTTCAGTACCTCTCTTCAACAATGAATATGTCAACCAGACAGAAAATTAATAAGGAAATATTAGACTTATATTGTACTTTTGACTAAATGGACCTAATAGACATATATATAGAAGTTTTCATCCAATGCCAGCAGAATACACATTTTCCTTTAGCGCACCCGGAACGTTCTCCACAAAGACCATATTTTAGCCCACAAAACAAGTCTTAACAAATTTAAGAAGATTAAAACAATTTCTAGTATTGTTTTAGACCACAATGGCATGAAACTAGCAATGAATAACAGGAGGAATCTTGAAAAATTTACAAATATGTGAAAATTAAACAACATGGTCCTGAACAATCAGTGGGTCAAAGAATAAAACAAAAAAGAAATTTTTAAAATCTTGAGATAAGTGACAATGAAAACACAATATACCAAAACCTATGGGATGCAGCAAAAGGAGCTCTAAGAGGAAAGTTTATAGAAATAAAAGCCTACATTAAAAAAAGAAAGATCCCAAATAGTCCAACCTTATACCTCAAGAAATTAGAAAGATTTAAAAAATTAAAAATTGGCAAAAGAAAGAAAATAATAACAATCATAACAAAAATAAATAACATAACAAACAGAAAAACCATAGAATCAATAGTTGTTTTTTGAAAAAATAAACAAAATTGACAATCCGTTAGCTAGTCTAAGAAAAAAAACTCAGAGAAATAAAAAATTAAAGAAATTACAACAGATAGCTCAGAAATAAAAGAATCAAAGGGACTAATATGAACAACTATATTCCAGCAAATTAGATGGCCCAGAGGAAATGAATAGCTTTATAGAAAAATATAGCCTAACAAAAAATTGAGTCAGGAAAAAATAGAAGGCCTGAACAGTCCAATAACAAAGAAATTTTATCACTTTTTAAACCTCTCAACAAAAGAAAGCCCAGGACCAAATGGCTTCACAGCTGAATTCTACCAAACATTCAAAGAATTAATACCAATACTTCCTAAAGTCTTCCAAAAATTTTATCTGCAGGGTATACTTCCAAACACATTTTACAAGGCCAGCATCACCTTGATACCTAAGCCAAAGACACTGCAATAAAAAACACTATAGGCCAATATCTCTGATAAACATTGATGCAAAAATCTTCAATAAAATATTAGCAAACCAAATCCAACATATGGTTGTTGGATTATACATCAAAAACATTATATATCATGACCTAGTGAGATTTATCCCTGGCATGCAAGGCTGGTTTAACATATACAAATCAATCAATGTGACACATTAACAAAAAGATAAAAATCATATGCTCATCTTAATTGATTTTTGAAAATCAGAAAATATATTTTTGAAAATCACAAAAATATATTTGATAAAGTTCAACATTCTTTCTTGATAAAAATTCTCAACAGTTTAGGTATAGAAGGAAAGTTCCTCAATATAAGAAAACACATTTATAAAAATCCCACTGCTAACATCATAATCAATGGGGAAAAACTGAAAGCTTTTCCGCCAAGATAGGGATGAATCTACTAAGATGAGGATGCCCTCTCTTACCACTTCTATTCAACATAGTACTAGAAGTATTAGCAAGAGCAATCAGGTAAGAAAAAGAAAAGGCATTCAAATTGAAAAGAAAGAAGAAAAACTATCCTATTTGCAGATGATATGCAAGAAATCCCAAAGATTCCACACAAAATATCTGTTAGAACTAATACATGAATTTAATAAAGTTGCAGGATATAAAATTGTGTTAGTCTGGTTTGCATTGCTATAAAGGGATACCTGAGGCTGGGTAATTAAGAAAAGAGGTTTATTTGGCTCATGATTATGCAGGCTGTTCAAGAATGGCATCAACATCTGCTCCTGGTAAGGGCCTCAGGAAGCTTACAATGATGACATAAGGCAAGGGAGGAGTGAGTATCACATGGTGAGAGAAAGCAAGAGAGAGATGGGGGAGGTGCCAGGTTCTTTAAACAAGCAGCTCTTGCATGAACTCATTACCACAGGCAGGGCACCAAGTCATTCATGAGGAATTAGCTCCCATGACCCAAACACCTCATGCCAGGGCCCACCTCCAACACTGAGGATCACATTTCAACATGAAATTTGGAAAGGACAAATATCAAACCATATCAAAAATCAACATACAAAATTCAGTAGCATTTGATATACAAATAACCTAACTGAAAAAGAAATCAAGAAAATAATCCCATTTATAATACAATAGTATCAAAGAATACTCAGTAATACATTTAACCAAAGAGGTAAAAGATCTGTATACAGAAAACTGTAAAACATTGGTAAAGGAAATTGAAGAAGACGTAAATCAGTAGAAAGATACCCTGTGCTCATGGATTGGAAAAATAATATTGTTAAAATGTCCATACTACCCAAAGCAATATCCAGATTCAATGCAATCTCTATCAAAGGTGCAATGACATCTTTCACAGAAATAGACAAAACATTATGGAAACATTAAAGACCCTGAAAAGCCAAAACAATAATGAGAAAGAAAAACAAAGTTGGAGGCATCAAACTTCCAGATTTAAAATAATATTACAGAGGTATAGTAATCAAAACAGTAAGGTACTGGTATAAAAACAGACACATCGACTAATGGAACAGGGCAGAGAGCACAGAAATAAATTCAAACGAATACAGTCAATTAATTTTTGACAAGGGCACCAAGAGGACACAATGGGGAAATAATAGTCTCTTCAATAAACAGTGCTGGGAAAACTAGATTTCCACATCCAAAAGAATGTAATTGAGCTCTTATCTTACACCATAAACAAAATCAACTCAAAATCAATAAAAGACCTAAATGTAAGAACAGAAACTATAAAACTCCTAGAAGACAACATAAAGGAAAATCGCCTGGATATTGGCCTTGGCAATTATTTTTCAGGTATCGCTACAAAAGCACAGGCCACAAGAGCAAAAATAAGTAGAGCCATATCAAACTAAAAGTCTTCTGCACAACAAAGGAAACAATTAACCAAAAGAAAAGGCAGCCTATTAATTGGGAAAATACTTGTAAATCATATATCTGATAAGGGGTTAGTATCCAAAATGTATAAAGAAGTCGTACAACTCAATAATAGAAAAACAAATAACCTGAGTAAAAAAGTAGGCAAAGAATCTGAATGGATAATTCACAAAGAATACATAAAGATGGCTAACAAGTATATGAATAGGTTCCCAACATCATTAATCATCAGAAAAACGCAAATCAAAATCGCACAAGATACTACCTCACACCTGTTAGGATAGCTATCATCAAAAAGTGAAAAGACAACAATGTTTATAAGAATATGAAGAAAAGGGAACCCTTGTACAATGTTGGTGGAAATGTAGATTGATACAGCTGTTATGGAAAACAGCATGGAGGTTCCTAAAGAAATTAAAACAGTACTACTACATGACCCAGTAATACCTCTTCTGGGCATATGCCCAAAGGAAATGAAATCACCACCTTATGAAGATATCTGTACTTTCATGTTCACTGCAGCATTATTCACAATAGCCAAGATAAGGGAAATAACCTATGTGTCTGTCAGTGAACAAATAAAGAAACTGTGTGTGTGTGTGTGTAATGAGTTATTATTCATCTCTAAAAAACGAATAAGATCTTGCCATTTGTCACAATATAGTAAGCTTGGAGAACATTGTGCTATGTGAAATAAGTCAGACATAGAAAGTAAAATATTGCATGGTACTGGGCGTGGTGGCTCACACCTGTAATCTCAGCACTTTGGAAGGCCAAGGAGGGTAGATCATTCGAGGTCAGGAGTTTGAGACCAGCCTGACCAACATGATGAAACCCCGTCTCCACTAAAAATACAAAAAAATTAGCTGGGGCGTGGTGGCGCACACCTGTAATCACAGCTACTAGGAAGGCTGAGGCAGGAGAATCGTTTGAACCCAGAAGACAGAGTTTGCAGTGAGCGGAGATCACGCCACTGCACTCCAGCCTAGGCAACAGAATGAAACTCCATCTCAAAATAAATAAATAAATAAATGAAAATAAACCAGAAAATAAAATATTGCATGATCTATCATCCCACTTATATGTGGAAACTTAAAAAATAAGAGCAAATATACAGAGATACAAAAACAAAACTGTGATTAGCAGGGACCGGAAAGTGGCACGGGGAGGAAATAAGGAGATGTAGATGAGAGGATACACAGTAGTAGAAACGCAGGATGAACCAGTCTAGAGCTCTAATGTACAACATGAGGTTTGTAGGTAATAAAATTGTACTGTGTTCAATATTTATGCTAAATGAGTAGATTTTAGCTGCTCTTGCCACAAAACGAAAAAAGAGTATGTAACATGATAGATTTGTTAATTTGCCTCACTTAAGTAACTTTTTTTTACTATCTACATGTATCCCATAACATCATATTGTACAGCTTAATATACACAATAAAATTGTTCCATCTGCTTAGCAACAAAAGAAGACAGGTAACAAAACACACCAACAAAAAAGAGGAAGTTCACATTGGGATAGTTAGATCCTTATGCTTGCTAGAGGTGGGCCATGAATTCAGCTGTTGACTTTCTAACAGTCAGTACAAAACAGGAGGCTCAATCCATCACTTGATTCACGGAGCCTATAAGATAAAAGCACTCCAGCTGCTTGGGAGGAACATGGTGAGTACCGGCTCTGGAAATAGAGACATTTCTCCCACAGAGCCTCAGAAAAGAAAAGAGTTGATGTACTGAACAAAAACCTCCACCTCTCAGGGTGAGGGGATTTTGTTTCTCCAAGAAATGATTGCTCGAGGTGGAGATTCAAGAATCTGACTAAAAGATGGACCCTGGTCACCGTCTCCTCTCAATGAGGGGGTGGCAGATCAGCTTCCAGGGTAGGCTGTTTTCTTGGCAAGTATCTGGCTTGTTAGGGAAGGAGTAGAGACCTTGCTAGAAATAAAACAAAAGAGCAATACATATCAGGGCGGGTCTGTTGGAGGACAAACCATAGCCAATCAGGCATGAAAAATGGTGAGACTTCCCAGGCATGCTCAACCATAAAGGGTGGCCACTTGCTTTCTAATGAATATAAATAATAATCATTGAAGAAGACGAAAGGTAGAACAAAGTACTTGGTGGCTCTGGGGGAAAGAGGGATCAGTTAGGAAGTTAAACCAATGCTGAGGCATCTGACTTGGATCAATGGGTTAAACAGTTATTTGAAAGATGAGTGTAGGGAATGAGGCAGAAGAAGGGGCAGTTTGGGGGCTGGATGATGGGGAGGAAAGTTGCAGGTTCACTTCGGGGTCACATTAAGTACGATGTTCCTGCAGACAGCCAGGTGGAAATGTAACCGGTGTTTTGTGGTTTAGTTTTGATTTGGTTGTTCTGTTGGTGTGTAAGCATACCCTCTTGGCCTACCCAACAGATCACCCATAAACAGCTCCCTGGCCACCCAGGGCTTCCTGCATCTCTCTGCCCTGGAGTGTGGTCTCCTTGCTGGAGTCAGGCAGGTCAGAAGTGTTAGGAGTTAATGTCCCCTCAGTGGCCCTCAAGTAACAATGGACATGAGTTGATAAATACCATAGCTTCTTACCCCTCTGGATAAGGAAGCAGCATTCCAGATGGTACTTAAACATCATCTTTAAGGACTTTACCGCTGCTAAAATATCCCGCAGACTCCTCAGGGGACAATTCTGAGGTGTGTTCCTCACCTCGTCTCAGAAGGGCCCCAGCGGCACTGAGTGCCCGTTGCCCACAGGGGTAGCACGCTCATTAGTGTGCTCCTGGCTGCCTTTCTCCCCTCCCTGCCTCACTTCCTCCCTTCCCCACCCTCTCCCGGAGCTTCCTGGGATCGCTTTCCATTAACCCACTGAGCACTTGAATCCCCATCTGAGACTGCCACATCACATCAGTTTTGATGGTGCCCACGTACCTGCCAGCACCTCCCTCACACTGGTTCCTAAGAAGCACAGCCTGAGGTGGATACTGTTCAAGTGGTTTGCTGGGGACGTGCTCTTAGGAGAGGAATGGGGAGTACAGGAGGGAGCATGGGGTAAAGAGCAAAGCCAGCATGCTGTGTCTGGTAGAGACTCACTTCAGCCTCAGAGGGGCCCACCTTGAGGCCAGGAGGCCAGCCTGCTCTGCCCCCTGTGTCAGCTTGTCCTTGGCTCAGGTCTGAGGAGGTGGGCAGGAGAGACAGCCTCTTCTGGCCAAGCCCTCCCTCCTGCTCCATCTCCCAGTAGAGGCCCCCTTTTGTCTGGGGACAATTCTCCTGAGAAGGGGCAGCTGTGAGTTACTACCAGCCACATCCCCTCACCACTGCAGAAAGTGGCAGGTATAGGGGCACCAGCAGTGCTCGGCCTGTCCATACAGGCGCAGTGTATTACATACACAGGCTTGGGATAGCCATTTTCTGCAGAGGACTCCATTCATTTCAGTGGAATCTGCCAGATGCTGTACTGGAGAAGGAACTAGATAAGGCCTGATCCCTGCACTTGCAGAGCTTACAGTGGAGGGAGGGAACCAGACAGGAGAACAATTACCAAGGGAACAAGAAATTCACACTGCACAGAGGTGAAAGCAGTGCTGGGGGAGCTTAAACACAGAAGGTGGAGAGAAAATCTCCAGCTGGGGAAGGACACGCTTACAAGGCTTGATGAGGAAGCAGCATTGCAGATGGTACTTAAATGGCATCTGTAAAGACTTTGCCAATGTAAAATAGCCCTTACACTCCTCTGTGGGGCTCAGACCACTGTTAGAGTTTCATTCACCAGGAATGAGTGCGACCCTTCCCCCACTCCACCCCCACATAGCCTTGCTCCTAAAGTTGGAAAATTGGGCATTTGGCTGGAAAGTGTTTTTATTATTTCATCAAATTTAATTTTTTTTCCTCTTTAAAATATTAGGTCTTTTTTCTTTGAGCTTAATCTTATCTTCTAATGTGCTTTTGAGGTTGCTGCCAGTACCCTCTGCTTAGCCATCCTATGTTAGGGTCCCCTTCAGAGCTGGACACACCCATCTCTCTGTCTGTACTGAAATACATACTTGCTGTGTCCTCCACACCTCCACCACCTGGGCCAGGAATCCTCCCCCGGGAGATGGGGCGAGGCTGGGTCGTCAGTCAGCTGGGAGCTCCACTCCTCTGTTAAGAGGTGAAAATCATGCCTAGCTTCCTCCATGCCCTCTCCCTGCCTCTGCCCTGTGTGTTCTGTAATGGTAGCACTCCCCAAGCAACAAAGTATTAATAATAGGTTTTCCCATCAGTGTTCAATTCCAATTCCAATTTCCTGTCTGGCCCCAAGCCACCTTATCCAGTCCTTAATAAGGTCCACCTTTTAGATCTTACTTAAAGCCTGTGTTTCAGGGGCTGCTGGCAGTTTGAGACTATGTTACAAGAAATAGAGTTCTTCCTTCATTGTCCCTTTGCACCCAGCCCTCCCCACCCCAGCCCAGTGGCCCAGGCCGAGGAGAACACACCTTTGACAGCGGGTGAACAAATGCTCTGGGAGCTGGGGGCTAGGAGTTCCAGGGAAGCACAGGGATCCCTGGGGAAGGAAACACAGATTCGATCTCTAAGCTCCCCTCCATTTATTTAATCTCTCAAGGTTTCAATCAATCAGCCCTTACCTGACTAGCTCCACAAACGAGAGAGAAATCATGTTTCCTCTTGAGTGAATCGTCCATTTCACACAGCACAGCCGCTGCCTCCGAGCCTTCTCTAGTGGTGTGGATGGTCTTGAAGCACTTCTGTTTCCCCCAGGCTCCCCCCGAGAACACCCATTCCCTCTTGTAGCTCCCTCCCTGGCCACCAGCTCTGCACCGTCTCCCTGTTAGGTGCCCAGCTGCCACTGCCTTCCAGCATTTGATGCAGTGGGAGGATGGCAGGGGTGCTCTCTTCAAGGAACAGTGGAGGGATAGGAGATGGTTCCCCCAGTCCTGTCCCGTAGGTGTTGTCCTGCTGTCTCCCAGAGGACAGAAGCAAAGAGAGAGGGAAGGGATTCAGGATTTTCCACATGCCTGGCATAGTCATAGGCATTTTATATATGCGTGGTCCTTTTATTCTATTATTCTCATTTTTCAAATGAGGAAACTGAGTTTGAGAGAAGTTGCCAGGGCCACACAGCCAGTAGGTATTGGCGCAGGACAGTTATACGCCTGAGTCCAAAGCCTGCAGTCTTTCCACTTCACCTCACTGATCAAGCCATTGGAGGGTTATTTTGCAAATGTTATAGACTCTCACCTCAAAGTCTACAAGGCTATTTCTCCCTCTTCCAGATAGAAGGATGTAGGAAAGCAAGGAGGAGACAGGTAGGGCCACTCTCACTAGCATGAGACCCAGGCCCGAAATAGGTTCTTTCTTTCATCGGGTGCTGGGCTTTGCTGGCTTAGAGACCTTAATGCCAAGGGGGAGGTGTTCTACCAGGGGATATGACAACTGGGCCAAGAGAAATATGGCACCTGCACACCACATGCCTCCCTTCTGAGGGCCCCACAGACACACACAGGGGCAAAGGGAGCTCCTCTCACTGCTTCCTGTGTTTGTCAATATCGAAGCCAGAGCTGCACACAGCAGGCCAGCTGCAGTCAGACCTCCTCACTTTTCTACGTTGCTTTCTATTCTGAAGTGCATTTGTGTATGAGATTGGATTTAATTCTCACATTACCTATGTAAGTCATGCAAGTCAGGCAGGTGGTGCTCCCCTTTCTACCAATGTGGTGGTTCTGTGATGAGCCCCCTGGGTCCCCTTCAGGAAGGAAGGAAGAATTCACCTCCCTACCTGCCAGCCCCTTGAGGATTGCCTCAGCTGAAAAGAGTGCCTTCCCCAAGGGTACACCCTTCCCAGAGCAGCGCATATCCAGTGACAGATAGATGCAGACCAATCCCAGCTCTGCATCTTCCCACAGGGCTGGCTGTGGCTTCCATTGATACTGCATGGCAGCCCAACTTCCCCTCTGCCTAACTGTGCTTCCATCCTTTCCCTTCCCCAGGTGTTGCTCCTGAGAGAACCCCCAGTTAAACCTCCTACCCACTAGACTGTACCCTAGAATCTGCTCCCAGGACCCAAACTGAGACCCAGAAAGGTGATGTCTCAGGTAGTAGATGATGCATCAGGAGCCCTGTTTTCTCTTTTGCCACTAACAGTTCATGTGATCTTGGGGAAACTATTTGACCTGTCAGTTTCCCCACCTGTCCCAGAAGGGTTTGGTCCAGATCATCTCAAAAGTCAAGAAGTCTAAAATCGCTTGACCTTAAGGAATTTGTTCAAGAACCATGATTAGAACCCAAAACTTCTATCACTTTCCAGAATCTCCCTACAAATCCCTGACTTTGTAGCAGGGAAAGGAGGCTGGAATTCCAGTGTCCTTTCGGCGTGGTCCCAGGCCTCCTAGATAGACCATCTCCTAGACACAGGCTGGGAGCTCAAGAAATCATTCACCAAGTTCTACCTCCACTCGATTTCTGCTTCTCCCCACATAAGCTCTTCCCCAGCTTGGGGGAACTTTATGGGTTTTTTTTATTTTTACTTTTTTGTTTTGAGACAGAGTTTCGATTCCTACCAGGCTGGAGCACAGTGGTGTGATCTCAGCTCACTACAACCTCTGCCTTCTGGGTTCAAGCGATTCTCCTGCCTCAGCCTCCCGAGTGGCTGGGACTACAGGTGCATGCCACCATGCACGGCTAATTTTTTGTAGTTTTAGTAGAGATGGGGTTTCACCGTGTTAGCCAGTATGGTCTCGATCTCCTGACCTCATGATCTGCCTGCCTTGGCCTCCCAAAGTGCTGGGATTACAGGCGTGAGCCAACGCACCCCCGCCAGGAACTTTATTCTTTAAGCAACTCCCACAGGCTTAGCAGTTCACTTGCTGACAGGGTTGTGTCAGCAGCCAACAGGATCTATCACCTTCTCTTCCAGATCACAGAGATTCTAGAAGATTGATGAGAATGTTTAATGATGCCAAGACCCAGTGGCAAAGCAAGAAAACAAGCCCCTTTATGTTCAGAGAAGGGCTTCAAGAAGCCCAATCCTTCTTGTCTCTCGCCAGTTCCCCTCCCAGACAAAGAGAAAGCTCTGTCCCCAGTCAGAAAGGAGGTTCTCTAAGGGTGGGTCTGGCCTCCTTGGCTCTCCAGGGAATCCCTGAAGTGTTTATTAGGCACCATGCTTCAGTGGGGAGAGGAAGCTACAAAGATAAATGAGACACACTCAACCTTAGCCCAAGGGCCTGAACCCCTCTGAGGCTTCTCCGTAGGAGGGAGGGAGGAAGGAAGGGAGAGTCTGATTGAATGAGGGAGGTGGCTCATTCTTATAGCAGAACTCAGGAATTACAGATGTACCCTGGTCTGGCCCCAGTCCCTCCACAAGGGCTAGGCTGACTCAGTAGATCTGGGCAGACCCTGATGCTTCAGTAGTCCATCTCCCATTGCCTCCCCGACAAATTGCCCCCAAGACTGGTGTCATCCTTTGCCCTATCTCTTCTAAGTGGAAGGTGCTGGATGCCAGGGAGAGGCCAGGTGCTGTGCTGTGTAATGTATGGATGGATTTATACACGTGTATGCTGGATATACATGGCAATGAGACTCCGAATGTCTGGCTGTGGGTCTCTTCTGCACCCTTTCTCCTGTCCTTCTCCAGGATGGCCTTCACACAGCTGCCAGATTGCTCCACCCCATAGACATTTCTAGCAGCCTGCAGAAACAGGACTGCCCACTCTCAGCACCAAATCACTGACCTGTGCCCCAGGCACGCTGGCCTGCATCTTCCCCCTCACATTAAGAGACCATGATCCCTCTCCCACATCTTCATCCCTCCAGGGTCAGCTGGACACCGACCATTTGATCTTTAGCCCTTGGCTTGTTTCATACAACTTAAGCATAATAAATAGAGAAGTAGACATACTTGGCAATATCCTGCAAGCCCATGTTGCAAACTGACCATACAAAATGTTCAGCCTATGAGCAGAGCATCTGTGAGCCACTTAGGCTGACGGGCACCAGGCCTTGGCAAAGGCTGCCTGAGAGCAGAACCTGCCCTCTCTATTGGCTTCATGTGGCTCCCAGCAACCTTTGCCTCCACAATGTACAAATCAAGAGTTGGGGAACTGATAAATCCCTTTCTCAGCACTTCTAGGCTTGGCATCAAGAATGATTGTTTGCAACACTCCCTATACAAAATGAGACTTTCTCCAATGCAGGTTTCATCTCCCAAATCAGACTGGGGCTCCCTGAGGATGGGGCTGTGTCTCCCCTCTGACTGGGGCTCTGTCAGGGCAGGGCTGCATCTCCCCTCAGACTGGGGCTCCCTGAGGGTGGGGCTGTGCCTTCCCTCAGACCAGGGCTCCCTGAGGAAGAGGCTGCATCTCCCTGCAGACTGGGGTTCCCTGAGGATGTGGCTGTATCTTCCTCACACTGGGGCTCCCTGAGGATGGGGCTGTGTCTCCCTCAGACTGGGGCTCCCTGAGAGTGGGGCTGTGTCTCCCCTCAGACTGAGGCTCCCTGAGAGTGGGGCTGTGTCTCCCCTCAGACTGAGGCTCCCCCTCATACTAGGGCTCCCTGAGGACAGGGGAAGATGTTGAATGTGGGGGATTTTGTAGTGAGGCCAGACAGACACTGTCTCTGTGGAGCACAGAGCCTAGGTGAGAAGGCAGATTTGAACACATACTCATCGGTGTGCTGAGTATCATGAAAGGGAGTATGGGTCTTGTGTGGTGTGTGACAGGGGAGCCTAAAGTCATGGCTAAAGTGCGGACGATTAAGTAATATGTCTCCAATAAAATGACTTGGGTTCTCCATGGAAACTGGGCCACTCAGTTAACTTGCCTGAAAATAGAACCATTGAATTCTGGGTCTGACATGCTCCCTAACCCCCTCGCCCATGTATACACTTTCTCCTAATCCCAGGCAACCCCATTCCTAGGGATGTGCTCCTCAATTTGGCCACAAACCACTTGGTAGACCAAAGACCCAGAGAACCGCATTTCCCTTCAAGAAAATGCTTGATGTCCCTTTCCAGGTTTCTTCCTGCATCTTTCCTCTGGAATTCAGGTTGTCTTCCAAAGACCCTGGGCTCTTTTCCTCTATTTCCCTAGTGTGAACCTCTCCAGAGTGTGTCAGCTGCCCTTCAGAATGCATGCTGTCCCTAGCCAGGAGGAACTCACAGGGTGCTAGGTAGCTATGAAGAAGTTGGCTGAGAGGAGATGAGTCATTGAATCTGACTTCGTTCTCTATATTCAAGCTTGGGGACTGTCTCACCTCCTAGTTCCAGCCCTTCTCCCTCACATCTAAGCCGGCCCCTTCTCCCTGACTTCTCTGGCTCCTGAAGGAGCAAATTCATTTTGGATCGGCTCCAGATATTTTGCCCTCGCACTCTACAAGATCTCATTTCTGACGCCTTGCATAGAGAATGCTCACTTACTGTTGCCCTAAGAAAGGTCCCTAAAAGAACATCTTCCCAGGCACCGTTTCACTCCAACTCTTTCAGCTGTGCTCTCAATAGCCTTCCTTTCTGCATTAAATCACTTTTCATTATGTTCCCTAACTTCCCTTACAAGTTTCAAAAAGTCAAGGTCCCTGGCCATCAACAGAAGGTAAAGTCAAATGGGGAGATCATTGGAGAGACTATTTGCAAAGACATGGCCAAGGCTACAGTACATTGCAGTATCATGTTGCTAGTTAGTGACAGCAGGGTGCTTTTACCTCACCTGAGCCTAATGGGGCAAAGAGACAGAACTGCAGACAGCAGCTTTAGGGAAAACTGTCAGACAGCAGCTGAGGCCTTTGGTAAGCTTAAGCCACTAAGCCGCAGTGACCCGACAGAGGGATCCAGGTACTAAATACCCCATTTCAGTTTCCATTCATTCTTTGACCTGCTGCTGATAGTTCCCATTCACTGAAGTCTGAGAGCAAGGCAGCCCATTGATGTAGCCCCTGAGTGCCAGCCTCTCCAGGGCAGAGCAGAATGGAGAGGGGTAGAGAGTGAGTCTAAGAACACAAAGGAAAGATCAGGACAGGTTTCTTGGTTTCTGGCCTACAGAGAAGTGGAGTGCACTCTCTGACCAGTCCACTAAATCCTTTGTTTTTGTGTGCTGACTATGGCAGTACAACCCTCATCTGCTAAGCCTGTGGTAGACCTCAGTGCATGAAGAGAAGACACCATTCCTGCTCTCCCGAAGCACATAGCTGTTATCTTCCCATCATAGGGCTCCAGCTGCAGAGTTTGCTAAATAAGGAGTAGAAAGGAAAATTAACTTATGAACTCAAACATGTTAATCGCAACCATCAGACAAAGATCAGCACTTTGCTACATGCTTTTTCACATGTTATTTCATTTACTCTGCCAAGTAACCTCATAATCACCATTTTCATCATTCTGCAGACAGCAAAAAAAGACACCAGCTCAAAGAGGTTATGTGACTTGTTCATGATCACACAGGGAGCCGGCACCAGAATCTCCAAAGCCAACGAACACTCCCTCCTAGCCTTGCCTCAGCCTCACCATCTGCCCTTTGTGGAGCTTGCCTCACTTTCTCCCTTACCCTATTAGTGACCTGTGCTCATGCTTCACCTCTCAACCAGCAGGCTGCATGACTGACTCCCTTCTCTGTGCCCCACCATGCCCAGAACACAGCATACAGTCTGCTAATACATGAACGCCAAAACAAGCCTTCAGCAATCAGGCCCCAAATACCTACAAGCCATTCCCAGACCACACAGTGAAAACCAGGGTTGAACCTGGACCTGGCATGTAAGGTCAGAGCTCCCTGGTTCTTGTTGGCAATAAGACATGGCAATCTTTGCATCCTCATTGTGTGGATGACGAAAGAAGTTTCTAAGAGATTAAGCAAGTAGCCTGAGGCCTGGCATCTAGCAAATGACAGATCCAGGATTTGAACTGCAGACCACCTACTTCTCAAGCCTTGGTTCCTTCTGTGCTGCATAGCCTGGTGGAGTAGGACTTTTCCATTGAGGTGAGGAAGGATTCCCAAATGACCCACTACAAACATTTCTCTTCATCTCTCCCACCACCCACCCTGCCCACCCCATCCTGTGTCCCTATGCCCAGTGGACTTCAGTGGGTTGTCTTGTTGGAGAAAAAAACAACATAGAATAGTGCCAGGAATAAAATGTCAGGAAGTTATTCTTCAGAATTCCTGGAAATGGAGGGTTTACTGCTCTCTCTTTCTCCTTTCTTTCTTTCTGCCAGATTTTCCGGTGTTCTAGAGGCACACCAATTCTCACCGCCCCATGCTCCAGAGAGCAAGCCCCAGGGCTACACACATGGCTGGCTTTTCAAAGCCACTGTTGTTCTGTCTCCTTGTGGGCAAATAAAAACAAAATGCTACTGCTAAAAACAAGTCCATTTCACATTTTATTTTACTTGAGAAAATGGAAAATGCTGAAGCAATGCTTTGAGGTCAAGTTCCCCTGGAATTTTTGCAGAGAGTCTCAGCTACCTGCACCAACCAACTCATTATGCCCCTACTGATTACTTTACAGTCATTTATTTTTCTTTGCATGCCTGGCCCAGAGCACCCATGAACACACACCTACACGTATCTATAGACCCCTTCTATCCAACCTACACTCCAGAGTCAACAACACAACAGACAAATGGAGGCAACTTACTAAATCCTAGTACCTTGTGCTGGCCTCTAGACAGCCATTTCTAATCACATCTTCAAGCCTTGAGCGAGACACAGCGATAAAACTAGAAGGGAAGGCATTCATTTATACTGTGCCGAGTTTCAATTTTTCTGAGGTTTTCACACAATCATCTTTTATGAGCTATAGTAAAACCACATGTTTATACAGTCTCTCTCCCTAAGTCCCAAACATTTTAGCAACATTATCTTATGTAACACCTGGGGTTTGAGAAACAGGGCCTGAACAGCCATACTTCGCTTATGCAAACAGTTTTGAATTTTCCAGATGTATCCATTTCCCTTCAAGTTAGCAAAAAGCTTATTTGGAAGATATCACCTCCCCCCACCCACCATCCTTTCCCCTCCACCTGCAGGTAATATTTGCTTCTAAAAAGAATCTCTGCCTTTGCAGTAACATGGAAGCAATTTTTCTTATTTGTTTTGCAATTCCTGATGAATATCTTTATCTACTTTCCGTTATAGAGCATCAGGGAACTGCCTAAAATTAAACCACAAAGTCACTGCTTTCCTCCCCCCTACCCAGGCTCAGATCTGGGATCCACTTTTAACTCTTCTGTCTCCTTCATCTCCTATATTTATTGAACTGCCAGATACCTTTACTCTTTGTAGAAAGTGGTTTTGCCTCTCTTTCATTTCTCATTGCTGCCATCCTACTCAGACTTGTAAATTCATGGTTGGGCCATTTCATCTGGCACCCAACAAGTCTCCTGGTTCAATCTACCCTGCACATGATAGCCTCATAAATCTTCTCAGGACACTCTCCTCTGCAGAAACACTGCTCATGGCTGCCTGAGTCTCTGGCAGGGGTAGGCGAATGACAGCAGGGGTGGGGAGCTAAAACCAGCCTGCAGGCTGTTTGTCTAAAGAAAGTTTTACTGGAACATAGTCACACCCATTTATTTACACATTGTCTGTAGCTGCTTTTGAATACGATGGCAGAGTTCAAAGCCTCAAATAGTTGCCATCTGGTCCTTTATAGATGAAGTTTGCCAGCCCCTATTGTGGAATAAAGTTTGCGTCCCTTAGCTCAGCATGCAGGACTTCACATGACCCGGCTGCTAGCAGCTCTTCCTGCTTTGTCTTTGTGCACATTGTCTGTACCCCCAAATGGCATAAATAAACAGCTCTAGCCCCCTCATCACACAACCAGTCTATCTTATGCCTCTCTACCTCAATTATGCTGTTCTCTGCCTTGAGTTCTCTCCTGCACTCCTAAGCTCTTAGCAAACACCAACCAGTCACTCAAAACTTAATGCAGGGCAGGACTCTTCAATAACACCATTTCTGCACCACAACCCCCCACCCATTCTGTACCCATGTGCTCCCACCCCACCACCACCCCCCCCCCCACCCTGCCACATACACACACTGAATTGAATGCCCACACTGAACTCTTAAAAATATTTCCCACTACTTCTGGGTCTACATGTGTTTCTCCCTCTTTTGGTTATAAATCCCTGGAAAGCATATGTTGTGGCTTAATCATTTTTGTGTTCCCAGAGCCTGGTATTGTGTCTGGAATATAGTGGTATAGGAGACCAAACAGAATATGCCACCCCAAAATATGCCTTTTAGGCATAGGATTATTTTGAGCTGGTTATTTTGAGAAACAGCAGGCACAGGAGAAGCTCTCAAAAAAAAATTACCCTTTTGTAAGGAAAATTTACATTTATAAAGAATGTCTTCATTTGTAAGAATGTGTCTTCCTCTGTACCAGAAAGGACGACAAAATCACAGGAAACTCTTATTAATAGAGAAGTCACTGACTTAAATCTATATAACAAGGCTTACTCTTGTTTACTGCTCTTTTCCTAGATATTTCCCCACAGCCTTCCCACACTCTTCTTTGCTTCAGAGGACAGTAGTATTTAAGCCTGAATTCTAAGCCACCTCTTGAGATCTACTCTGTATTTCCCATGTACACGTGAGGTATGCAGTGCCAAAGGTCACAAGATTTGTAATTTCCCCAATTACTCCTGTAGATAACATCGCTATTGTATAACCTAAGATTGGCCTTCTAAGATGTCTTTCGGACTTTTGCATTTCTGACTACCAACTGACTGCACCAGGACCCAGACCACAAGTTGCAACTCTGACCCAACTAGTCCTGTGGCCCCTACCCAGGGGCTGAGTCAGTGCACTAGGACCATTTTCTATACCCCTATGATGCCATTCCCAACCAATCAGCTTTCCCCATTCCCTAGGCCCCTGCCCACCAAACTATGCTTGAAAACCCCTAACCTCTGAGCCTTTGTGGAGACTGATTTGAGTAACAACTCCATGCATATACCACATGGCTAGCCTTGCATTAATAAATCTTTCTCTACTGCAACAGCACATTCTCAGTGAATTGGTTTTGTCTGCAATGGGCAGGAAAAATCTGTCAGGCAATTACAATCCCAGCTAAGAACTAATGAAAGAGAGAAAATTATTTTTTCCTCATCTGCTGTTCATACTTAATACAAGCTGAATGATTGAATGAATGAAAAACCAACCCTTAATTTCCAATCTTGTTCTTTCTTCTCTCCATGTACACTCTTACTCTGGCCTCACAGGCCCTAACCCTACTCACTGATTCCAGCTCTAAACTTGTCTTGTCCTGACTACTGCCTCCTGGGCTCCAGCCCCTTCTCCTCCAGAGGCAGCCCGTTCCCACTCCTGACTCAAGGCAACTCCATCAGGTGGTGTGGCTCTCAGACACCCTCACCCTCTGCCCTGCTGTGTGACTGATTGGTCCCTGTGGGTGTCTCTTGCCTGACCAGAGTGAATAGGGCTGGGACTGAGGAGTCCTGTATCAGAACCCAGGCTTCATCATTTTCCAGGTGAGTCACCCTTAGGCAAATCAGCACCTGTGTTCTGGTTTTCTCATCTGTAAAACAGAAATAATTCAATGCACTTCATTGAACTGATATGATGATGAGACAATATGTGAAAATGCCTCGCCTCAATCTGGGATCCTGACAGATGCATATTTATTCATTCATTCAACAAATATTTTATTGGTCATTTATTACAGGTCAGGAAGTAACAAGAGAGACAAAAAGAAAAACAGGCCCCCCCCCCCCAAAAAAAAAATAAATTCCTGCCTTCAGATGGCTTACTTTTTCATGGAGGAGACAGATCATAAAGAAGACAAATATAGACCTACAAGGTGTTGGGTGCTTGGAGATTGACAAGGCATGGAAAGGGGTGGGGACTGTCATATTATTAAAGGTAATTTATTTGAAAGATCTTTTCATCCGAATCTGAAAAGCTCTTTCTGATCACTCTTAGAAGTCATGTAATACTTTATCATGGAGGGTAGAAGATAAGCATCTAATAAAAATGCTAGTTGGGTGAATAAAGATAGGAATGAGGAAAGAAAGGAGCCCTTTATCATTTCTTCAGCAAATACTTTTTGAACATTTCTAATACAAGGCTGGGAGGGTCATTTATGTTCAAAATGTTCTTTCAAGAGGATTAACTTGGTAGTAATCCTATCCTGATGGAGAAACTGAATCTGGAGAAACCAGAAGTTTGGAGGCTCATCCACACATCTGGCCTGATCCAAAGATGCAGTTGTTGGTCCAGGACAAGGACTCAATGAGATGACTTTTCAGGGGAAATTTAACAACTAAATTCAAGGTCAAGAATGGAGACAGGGATTTTTCTTTTTCCTTTTTTTTTGGCTTTTTATTAAAATTTTTTCTATATCCATAGGTTATTGGAGAACAGGTGATGTTTGGTTACATAAGTTCTTTAGTGGTGATTTGTGAGATTTTGGTGCACCCATCACCAAAGCAGTATAAACTGCACCCAATTTATAGTCTTTTATCCCTTACCCCCTTCCCACTCTTCCCCCCAGAGTTCCCAAAGTCCACTGTGTTGTCAGATACAGTAAGTTTCTCTACAAAGGTTTAATTTCTGACTTCCTTGTTCTTTGTTCTCAAGATCAATTTGCTTGTCCCTTCTCCTAAGCTACCTGCTCTGTAAACAACTTCTCCTGCCAGTCCCAATCTGTAACTCACATCTCTTCCTAATTTGGAAAAAGTCCTCTTTTACTCCTGGCTACCCATTCTGTAAACTGCCCCTCCTGCTGAAACAGCTCTTCCCACCAAAACTACTCTTCCTGCCTTTGTTGTGGCCTGACTTGCCCAGACATGTTTGGGAATGTCTTGTGCTGTAGCAGAAGGACCACTCCTACCCCACTTCCTCCTTTGCGAGTCCTGCATTTACCCTATTTGGAAAAGTTTGAGTCTTAGCCAACCGGGATCAGCTTAGATTGTGCAGTCCAACCCCAGTCAATGGGGAAGGAACACAGAAACAAGAACTGCATTAGGGATAAAAACCTCCTCCCTCCTTTGTTCAGTGTGCTCTCACAGCAGCCAGAAGTGCAAGCGGCACCCTTCTGCAGAAGTAAATTTGCCTTGCTGAGAAATCCTTTGAGTACTCATTTTCCTTGCAACTCCAAGCTCTTGTTTCTAACAGCATCATTCTTATGCCTTTGTATCCTCATAGCTTAGCTCCCACATGAGTGAGAACAAAGCAACATCAGTTAAAAAAGACAGAGGGACATTATATAATGATAAAAGGCCTTGTCCAACAAGAAAATATCACAATCCTAAACATATATGCACCTGACACTGGAGCTTCCAAATTTATAGCACAATTACAAATAGACCCAAGAAATGAGATAGACAGCAACACAACAATAGTGGGGGACTTCAATACTCCACTGACAGCACTAGACAGGTTATCAAGACAGAAAGTCAACAAAGAAACAATGGATTTAAACTATACCCTGGAACAAATGAACTTAACAGATGTTTACAGAACATCCTACCCAACAACCACAGAATTCTATTCATCAGTTCATGGAACTTTCTCCAAGATAGACCATATGATAGGCCACAAAATGAGCCTCAATAAATTTAAGAAAATTGAAATTATATCAAGCACTCTCAGACCACAGTGGAATAAAACTGGAAATCTACTCCAAAAGAATCCATCGAAACCATGGAAATTAAATAACCTGCTCCTGAATGATGATTGGGTCAAAAATGAAACCAAGATGGAAATTAAAAAATTCTTTGAACTGAACAACAATAGTGATGCAACCTATCAAAACCTGGGGATACAGCAAAGGCAATGCTAAGAGGAAAGTTCATAGCCCTAAATGCCTGTATCAAGAAGTCTGAAAGAGCACAAACAGACAATCTAAGGTCACACTCAAGGATCTAGAGAAACAAGAACAAACCAAACCCAAACCCAGCAGAAGAAAGGAAATAACGCTGATCAGAGCAGAACTAAAAGAAATTGAAACAAAAAATTTAACAAGAGATAAATGAAACAAAAACTTCGTTCTTTGAAAAGACAAATAAAATTGATAGGCCATTAGAAAAATTAACCAAGAAAAGAAGAGAGAAAATCCAGGTAGGCTCAATTAGAAACAAAAGAGGAGATATTATAACTGAGACAAGGATTTTTCTAATCACCACTTGACACTATATTTACAGGGAGAATTCTGGTCTGAATGTCGCAGGGCCTAGAAGGTGATGATAAAAGTAGGGCAGTAATGGGGGAACCTAGCTTGGATTTCTGGACATTTCTCCTCTCCATCCCTTCTCTTTTCTATCCCGACACCCACGCTCTTCCCCATTTGACCCTACTGCCTGAGTTCATTCCTTATTTCTCAGTCCGTCACATGAACTGTAGTGCCCAGAACCCAGTGTGACCCTGCTTCTTCATTCCTGGAAAAAAGCAGTTACTCTTGAATGGGAGGCCCAGTGACCAACTCTTCAGTGCTCTAGGACACACAAAAAGCAAGAGAGAAAAGATCACATGTGAATCAGTGCAACACAACACATGGAAGCAGCTCCATAAAGTGAAAACAACCAGGCAGACCCAATGTCCAGTCTCAGCTCTGAGCTCTCCAGCTCTGGGAACTTTGGCAAAGTTTCCCTCAATTTTCTGATATGTAACATTAAAAGATAATTTTTAAGAGGTAAAATCATGACTCTTAAACATAAAATGCCTATATGTCAAATATTTTATTTAACTTACTTGTTAACAATGGAACCAGTGAGATGTGACAACTACTTGAAGGATAATTCAAAGAAAATACATACATAGGCAATCAGGAATGCTAAAATAAATTTACAAATATTTGCAAAATTGATCAATAACCACTGGGCAATAATCAACTGTGTCTCCAAGAGATACACTTCACATGCATTTCTATGGCTAGGAATCATTTGCATTACTGTCACTTTTCTAGGACTTACAGGGTTGTGAAATAGCTCAAAGTCAATGAAATGCACAGGCCCCAACAGAGTCAGATAATCTGGAAGGTTGGACTAGAATTTACACTCTCAGCAATATTTTATTTTCATTTCAAAGTCTTTTACAAATTTTTCTAACAGAAATATAGGAATATGATCTGAATCTGAGAGGATACATTTAAAACACCCAGCACAGTTCTTGGCACATCATGGACACTCAATATTCGAACATTCCCTTTCTTGTTTTTCAGTCTAGTCAACTCACAGGGTTAGTTTTCATTTGAAAAAATTCTGTTAACAAAAATGTATAATAAGAGCTTCAGGGTTCAATAGGGAGAATTTTCACAGCTGACTGGGAAAGTCTTCTTGATAGAAGGGTTCAGTTATCCCTAATCCTACTTCTTACCCTGGCAGCACTGATCCCAGAGAGAATCAGGAAGCCACAATACTCAGGCCACATTTCTCTGTCATTTAACAGCTTATGCTGTAGGGGCAGAAAGGTGTGATGCCTTTCCACACTCATCATAAGGATCACAGCTGCCACTCCTATAACAAAAGACAAGTTAACAAGAGAAATTCATAACACATTTATTTAATCAAAGTTTTATGTGACATGGCAGCCTTCAGAAATGAAGATTCAAGGAAAATGGTCTGATTTTATTTTTAGGTTCGATGAAGAGTGGCCTCCATGTAGAAATGTGATTGGACAAAAGGCATGATCTAATGGTAATGTACTGGGGAGGGGGGAAACCCAGCAAGTCCTATCTGTTCAGATCCTACTTGATCTCTCTGAATAGCATTCCTTCCTCCTGGGTATGGGGCAGGACCCCTCTTGAATGAAGGTCTTCAAAGGGAAATGGAAGAAGGGAGAGAGTAATCTTTCTAGGTTTTACAGATTCCTTTGTGGGAGAGGGGTTCTAGTTTCTATGACCCACCTGGAGGAAGAGGAATCCTGGTTTCTATGACTTACATGGGGGGCTGGTTGGGGGGAGAGGGGCGAGAGACAGGAGGGTAGGAGAAGGTCAGAGAGAAACTTTGATTCTGAGGCTGCTTCTGAGACCTTCCAGTCTCCTTTAGTTCAAAGTATTTAGCATGCCAAAGTGCCATACTTTGGGGTATTGTTTTTTGAGCCCCAACAATGCACTATGGCCACCTCAGTATCTCATTTGTTTCTCACAACTCAGTGAGGTGGACTACCCAGTAGTGTAACAATTTACATCTTACAGAAGAGGCAAGAGGTTCAAAGAGATTAAACAACTTGATGCTATGGTTTAAATGTGTCCTCCAAAGTTCATGTGTTGGAAACTTAATCTCTAATAAACCTGTTGAAAGGTGGGAACTTTAAGAGGTGAGTAGGTCATAAGGGCTTTACCTTCATGAATAGATGAATGCTGCTATCAAGGGAGTATGTTAGTTATAGAGGGAGTGTGTTCCTGATTAGAAAGGAGATATTTGGTCCCCTTCTCCTCTTGCTCCCACCTTCTATTGCCCTTTGGCTCCCACCACGGGAAGACTCAGCACAGAGGCCCTCACCAGATGCTAGTGCTATGCTCATGGACTTCTGAGCCTTCCTTCAGAAGTATGAGCCAAATAAATTTCTGTTGATTTTAAATTACCCAGTCTGTGGTGTTGTTATAGCAGCATAAAATGGACTGACAGCTTGTCTAAAGTCACATAGCTAGTAAGTTGCAGAGCCAATATGGAATAGAATCTCTTATGTCACAAGACTTGAGGACAAGAAAAGATTTGTATCCAAGACCCCAGGCCTTTCCCCAAGGCCTGTGTTTATTGCTGCCTGCTTTTAAAAGTCAAATTTAGCTTTTCTTGAACAGGCAGGTTTAAGTAAGTAATATGTTTTATATTGTAGACTATTAATCTATTACAGTGATTTCATCAGTCTATGAAATAACCATCTACATAAAGTAAATTTTATAGCCCCCTCTCCAAATCAAATCCACAAGCATTCCACGGATTCTGGGCACCCTGGGGTTCAGTGCCCCCAGAATACACAAGGGACAGTCTCAGGGGACAAATCTGTGGGAGAGCTGTTTGCTGGGTGCTAGAGGAACATAGCTTCTACCCTGTAGACAAAACCCAGAACCTATCCCAGGCAAAGGGCAAAGCAGAGACCACTGCCTGCAATAACTGCAGCTCCCACCCCCAGGCCTTTGGACTCTTTCATGCCAGACTCTCAGAGCCTTCCTCCTCCCAGGCCCTAACTGTGACCTTCCCTCCACCCATCAGAATGGAGCATCTCAAACTCAGACAAACTCTCAAAGATCATCTCCTAACAAGTCTCTCTGCTTCACTTTTTGCCTCCCTTCCGTCACAACCTGTTAATATGCAAGTCATATCATGTCTCTTTTGGGCTGGGAAAAATCCAATGGCTTCTTGTTGCAGATTGAGTTTTCTGGAACAGACTATGCAAAGCAATTTAATGTGCATAATCTATACTTGGGAGTGCCTTCAGATCAATATCTTTGGGGAAGGAAGAATATAAGATTGGGGGAGGGAGAAGTTAAGCTGCAATGCACATCCAACCAATGACAGCCTCAGCCATCTCCACAGAGACTCTGGACCATTCTCTTCAGGGACATCTCACTTTTTTTTCGTCATCCTCCCAACCTCCACTATCATAGAAAAAAAGACGCAGACACAAGATTCACACAATTCCCTTCCTTCTCATTATCCCAGGGCTGTGTCACACCAACAGACAGGACAATGTGACTGTTGTCCCATTAATTCTCCAATTTCATGTCTCCATGTCAATTAAATGTTTTCATATTCCTGTCTGACAGCTGAGGAACAATATTAGTTCAATGCATTAAGAGGAAAGTAATTAAATATTTGTTCTGGGGTAATTGTATATAAATTGTATGACAATTGAGCTGGTGATGTAATTAATAAATTTTAATTGGAGCCCTTTTACAATCAATGTTTAATTTACTAACAACTGTTTTGGCTTAAGTGCAAATTAAATGCTTATCATTGGTCATCTACACCCAGGAGTGCAGAACCAGCCCACTTTCTGGCTGGCTGTTATAAAACTTCTCTGCTACCAGACAGCTATGTAAGCTCCAGCAAGTCTTGAACCCTTTGGGGGACTCAGTTTTATTATCTGCAAAATAGGAATGTTGAAGAATTGTACTGATAACTAACATGAATCTGCTGTGAATTGAATACTGTTCTAAACACACTGTGGGAAACTCATTACATGTGAATAACTCATTTAGTCCCAATAACAATGCTATAATTAGGTGCTGCTTTTATTACCCTCATTTTGTAGAAGAGGAAACTGAAGTACAGAGTAACTTTTCCAAGGCGGTGGAGGAAAAGGGATTTGGCTCTCGAGCTCATCCTGTCAACACGTAAGACCTACTATCTCTCATTATAATTTCTAGCCCCAGTCCTTCAGACACCCAAATCCTTTCATCCCATCATCATTATTTATCCCTGCCTGGCACAAAACCCTTTGTATAGTTGAATTCTTGGCTTTGACCTTTTCTGACTTGCCATTAACACCAATAATGGCCTGCCTCACCAGCTCCCACACACTCCCTTTACCTGTGAGCATGGGTTAGATCATGCTATGATAACTAGCAGTCCCAAAATATAAATGGCTTACAACAACAGAGGTTTATTTCTCACTGTTTCTTGTCCAGTGTGAAGAATTATGGGACTTGTAAACAACTGTTTTGCCCTGTTTTCTAAACTTACAACCACCCACTTTTGCCTTTGTTCCATGCTGTTTTCACTCTAGGATTCAGGCTGACAGAGGAGGCCTACATTACTGAACTCATAACAAAGGGAAAAGAAAAGTGAAAAAGCAAGAGCTGCTTCTGAGAGCTCCTGCTCAGAAGTAACGCATAAGACTCTGGCTCATATTTACCGGTTAAAACAAGCCATGCGGCTACCCCGTAGTTGAATACAGTGGAGATTTTTAATCCCTCTGCAGGGAGGAGCACTCAAAGCCGTATCACCAAACCTGTCAATGGGAATTGAAGGGAGTATCATTTTCCACTGGGTTGTGGGGGAGGGAAGGAGCAAATATTTCAAACAATAATAGAACCCACCATAGACCCCTTCACTGTGCATCCTTGCTTTCTGCCTTGAGCTGCATCATCATCACCTTGCCGGTGGACTCCTGCAGCACTACTCCAGGGTATAAAATTCTTTCCTTCGTATTGAAATGCTGTCTGGAAGGGCTTGGGGAATACCCCACTATGATGATCTGAAGTCTAGAAAACAGAGCCAGCTGTTTCTTTGTAATTCCCAGCATCTCCCTACATGATACTTAAGCGCCCTTCTCCCTGACCTCCTTCCTTTTCTGCCTTCTTCCTATTCCCAGATCCTTGCCTCCCTTCTGCCAAGGCCTGCGTGATAAAGGCTAGGAAATTTCCATCAGTTCTTTCTTCATCTTGTCAGAGGCACATAGTTCTTATAGGCCCCCTCGGGAGAAGACTAGATGATCAGAGATTTCATAAAGGAGCATCTGTCAGATCAGTAAATGTCTCTCTCAGTGACAATGATGATTTTTCAGAGAATAATAAGCTGGATCCCCAATGATGGCTATATCACCTTCACCTCCTGATATGGTTTAGATCTGTGTCTCTGCACAAATCTCATGTCAAATTATAATCCCCAGTGTTGGAGGTGAAGCCTAGTTGGAGGTGATTGGATCATAGGGGTGTATTTCTCATGAATGGTTTATCACCATCCTCTTGGTGCCATTCTCATGATAGTGAGTTCTCATCAGACCTGGTTGTTTAAAAGTGTGTAGCACCTCCTCCTTCCCTTTGTCACTTGCTGCTCCAACCATGTCACCTGCCTGCTCTTCCTTCATCTTCCACCATGATTGTAAGTTTCCTGAGGCCTCCCCAGAAGCTGAGCAGATGCCAGCATCATGCATCCTGTACAGCCTGCAGAACCATGAGCCAATTGAACCTCTTTTCTTTATAAATTACTCAATCTCAGGTGATTCTTTATAGCAATGCAAGAGTAGACTAAGACACCTCCCTTCCTGCCAATCAGGGGAGTATAAGAAAGAATAAAGCATAAAGAGGATAAAAGGGTCAGAGACCTCTGCCACCAGTTTCTCAGCTATTCTCTTCAGCCCTAACCCCAATTAGGAATTACCATATTTCTCCTCTCCTCTTTGCTTCTCTTTCCTTTACTAAGCTCTTCCCATTCCCTTTGATCCTATTTTAACTTCTTTTTACTCACTTCTCATTTCCACAGTTCCCCTTCCTCCATTCTCCATATCTGCCCTTCAACCATCTCCATTTTTTTCCTTCTGGTCTCTCTCTCCCTTCTCTTTATAGAGGATGATTCTGGGAGGGAGAATGGCAGAGGAAGAGAGGGTCTCAGTTCTTGCCTCAGCTCAGCCACTAACTCTCAGTATGGTGCTGAGAAAGCTACTGGGGGAAATTTTAGAGTCTGTCTCACCCACTGCTATCTCTCAGCACCTGGCCTGGCATATAGTAGGTACTCAATAATTGTTTCTTGAATAAACGAGTATCTGAATGAATGGAGGGATGGAGTTGCCTCTAAAAAGCTCTCCAAGAAGGCTTGTAGCTCTAAGGTTTCATGATTCTATAAAATTTCCACTTCCAGACTGTCTTTTGGAACTGACAGGACAGAGATACTGACTCAAATAGCAGTAAATGTGCAAGTGATTTTATACCTAATTGACAAACTAAATGTAGATAAATCACTGGGACCAGATGGCGCTCGCTGGAGAGTAGTGAAGGAACTCAAGGGTGAAATTGGGGAATTGTTGGCCAAACGTGTAAAGTGCTCATTATAAAGGGACGTGGTGCCAGAGAGCTAGAGAGAGCGGCTGTGCCTCCACAAAGGACGCTGGAAAGTGTTGAACAGTGAGACTGGCTGTGAAACCCAGCAAGTTAGCCAAATTTAGAATAAAGAGTAGCATCACCAGCAAAACCAGCATGCCAGGGAGGAAGGCTACTTGGTTCTATAAGAGGAAACCATTCCGGGCTAAATCTAGAATTTTATGTAGAGACACATATGGTTAGTGGCTGAAGGAGAGAAGGACATGCCATTTTGAAATATGCTGGATGGGCATATTGATTATTTCAAGTTGAAAACATTGGAGAAATTGTAGTTTCAGAAAGGGCAAGCTAACTTGTCTCTTCCTGCATTTAGCAAGCCGTAAAGATTTCTCTGGGAGGGGTACCCTCCCCATGCCAGGGTGAGAAAATGGCCCTTATGACCAGAGACTGAGAATTGGGGGCTGTAACAGACCTGAATAGAGACACTTAATGACGTAACCCTTATCATCCCACATTTTTCCACCTCCCCCCATACTTCTCCCAGTGAGTCCTCTAGAAATGTATTACTATTAGCCAGATCCCCTTTGTCCTGTTATTTTTTCCTCAAATTTATTGTTCTTTGTCTAAAAAGTATAAAAGCATCTTCCTTTGGTAACTTCTTGAACTTTTCTGTCTTGTGAAGGTCCTCATGTACATGTAAAACTGATGAAATGTGCTTGCTTTTCTCTCTTCAATCTGCCTGGTGTCAATCTGGTTTCTAGATCTAGCCAAAGAGTTCACATAAGAGCTAAAGAGGTGTTAGAGGTGATCCCTGGCTCCCCTGCAAGGCAAAAGGAAGCCAGTGGAGGAAATATATTTAGGTTCTCAGAATTAATGTGCTAAAATCATTTTAAAATGCAAAACAAACCAAATCATCCAGGATTAAAATGATATCTTAGAAGAAATTCTGATTTAAGATGGGGAACTACATGCGATTAATTTTTTAAAAAATTTCTTTTTTTTTTTTTTGAGACAGGGTCTTTCTCCATCACCCAGGCTGGAATACAGTGGCATGATCATAGCTCACTAACCTCAAATTCTCAGGTTCAAGCAATCCTCCTGCCTCAGAGCCTCCCAAGTAGCTAGGATTACAGGTATGCAACAACCACACTGAGGTAATTAAAAAATATATATTTGTAGGAAACAGTCTTATTATGTCACCCAGGCTGGTCTCCAGGTCTTGGCCTCACACGATCTTCCCACCTCAGCCTCCCAAAGCATTAGGATTCCAAGTATGAGCCACTGCACTCAGCCACTAATAATTATTTATAATCATAAAGCTTGCTTCAACTTCTCAAAGACACTCTTGAAAAGCTGATAATTTTAAAAAATATTGTGAAATTGGCAGAAAAAATATTAATTGTAATTTGAAAATTGATACAGAGAAAATAAATGACACCCAAGTCACACAACCAACAGGTAGAAAGTCTTAAAACTAGAATACTGGTTTCCTAACTCCCAATTATGTGTTATCTTTTAAATGAGACATTTAAGAGCTTGATACCCACAGATCATTTTATTAAATGTTTTTGTTAATGAGAAAGTGGACGTATCAGTCATCTGCCACAACAGTGCTATGTAACAAACAACCGGAAAAACTTAGTGGCATACAACAATAAGCATATATTGCTTATGTGATAAATGGGGTCAGTTGTGGGTGGGCTGCTTCGTTTACATGTTTTTTGCAGCTGAGAGGCAACTCATCTAGGCCAGGCTCATCTGATTCAGCACTATTATTCCATGCATCTCTCATTCACCTTCTGCAGCCAGTGGGCTAGCCTGGACACATTCTCAAGGTGATTGCAAAGGCACAAGAATATATGTGAGAATACACAAAACTTCTTAAGATCCAGACTTGGAGCTGGCACACCATCATTTCTGCCTTATTCTCTTGGGTAAGGCATGCCACCAGGTCAATCCCAGGGTCAAGGGGGTGGGACCGTTTATTCTACCCAATGAGGGAAGCCACTGCAATGTTACATGGCAAAGAATAAAGACTTGGGGCCATTACTACAAGCAGTCATAGAGGGCAAGTGCAGCATCATCTCTGAGTCTGTAAATGACTCTAAGCTATCAGTGAGAGTTAAGTGCTAAGCAGAAAACTATATTCAGCAGGATGTGTGTACCTTCTGGATAGGGAGAAAAGGAACAAAAACTTTAGTGTGAGTAGATTAAGATTAGGTTCAGCTGAAAGTAAGCCACCTAAATAAGTGGCTTAAACAAGATGGAATTTTAGTTCTCTCATGTAAGTATGGAGGTGAGTATCCTAAGCTGGTATGGGAGCTTTCCTTCATGAAGCTTTTAGGTTCCTTTAGCTCTCTGCCCCACCATCCCCAGGATGTGGAACGCTCATACAAAAATACCCATATCTCCACAAACTTGCTTGCCATTTTAAATAGCCAAAGTAGCAAAAAAAAAAAATGCATCTATTGCTACCTTCCAAATCTCACATAAGTGCTTCTGGTAGGAGGTGCAGAGAACACACATCCAGAATCTTGGTTGCAAAGGAGTCTGGGAGACGTAGTTTAAAGCTTTCTAGGATTTGCCGTAAAGGAAAATACTAGAAGTTGAGAATGAATGCTAAGAGCCACTTAGCTGAATGCACCACACTTTGTAAAGAAGGAAGGGACATTACAAGGGGCAGGAACAGTTTCTGAAAGGATGGAGTTACAAAAGAGTATCGTAGGTTTGAAGAATCAGATTCCCCTGGATGGCTGTAAAGTGCCAAAAGTTGGGCAATTGCTGCTTTCTCTGCCTTCTCCTCACCACCACATGTTGATATTAAGATTTGTTCCATTGAGAAGCAGGGGAGATGGAGGGTGGATTTCTTGTCATCTATTATTTTTTTTCTTTTTCTTTTATTTTTTTATTATACTTTAGGTTTTAGGGTACATGTGCACAATGTGCAGGTTTGTTACATATGTATCCATGTGCCATATTGGTTTGCTGCACCCATTAACTCATCATTTAGCATTAGGTATATCTCCTAATGCTGTCCCTCCCCCCTCCCCCCACCCCGTCACCTATTATTCATGTCCTGGAGGGCTAGGGAGAGAACAGATAGGGCTAGGGAGGTAAAGAACAAGGAGTTTCATCGAATCACTGTGATCTTCCCTAACCTGCCCACGTGGGGCTCTCTGTACCTCAGAGAGGAACAAATAAATACAGAGGCACATACATTATTAAGTGTAATTACATTGTTACTTATAGGTTCAATTAAATACTCTGGACATTTTTATAACATAATTTGAGGTGTGATGCGTGGAGTAACGGCATTAACCTTTAATCATAGTTCTTCCCCTTCAAAATTCAGTAATGACCCGATTAATTAGTAATGAAATGATTCAATAGGAATAGAAGGCACCAGCTGATGCTTCCTTTTACTTAGTCGTCTCCCTAGGTTTCAATGTGGCCTTTTGACCTTCCTCTCTAAAGGAAACACGTCTCGGGGTGCGGGTGTGGGGTGGGGGGATGGTGGTGAGGGGGAAATGCAGAATTTTCTCCAGCCTCCCCTCTCCCAGGGGCACAGGCAGAGAAATGGATAGAATGAGTATTGTGTAATCTGGTATATGCAGCGTTCAATCCTGGGATGTTTATTTGCTCCTTTGGTTATTGATAATTTTCTCTTCTGGGGACTAGTATTTGGGGATGCAGGGTGATATGAGTTATGCAGTTCTGAGCAGCACTGGGGCCTTACTGGAAGCAGCTCAGTCCTGACCATCCCTTCTACTCATTGCCTGCTCCCACCTCCCAATGCCCTCCCAGAATCTCAATGGGCTTTCGGAGGCTGCATTCACCCTCATACGCTGTGATGTCTGAGGCTGACACACTGTGCTTCCACATGGTCATCCATCTGCTCTTCCCTATGGTTTGATCTAGGTTTACTGGGGTCCCATCTGTGTCTGGAACGATGAGAAGCACTGAGGCAATGAAGGCAAGTATCATTGTCTTCAGAGAACACTGTCAAATTCACCCATAAACTGTGATGCAATAACGGACTGACAATCACTATAACATAGAGAAAAATGGGTCTAGAAGAAGCTGAGAAGAGAAGCAGCTGCCTCAGCCTGGTGGGCAGTTTCATGGAGGGCTTCCTGGAGAAGGTGACACCCAAGCTGAGTCTTTTAGGTTAAGTGAACACCTGAAGAAATGGGCAGGGGCAGGTATTCCAAGCATAGGATACACCGTGAGAAGTGAAACTGCCCCTCAATGCTCCTCTGTGTCATTAATCCAGTGTAGTGCCCTATACATTGCCATTCACCATAGGCTCTCCTGTACACATGGAGATCACCGCAGAGTCTGCTTGCTTGCCACTCTCCACCCCAACCCAGTTCCTGACTCTTGGATCTGGCTTGGATTCAACATCTCACTCTGGCCCCTGTGGCCTCTGTGCCTGTATCAGGGTTCTTTGGTCAGGAACCTGTGGTTACCATCGGTGACTCCCATCAGGGTTCTCCCCACCAGCTTGGTCTGCCCTGCTTCCTTGCATGGTTCACCTTCTCTAGTTCCTGCTCCCTTGAGCTCCATCTCTGGCTTGGGCTCACCAGTTAGCCCAACCAGCTCCCTCCAATTTGAAGAGATAGAACCACACCACAGTATGTCAACCCACATATACATTGTGCCCAGAGTCCAACTAGCCACCCAGCTGCCCCTCACCCCCACCCTATACCTATTGTAACTCCTTGGCCTGACATATCTCTGGCATATGCCCTCCTTTCAATTCTTCAGGACGGATCAGACTTACAGAGCTGTCTTGGTATTAATTAAAATACACGTTTAGCTGCTTGAACTGAAAGACTGACTAATAATGGCTTAACATAGTTGTTTATTTTTCTGTCACGTAGATGTCTCTGTGACTCATCTAGACATCTTTGTGACTCCTCTAGTGCTAGCAGGCAGCTCCATAGTCACTGGAACCAGGCACCTTTTATCAAGTTGAAGCTCCTGTCTGGTGGCTCCAGATGACTGCCCCAGCTATGCCCTCTCAGGGAATGCAGGGCCACTTCTTAAAGGACAGAGTAGGTAATCTGCTCACATCTCTTCTGCCTGCACACCAAACATCAGCACTGAGTCATAAGGTGCATGGAGGCTGGGAAATATATTCCGGTGGCCGAGTGTGCCCAATTATACATTTTATGTAAAAAGAGAAAAACGAGTTTGTGTGGACAAGTGATAGACTCTGCCATCATCTCTATAAATCTGCAACTCTGGGCCTCCCAGGATGGATCAGGATCCAGGAGGCCCGATAACCTTTTGCCTCCAGCCTCTCAGTCTCTCTTCTCACCTTCAGTTGTTCATTCATTCAAAATATATCCGCAACTATTAATAGAAAGTGCTAGGCCCTGGGGTTTGGTCATTTCCCTGAAATTACCCATTGTTGCAAGATCAGACAAGTTATGGATATAATTGGAAAAGTTGTCTAAAAATGAGATCCCACTTCATAAAAAGGGTACAGATGAAAGGCTGCAGGAATTCAGAGAATGGAGAGTTCTTTCTGGAAGTATCAGGGACCTTCATGGAGGAGGTGGTGGTTGAGTTGGATATTAGAGGTCAAGTATGATTTGCAGGCTCATGCATTGGGTTGGGCAACACTTCACTTTTCTTGATAGAGCTTTTAGCAAGGATGCAAGGAACATGTGTCTTCCCTGCAGTTGAGAAACCAGGCACAGCAGGGAGAAAGATGTCCACCCCAATAGGCTCTGGTGCCTGCAACAAAGCCATCTGTTACTGAAGGAGTTCAAGGAAGATCACAGAATTTGGGCTAAACCCTATGCTAGGCTCTCTGGGGACCTAGGCATAGGCCCTGGCATCAAGGTGTTTATAATCTTAGGGTTTACAGTGGCAGCTGGATAAGTGTTAGCTGTTCTTACTCGTTATTATCATTAAGGAGAAGAAAAGAGGAGAGAACTCTTGTTAAGTGCTTAAAAAAGGGTATAGCTACCCTGGAAGAGAAATGATTCTTGTGGGTTGATGTGATCCAGGGTGATAGAATCTCAGATGATCCTTGAAGGATGAGGATTTTGAAAAGTGAAAACGAGTCCATGAGGAACTCTGAGGCAAACAATGCTCAGCGGGAATGGCTGTTGTAGCCCTAGGAGTCACGGGTGTCTTAGTTTGGATTCTCCAAAAGCAGAGACTGAGAAAAGACTTGTGTGCAGGGAGTTTACATAGAAAGTGATCCCAGAGAGCAGGAGCAAAGGACAGGGGAAGTAAATCAGGGAAGGAGGGAAATGCATTAATGATGTGCTGCTCAGTGGGCCCTGCTGCAAGTCCCTTGTCACCAGGCCCTTATGCAGTGCACCTCAAGCCTGGCCAAGGGTGTTAATTCCCTAGGAGCTGTAAAGTTGTGCCCATCAGGGTGCCCAGTGGTTCCCCACAGGCATCCCATACCTCAGCACCAGAAAAGCTGGAGGGTAGGAATCCAGGGTGTGCAATGGAGGCAAATGTGAGACAGTGTCAGGGTGCACAGACACGAAGGTGTTCTAGGCCTGCATGGAACAGGTCACCATGGCTGGGGCTGGGGTGGGGGTGGCCAAAGGGATAAGAAGCGGTGCCCAAGAGGTGTTCAGTTCCAGAAGCTGGAGAAATTCCTCTGAAATGAGAGCATCTCAAGTGTCTATAGATTGGGGACAGTAATTCAGCTTGTACAGACAATGGGAGCAAGAAATAGGGGACAGACTGGGGAGAAGAAATGGAAGAGGGGTTAATACATGTGATGTGCCATCACCCCTCCATGATTTACAGTAGACCACCTCCAATGAGAGGGCTAAAGTGAGTGACTACAGGGATGGGAAGGAAAAATGGTGGCAAGGAAGGGGGTGCTGTACCCCTCCTAGGCACATGCCCAGAGATCAGGGAAGCCCTAAGGGGCAGAGAAGGCAAGGCTGGCATTAAGAGCCAGAAAAAATTCTGAACAGTGGGTGAACATGTAGCATTTTCTGACATGAGAACAGGTTGGGTTCCCTTTCTGGGGCTCAGCTTCCTCACCTTAGAGGGGTTGGATCTATGTTCCATTCTCACTTCAGAATCACTGACATAAATTCTTCAGAGTTCTTGGAGCCAATACAATCAGGAGATGTAAGCTTTGAATAGTGTCCAGGGCCATGTGTCTTGAACTGATCTTTATAGAAAATTACGTTGAAATGATTTGCAAGATGGTAGGAGGGGGTTCACTTGGCAGGAATAATATTTCATGCAAAAGTTTGGAAATTTAAGGAGGAAGAGGATGGCGCATTAATAAAAACTCATAGTGATTGCACTTACTATGATCCAGACACTATTCTGAGCCCTTTATATGAGTTCATTTTCTTAAACCCTGCGACAACCCCATGAGGAAGATGCATCTGGGAGGTGTGCCTGGAGGGAGGGAAGCATAGAAGAATAAAAGAGTTGGATTGGGCTGGGCGCTGTGGCTCATGCCTGTAATCCCAGCACTTTGGGAGGCCAAGGCAGGCGGATCACAAGGTGAAGAGATCGAGACCATCCTGGCTAACACGGTGAAACCCTGTCTCTACTAAAAATACAAAAAATTAGCTGGGTGTGGTGGCGGGTGCCTGTAGTCCCAGCTACTCGGGAGGCTGAGGCAGGACAATTGCGTGAACCCAGGAGGCGGAGCTTGCAGTGAGCCGAGATGGCACCACTGCACTCCAGCCCAGGCGACAGTGCGAGACCCCGTCTCAAAAAAAAGAAGTGGATTGTATTCCTCATTGGGTGATCAGATAGCAACTTGTTTCTTACCTCTGGGTCTCTTTCCTAATGTGCAAAATACAGCTAGGTGCACCACTGGTGCAGATTTAGTACTCCTCTTCAGAACAACATTTTCCAGAGTATCTGGCCCATAGTAGTTGCTCAATTAGTGGTACACAAGCAAGCAAGCAAGCGAGTGAGCAAGAGAGACACTTTGGCTACATAAATATTGAAAGTTCCAGGATTTTTCAATGCTTAACTGAAAGTAAGAGGAAGAAATATTTAAAATCAGAACCATCCTCAACTCCAAAATATATAGCTTAGCTTGCCCATAGCATTTTATGTATTTATCAAACAAATATCTACAGGGTGCCACACTGTGCTAGCTTCAGGGAAGGCAACATTGAGCCAGGCAAAGTCCCAGATGTCACAGAAATTAGTCTTTATGGGAGGTGTCATTAATTAAACAGCCCTGTATGTAAATGAATAATTGAAAACTAATGTGTTATGAAGGCAAAATTCAAGAGTCATGGGAGGAGACTTAGAGGAAACTGTTTAGTGTAAAAGGGGCAGGGGACAGTGGATACTCAGAGGAGGTGACATGAAGAAAGAGTTGGAGATGCCAGGTAAAGAGCTGAGGGGAGAGGAGGGTATTCTAGGAAGGAGGGCAAGGTCAGGTTTTTACTTCCACCTAAGTCAGAGTTGTTACAAGAAGCGAGGATAGAGTGGAAGTCAGATCCTTAATCCTGAATGTGTGGGGAAAGCCACTGAGCAAGTTAGGTAGCTAGGAGGGTTGGCACTATCTAAAATGTCACCCTGGTTTGAACGAGGGGAAAGATTAAAAAGAAAGCAGTGAGGATAGCAAGATTTCGCAAATCTTTGGGCAAGGCACAATTGTGCCAAATATCATCTTTTTGCCTCTCCAGATTCACTCTTGACCCTTCTGTGTCTTGGGAAGCTGACCTTGACTTCCATCAATGGGCTCCTGTCCCCTCGGGCTTCCACCTAGGTTTGGTTCAGAGGGAGCACCAAAAGGCAATAGGAGGGGGTAGAGTAAGGTTGAGGTATTTATCCCTCACCTCAAGTCAATGCATGCAGGCAGGTCATGTCCCTTGCTTCCTTAAGCTAAGGTTGCAGCTTGGAATTACAGCTTTGTAAATTGTCCCTTTGTTAACTTTCTCAACAAATTACCCAGTTTGAGTGTGCCTTCTAGTGTCCTGCCGGGATCCTGATAGTGATGGGGGATTGAACTACGGTGGTGACTGTGGAGTTGGAGAGAAGTGAACAGCTCAAGAGGGAGTTAGCAGGAGTCTGAATTCTGTTGATCAATTGGCTTACATCATCATTTATAAAATAAATAATGGATGTTGGTTCTTTTGTCAGTTTAGATGCTCTGGGAAGCAGACATCACCATAGAAGTGAAAGATTTTTTGAGGGACAACTCCTAGGAAAGATGAGAGAGAGAGCAGGCACAGGCAGGGAGAGTTCAGACTGTGATGGATGTCTGACCCTCGAGGAAGAAGAGTGGAGAAGGAAGGAGAATCAGGACGAGACTCGGACTGCAGTGCAGCTCCCAGGTGATGGTGAGCCCTGGAGCCTCCCTATTAAGGAAGTCCCACCCTGAGCAGAAGTGGCCCAGCTCCAGTACTCCTGCCACGTGCTGTGGACTGGGAGCAGCCTGGGGAAGACTGTGACGTTGGTGTGAGCCCTCCCATGGATCCCAAAGGCAGACTCTCACAGCAGGTTCTAGAACTTGAAGAGCAGCATACCACCATTAGAGACTGCCACAGTTCTCCAATGGGACTATATGATCCTTAGGGCACTGAAATAGTGCAAGGTATATCATGGGAACTCAGCCCTGGAATGAACTCAGCAAGGGATGCAACTTTACATACCTATGGGGAGATACAAGCAAGGGCATGCCCTGTGAAAACCAGTCTGTGGAAGTAATGCCACCAAATCTAAATTTTAAAATCCTGCCGTAGCTGATTGAAATTGGTTGAAGCTGGTTTAGCTCTCCCCTCAGTGCCAGCACCACTTATAAGGACTGTCATCATGGGCTGAGGGTCACCCTTTATCTACATCCACTTTCTGTTAACCCCAAGAAATCCTTCTTTCCTCTCTCTTTTCCACAAAATGCCTACCCTAAGACTTCCCTTCATGGATGCCAGGGTCTGGTATTGCAGGAAAGCTCCATCAGCGTGGGTGATCTAGCTGCTCAGTCTATGGAGGGTTCTGACAAGGGTGTGGATGCCAGCACCTTCTGCCAGACAGCCGCTGAGCAAAAGGTTTTTCCCACGGTGAACCTGGAGGAACACACCACAGTATTTAACCTTTGCTCTCTCTTGGAGCATTTCTGATACTAGGGTGGGAATAAATCAAGTTCTCTTGCCACAGCCCATGGTGCACAAAAAGCCACCTTCTGTGTATTCCCACAGTCTTCTGGCTGGCCAGGCCTGCCCAGTGAGGCTCTGAAACTTTCTCATTCCACACCCCAGTTCCCTCCTTTAAAAGGCTTCTGCCTACACTATCATCCTACTCAGTCTGGAGATTCACTTTAGGGTCACAAACCGATCCAGCTGAACAGGCTGATAATGGACACCCCACACACATCTGTGGCTCACTGGCTGAGGAGTTGGTGGGGGGAGGGTGTACTGCGAAAATCAAGACTAGCCAGCCCCCTCTTAAACTGTTACATTTCCCTTTCCAGGAAAAACTGCTTATTTGTGGGAGCTGCTGGAGAAATTCAACTCCAAAGGAGCAACTAACAGAGAATATTTGGATAAACGTAACAGAGTAACAGAAGCAATTTCTTGGAAAGAAACTTTTGAATACCAGCTCTTTAGTATTACGCCACCTTCCCCGAAGACACAAATCCTCGAGGTGCTTATTAAACCCGCAGACTCCTAGGCTCTCCCCCAGGAACTTCTAAATCATCATTTCAAGGGAAAAGCCCTGAAACTCGAGGATTTTTAGGCACTTCAGGTGATTCTTAACAGGGAAGTAGGGGGAACCCAAGGGATAATGAGATATTCTTTCAGTGAAGAGGCTCAGGCTCGTTTTCCAATCATTGCAGCTGCTGGGGGTGGGAAGCTAACTTTCTTTCTCGGGCTGTCTATAGCCAGGCAATAAACCGCCACTTCTTGCTGCTATTGGTCACGTAAACCAGGAAATGTTTGGTGGGGCTGGGAACTAGCTGTTGATTGAGAGTGAGAGAGCCAATGAGAAACCAGAGGAGTAGCTGCTCACCCAGAGTGCTTTGAGGCAGGGGGGGTGGGACTTAGCCTTCACCGTCTAGAAAAGGGCGAAGGGCGGCACACGCTGCTGTTGTCTGCAGTTGGGAGGGCCTGGGACTGGGGAAAGCTGAGTTGGCGGCTGTGCGTGTTGGGTGCTTCTCTGGGTTGTAGGGAAGAAAGTAGGGAAAAGCTGGGAAGAGTTCTATAAAGCCTTTTTCTTTCTTTCTAAAAGTAGGGAAAAGCTGGGAAGAGTTCTATAAAGCCTTTTTCTTTCTTTCTAAAAGTAGGGAAAAGCTGGGAAGAGTTCTATAAAGCCTTTTTCTTTCTTTCTGAAAGTAGGGAAAAGCTGGGAAGAGTTCTATAAAGCCTTTTTCTTTCTTTCTAAAAGTAGGGAAAAGCCGGGAAGAGTTCTATAAAGCCTTTTTCTTTCTAAAAGTAGGGAAAAGCCGGGAAGAGTTCTATAAAGCCTTTTTCTTTCTAACTTTCTAAAGAGGAATGTTGTGGGAAAAGAGGTGGGGTGGGGGGACGGTGGTTTCTGAAAGCCGACCTCTCTGAATTTTCCTGGGTGGGAAAGGGAGTGGGGGGCAGGGGAGAACGGTGGTCTCTGAAAGCCAGCCTCTCTGAATTTTCCTGGGTGGGTTTCTTCTCTTTGTGTAGTAAGCCACGGTACACGAAGCAGCCTCCCTCTGCCGGCCTCATTCATGTAACTTGCAGGGCCCTAACGTGCAAGCTGGCTGACTAAAGGCAGGAGCCCTTATTGGGGTCTACTAGAATCCTGTCCTTAAACCCGCTGCTTTTCTCTGCTTGTCTCCTTACTTACAGGAGAAACTGTCATGGGGACTATATAACTGGGGAAAATGCCTAAAACTCTCATGATAGCTAAAAACATACTACACTTGGGAAAGCTTTCTCCCATGAGCGAACCTTCTTTAGGAGTGGGTTGCTTAGGATAAGTGGCCCTATGGAGTGAGGAGGTTAGCTCTGCTTAGGGTCCTTACAGCTCTAAGCTTTTCTAGGCAATAGGGGTTGTACAGATAGGCCTGAACTGCTGCATAGGAACTTGAGGGGGTGACTTTGTCTCCGACTCACAGAAACAACTCAAAAGCTTCTAGCAGGCATTGACTTCTTGGCATCTCCTAAGATGACAGATGAGATTTCCCTGCTCTCACCAACGTCCTCGTACCCTTGAGCAAACCTGTAGCCTGGCTTCTGTGACCAGGTCTTGGGGATGGTGGCTCCTTGCTTCCTTTTCTATCCCTTAAGCCTTCTGATACGCTCCCTCAGAAACGAGCAGCTACAGGGTTGCTCTGAAAAAATCTTGTCCTAGAATCTCTTCCCACCACTGATAAAAAGTGGAAACAGGTGTGCTATTGCAAAAGCCAGGCAAACACGAATTTGAATCTGCCAAAATCTCTTAAACCTTGAAGACCCACGTTTCCTACAGCTGAAGAGAATAAATACTAATGTGGGTTGAACTGGAACACCAGACGGTAGTTACAGTATCAACCTTGAGAACTACGGTTTTCCCTTATGGGTGTTGCTGTAATCCCTTCCTCAGGCACTGCCCTAGGATGGATCCTAAGTAGGGACTGGACTGACAGGAATTTCTCTAATAGAAGCATAACTAAAAAGCCCCTGGAAACTCCCTGATGGCTTAGGTCCGAGATACCATACTCGCCTACCTCACCTGAGGAGCTTGGAGCCCACACCACAGCTGTGACAGTCGGTAATGGCCTGGCATGCCATCCTCTACCTGGATGAGTGTTCCTCCACAATTGAGAGCTACACGTGGGTGCTCTCCCTGGCAGTTCCCAGGGATGGGCTAGAGTGCAGTACTAATGCAGTATGTTGGCAGAGACAAAACTCAGGTGCACTAGGGGTCAGTAGCATAGCTAATCTGGAGGGACCCATTATCAAACTCAAGCAGGCTGAAGGCTTTAGAGACGTAAAGCCTAAGTATGCACAAAGGGAACCTTGGGGAGTTGATAGGCAACTGGCCACTTTGTGGCTGGCCCTGGGAAGCAGGAGAACCAGGGGCCTGGAGATGGTTCAGCCTGCTGAACTGGGAAGCTGTGTGGAAAGTGTTGGACTGCCTTGAAAACTGGGCAAGGGCGGTGTGAAGTCTGCCTAGCCGTGAGCTAGTTTAAGGGCCAAGAACTTAAAACTCCTAAAGTATCCCTTCTGGAGGCCATTTGAAGTGCTTCAGGAACAGTTACTTTCACCTCAGAGGTAGGAGTGCCTGAGTCTGGGTTCAGGATTAGATCTACTTCTGTCATGGAACCACTGTTGACCAGGGCATCAATCTCTGGTCCTGTATATGGAAATAACTTCACAGCAGTGTAATGTGATAGTGATTGGGGGGATATGGGCTTAAGTTCACCTGGGATCTATTTAATGGCTCTGAACTCAGGTGTGAGTAACAAGCTGGAAAAGTGGCTTAAGCTGAAGATTGTGATTACACGATTGTGGATAATAGTGCAGCACACATCTTAGTACGTGCTCGGTAAATGTTAGCTGGTAGAGTACTCCTACTCTGAGCTTGTCAGATGTCTTAGCACCTGCACTCTCCCTGCAGCGTGGCGCTCCTGCTCAATTAGTAACAAGTATGTCACTCGAACCTAAGTGCTTTATACCTCTTTGTAGCCTGGCAGGCTCTAAATCCAGCTGTGGCGCCTGATTTTCTGCTTAGCACTCACCTGCCCAGACCTTGCACCTAGAATCGTATGACCCTGTTCAAGTTTCTTCAAATATCAAATGTCCTTAAGGCATGGATAAAAAGTTGCTTAGCTTCTCAGGGTTCCCAAAGTATGGCTGGTGGTAAACAATCTTGCAAGGTCAAACCTGGGCCAGTAATCCAGGAAGGTTCCCATAAAACTGCATTAGCTGCTTTAATGAAAGATTCCATCTAGAGGAATAGAATTCCTCTCAGGTTGAGGAAGGCTTGCTAATTAGTCTACAGGTGCTACTCGCAGCAACATTGAACTGTTGGCCTCACGGTTGTATAGCCATGGCTGCAACTTATGAGTAAGGGCTGGGGAGATGGCCAGGAATTCATAGACTTTCAGCTCTAACACTTAGTGTAGCAGCAAGTTCCTGGGGACAGGCAAAAAGGCAAGGTGGAGGACAAGTGACAGTGACTTAAACCCAGGTCCCTGTAGGTGTCTAAAATCTTACATGGCTGAGTCTACTTTAAGCCTGGAAGCTATGATATGGATATGGAACCAATGTCAGTTGAGGGATGTTGGGCTCTGCCAAGCTCAAATCTGAAGCTCACAGAATTGAGAGTTCTAGTCCTGAGGGTCCCGGCCTGCTCAGCTTGATATAGAATGTGCTGAGTGCAGAAGCAGACTTGTGATGCGGGTGAACTCAAGGCTGTTGGTTGTTGCTGATAATGAGCTAGTTAAACAATTGTCCAGGCTTTCTGTATCCTACTTTATTCATGCCAGAAGAACTGCTGTCAGATGATGGCTCTAGAACTAGGTAGGAACACAATTTCTGGACTTTCTACAGGGAAGCCACTCAAGACAAAGCTTGGCTTCCAGGCTTTCCCTAATAGTCCCTCAGTGGCAGGGAAGTTGTGTGATGGGCCATATGGCCAAAATGCTCAGGTCACAGGCTTTGGGACCAGATGTAGCTTTGGCCTGGATCCTGCCACATTTCTTTTGGGGTGAGTTACTTAAGCAAGCTCCTCCAAAAGCTGAGAATCTGACCTGTTAAAATAAGTATCTCTGGGCCATGAGGCTTCAGTGGTGATTAGTAGGAAGCTGGGCATGCTGCCAATTCTGCAACTAGCTGTTGACTGACGGCCCTGTACTCCTCCCCCTGCCTAGATCACTTGGCTTCAGTTCCAGGTGTGGTGGTTTGAGGGCGGCTTCCCTCTGCATAGCCCCATGCCTCGAGTGTAAGCTGTCCTCAAGGCTTGGCAGCATCTTTCTCTTCCATGTTGGTTCCTAGTGTCCCATCCTTTGCCACTAAATTGTGTGTAGCCTTTGGTTGGGTTAACTCATACTTGTCCTGGAATTGAGTGAGCAGCAGTGGGAAAGGGGGCTTATATGGCTGGCTCTCCAAGTGGAGGCCTCTGGCAGGAATGATCTTGGAAGGCCCCGGCTATATAGGGACTCCCACTCCTCAGCCTGCTTGTTGCAACCCATGTGTTCCTATAGAGATGGCCAAGGGGCTGAACACTTGGCTGCTCCTTTCCTTTCTGGTCCATCAGACTCCCTTCGTGCACCCTGGGGATAAGGTTTGGACTAGTTCATAGCCTGTGTAGCTTGGCCTTTCCTGAGAACTGTAGCACCACGATAACCCCAGCTCTTGGCAACTTGAAAGAGTATGGAGTCTTTCATGATGAAAATCTCAATCTAAGGTAGCCCAGGGGAAGAAATGGTGCCTTCTGCCATACTTCTGAGTTATTTCTGTGAGAAACCTTAGGTTGAGAGCAAGACCCTGTCTTGATTCACTGGACTGTTCAGAATCACTTGTCAGTCCCTGATCCTGTCTACTGCTCTGGGATACCCCAAGTCGCTTTCCTTTGCGGAAGCTCTGCGGCAGGGGGCGCTCTGATGCTTTATCGTAACCACTTTCCAAGAGATCGTGTCTCCCAGTAGACATGAAAACGAGCTGGCCTTTTCCAGGTCCCTGTAATCTCACATACATGTAAACCTGGCAATCGTTTATTTGTATTCTCATTAAGAAACCATAATCGGCAAAGAATAAACCCATAGACAGATCTTTTACTTCAAGATGAAAACCCCAAAGAAGTCTGTTCCCTACAGACAATGCCTGTATTCATAATTTCAGAACAAATTTTCCTACTTCAACTCCTGAACATTAAATTTTTCACAATCTTGTCTAGAAAGGAGCATATTAGAGATGTTGCAGGATTTCTACTCATCTTACCCTTAATGATAACCTCAAACTAAAAGCTTGCTTCATATCCAGACTGCCGGTAGCTTGCTTTTTATAGTTGAATTTCACCATAAGGCTTCCTTTGGTTAACAGAATGAAACCTCTAGGACAAGTTTAGGCTTCTGTCTTAAAGGGAAATTTAAGTTTCAATGATAACTTGCTTTGAACCATCAACCTTACTGACTTTGATGCTCTTATTATAAATTAACCTTAACTGGACTTCTATTTTGTGCCCTGACAGAGCTTATAAGTTCTGACCTTCAAGAAAACCAAATCGGATCTTCCTGGATCCGTCAGAACTTGGGTTATAGGGAAAACCCTCCTGAAAACTGGAGGGACAGGGCTACAGGGTTATAGCTTTTCAGAAACAAAAAGCCTGGCTGGGACCAGCAACCAATCAGTAGAAGGGTCTCAGGCCCCCAAGAGAAGCAGCCAGCCCAACAGGGCAAGAACATTTTCTGGGAGACCTATCTTGCCTAGCTAGGAAGACAAACCCAAGCCTTGCTTGCAGGAAAAAGTAGGAAAGTGTCAGCTTGAGGACCCATGAAGCTCACCTAGTCTTATTCTGTCGTCATTGCATATGGCTGGAGTGGGATGGGGAACAGGATCAATGAGGGGCACTACAAGAATCTGTTCTGAAAGCTCTTATAGAACTTGGAGTGCACTTAGACTTCTTTCTGTTGTGCTTTGGGCAGTCCTGTTTCTGGTTTCCAACTAGTGGTCTTCCATGTTCTCTTCTGCCTTGCTACATAAAGTAGAGCTGAAGTTTTTAATCTTCAAGTACAGTTACCTTGTGTTGCTGGCATAATCTTGGATTTCTATTCACCAGTTGCTACTGTTTGGATAGGTGAAAGTTGAGCACAAATGTTCAGCATGATTAGAAGTTTGTCAAAGCTCTTCAGGTCTAAGTTCTCCCTTCTGGCTCACTGCTTAAAGTGCTTTGTCCGCTGGAAGTCACGTGCATTATCTGACCTGGTTCCTTACTCGAGGCCTCCAGGGAGGAGACATGGCTGGCCTCTTCAAATACAGATCACTGGATACCTTGCCATAGGAAAACTTTAATTCCAATTCCTGTATTTCAGAACAAAATTCGACTGACTCTTCTCTTAAATGCTCTGCCTCAGCTTGCTGTTCAGATAGTTCACTATAAATGATTTTCATTGGGAAGATTTCATTAAAGGGCAAGATTTCCCTAACCTGCTCGATTCACCTACGTCAAACTTCTAGTGCCGTTTGCTTAATGGGTAAGAATGGTAGGGAAAGGGGAGGAAAACAAAGTCATATTCCATAGTGATCCTGTTAAACAGCCACACCTCTTGTTCCTGAGCTGCTACCTAAGGCCTCTTTACCTTTGACACATATGATCCCCTCTTCCTGGTCAAGAATGCTTATCCCATTATCTAGGCAGGGCTTGAAAATGGGACAGCTAACAGACTGAGGAGCTAATCCATCCTTTGTCTAGTGACTATCCTAATTGATAGGCCTGTCATGGTGCCATGTTGTTCATGACTTGAATTAAACTTCAGAAAAAATCAAAGGACCCTAAAGGTGATATGACTGCTTTCCTTCCTAACAATGGAAGACAATTATAGGGACACCTATGCGAAGACAGGCCAGATAGCAAACCCCATCTTTGAACTTTCATCGATAAGGGGATCTTGTAATCCTATGGCATAAGGAGTTACAGAAATTACCCTAAGGTCCGTATTTCTCAGCTAAGACTTAGGCCAGAATCATCCTGGTTTTTTATCTTCATGAATAAACTTCTTTTGAAGGCTCTGTGGCAGCTCATGTTTGGGGGGTTAATTGGAGCAGGGGATGGAGAGGGAGGAGCATTTGACTTATGCTCCTCAGAATCTCACAGATCTCCTGAAACTTAATTTTATTCCTCCTACAGAATTCACTGACTTAATCCTTACCTTCTCTAGAGAAGAGGAATCTTCCTGACACTCGAGAGTAAATGTAGCCCTTAGTTTGATGTGCTTAATCCATGCAAGGCTTCAGTTCAGTTTATTTCTACTTCCATTTCCTCACCATAGGCAAATATTCTAGTTCATATAATCTGTAAAATGTGATGTTGGATGCATGTTTGACATAAATGGACTTACATCTTGTCCGGTCTAGCTTTGCACATCTCCCTACTTACATGCTCCTTAGGTAATGGACACCTAGGCTGATTCCTACTGCCACAGGTAATACAATAGTGTAGAATGGATAAACTTCCTTTCTCAGGCAACTTATAGTATCCTTATGGAGGGGCCTAGCTTTTCTCACTTCTCTGGAGTTGCTCAGTTCGACCTAAATCTCTTGAGCCATCATTATTGCCTTAGGACCTCATGTGCACATACATACAAGGGTAGGCTCTGCTTACTGTCATTCACTCCTAGTGCCCAGCATTAAGCACTAAAAATAACTGACGACTATTGAACTATCTTGGGATAAATCGACTCCCCCCACTCTATACACACACACACACACACACACACACACACACACACACACACCCCCAAGGCTAGGAATTCCTTTTCTCTATGCTTTGTTTTCATACTCAGCCAGAAAAATTAACTTTATTTCAGCCATCTCTTCCAGTTTAGCTACCCACATCTTTTACATAATTAGAAATGAAGATGCAGTCTTGTCTTCAAGAGGCAAATGTTCGTGCTGACAAGAGTATGGCAAACTCACTTGCTGGGGTAACTGCCTAAATGGGCAAATCAGTGGCCTTTACACAGGACGGGAGTCTTCCAAGCATGCTTGGAAGTAGAGCCAGTGTTCCTTCTTGAGGGACCATATATGGGTAGAAACCCACTGACTTATTGGAGTGGGAGACAGATTGCTAGACACCTAGTTCTACATTTAAACTTCAACTCCTTAGATATAGGATACATGTGCAGATTTGTACATGGACTGTTATGATAGGTCTACAGGACTACCATGATGCTGAGGTTTGAATTATGAATCCTGTCATCCAGGCAGTAAACATAGTACCCAGTAGGTTTTTCAACTCATCCCTCTACCCTCTAGTCCAGCATCTGTTCCCACACTTATGTCCATGTGCGCTCAAGTCTAGCCCTGGCTTATGAGCAAGAACATGCAGTATTTGGCTGTCTTCCTGTGTTAACTGGCCCAGGATTATGGCCTCCAGCTCCATGTTGCTGCAGAGAACGACTTCATTCTTTCATGGCTGCATAATCAATGGGATATATACTGCATCTTTATCCAATCTACCATTGATGGGAACGTGAGTTGATTCCATGTCTCTGCTACTGTGAATGGCACAAGGATGAACATATAAGTGCATGTGTCTCTTCGGTAGAATTTCTTCTGGGTATATACCCAGTAATAGGAATGGGTCAAATGATAGCTGTTCTTCAACCTCTGGGCTGCTTTCCACAGTGGCTGGACTAACTTATGTTCCCACCAAGTGTTAAGCATTCCGTTTCTCTGCAGCCTTTCCAGCATCTGTTCTTTATTTCTGTGGGATTTCCTAAATGATCCTCAGACTACTATGAACAACTCTATGCACACAAATCAGAAAATCTACAGAAAGTTCCTGGAGGCACACAATCTCCCAATAAACCAGGAGGAGACATACCCCTAACAGACCAATATCAACTTAAATGAATCGGTAACAAAATACCAACCAAAAAACCCTGGACTAGCTGGACTCGGCCAAATTCTACCAGATATGCCTTCCCCTGCTTCCAAAAAATACTAATCATGAAACTTGCAAAAAATCAAGGCATGGCTTCTCCAACTCATTCTATGAAGCTAGCATCAGACTGACACCAACATCTGGCAGACACAATAAAACTTCAGACCAGTATTCTTTAACAGAGATGCAAAAATCCTCAAAACCACTAAGCAAACAATCCAGCACACCAAAAAGCTAATTTACCAAAGTTAACTCACCAAACAGTTAATTCACCGTGATCATGTAGGCTTGATTCATGGGATGCAAGACTTGTTCAACATACGCAAATCAAATGTGATTCATCACAATCAAAAGCAAAAACCATGATCACTTCAATAGAAAAGCAATCAAAATCCAACATCCTTCATAACCTTCAGAGTAGGCATCGAAGGACCATACCTCAAATCAAGCTCTCTGACAAACCCACAGCCAACATCATACAAAATGGGCAAAAGCTCGAATTATTTCCCTTGAACTAGAACAGGCAAGGATGCTCACTCTCACCACTTACTCAACATAGTACTGGAAATCCTAGGCAGAACTATGGGGCAAGAGAAATGCATCCAAATAGGAAAAGTCAAACTACCTCTTTCACATGATTCCATACCTAGAAAGTCCTTAAAGACCCTTTAGAACAAAGGGCTTCTAGAATTTTAAAAACTTGATAGTTTCAGGATACAGGATGTACAAAAATCACTTTCTGTATGCCAACAGTGTCCAGGCTGAGAGTGAAACCAAGAACACAATCCCACTTACAAGTCACAAAAATGAGGTACTTAATTGCTACTAACAACCAATGAGGTGAAAGACCTCCACAAGGAGAACTACAAAATGCTGCTGAAAGAAATCAGATGACACAAATGGAAAAATATTCTGTGTTCATGAATTGGAAGAATATACAAATGGCCATACTGTCCAAAGCAGCTTTGATTCAATGCCGTTCCTGTCAAACTACCACTGTCATTCCTCACATTTAGAAAACTTTTCTAAAACTCATGGAATCGGAGCCTCATTGCCAAGGCAATCCTAAACAAAAAGAACAAAGCTGGGGGGGCATCACGATACCCAACTTCAAACACTCGATGCTTATAACCACAATAACCAAAACAGTTTGATATTAGAACAAAATGGACACAGACCAATAAAGAATAGAAAACTCAAAGCTGCACACCTACCCATCTGATCTTCAAGGCTGACAGAAATGAGCAATGGGAAAGACTCACTACTCAATAAATGGTGCTGGGATAACTGGCTAGCCATGTGCAAAAGATTAAAGCTGGGAAAAACCCCCCTTTCACCATATACAAAAACTACAAAATGGATTAAAGGCTGGGCACGGTGGCTCATGCCTGTAATCCCAGCACTTTGGGAGGCCAAGGCAGGCAGATTGCATGAGGAATAGGAGTTTGACACCAGCCTGGCCAACACTGTGTAACCCTGTCTCTATCAAAAATATAAAACATTGGCCAGGCATGGTGGTGCACACACCTATAGTTCTACTCAGGAGGCTGAGGCAGGAGAATCGCTTGAACCCAGGAGGCAGAGGTTGCAGTGAGCCAAGATCTTGCCACTGCACTCCAGCCTAGGTGACAGTGAGACTGTCTCTCAAAAAAAAATTTAAGCTGTAAGACCTCAAATCATAAAAATTCTGGAAGACAACCTAGGAAATTCTTTAAAAAGAAGTGGTTATAAACTGAAAGCACAGTGGGGAGAAGTGCTAAAGGGTCTTCCATCTTGGCTGTGTAACCTTAGAATTTGGTTCTTAAATTCACAGAATGAAGGTCAGGCTTGTTGGCATTGTCTTAGCTCCAACTGCTGTGTAAATAACTACCATCTGCAAGTCTGGGACAAGCAACAGGGAAGGTAGCCATACAGGTACATTCGAGATTAAAAAGGATGATATGAACTGCCTATTTGAAGAGAATGTCCTCCAAAGAAACGGTACCAGGCACCAGTAGGCAGAGGCAAGACAAAGCTTTAAGTGAAAGAGTGGATTGGATCAGAAACTAGGGGGCTAGGAAGGTTGGAATTGGTGGCTGAGGGAAAGATTGGGATAAATGCCTCAGTCGAATACATAACACAACGGTGCTCAGAGAGGGCTCCCTACTGTGGTATTTGTTGTGCAATGATGTGTACTAGGTTAAAAGGATCTTACTGAATATAGAATGTAAGATGCACAAGTGGGAAACCTTTAGATCAACAAAACTAAACTTCTTGGATGTTTTGAATCAAAGCTCAGAACTGTCCTCTGAGCAAATCTGGGGACCCTCTCTGTACCTATTGTCAGCCCTGGGCTGCTAAGAAGTGGAGCCTGGGCAGGAACATCCCAGGCTTCTCTTAACCATCCACTTGTGTCTGTGTACTCAGCTCTTGCTTGGTCAGACTCAGTGCCTCCGCTGATATGAGCCCCTACTTGGGTTCTAGCTTCTTCCCCCATCTCTTCCTCTACCCGACTCTCTCTTCTGTTGACTAATGGATCTGAGCAAAGTGTTCACTTATTTCAAGTTTGAAAGACTGGAAAGGTGACTGTCAGGACTAGAAAGTAATGTTAACACTTCAAGATGGCTTATGAGATTTCTGTGGGGAAATAGATTCCTTGAAACTGGCAGTGTCTGGATATAACTTTATAGGATGGTTCTTAGCTCCCTCAAATGAATATGCTTTGGACTTAGCCTTTGGCATGCTTCCTTTAAAGCTGATCAAGCCTTAAGCTCAATCCTGTGAGAACACTTCTAGAAACTTCAATTTCACTTTTTCTGACATCACCCTGAGTATGTGCTCAGTGCTCTACCAGAAGAATCTGTGCATGTCTAATTGGGTATTCACCAGTACCTCCATAAGTAACTTAGCAGATACAGATGAAGATGCTCTATGAATAAAACTCATGACTGAAGTTTTAACTCTCATGTTATCTTTGAGGGGGGAAGGACTGAATATTGCCACAGTGCATTCAAAGGCTCGAATTGCATAGGAGTTGGGTAACTTTGAGCTGTTAATGCCTACTAATGCATAAACTAAGTCTCTGCACAGAATTCCATAAAAAGTCTTATATAACTAAACAGAATACTCATCGGCTGCTCAGTCATGCAAGATTCCATAATGTCTATTGCTGTCAATGAAATTCTGAAATGTAGGACAGGAATGATAGTGTGTAAGGTGAAGTTCAGGATTGAAACATTCCATGTTGAAAAGGGCTACCACACACTGGCAGTAAGGAAGTTAAGGGGTAGTTAATGAAGATAAGAAAAACCCAGCGTATTTCCTACCCTCACAACTGAATACTTCTGACACTAGATGTATGTAAAGTTTCTCAACACCAAGCAGCTCTCCATCGGACACCAGCTGAGTCTCAATTCCATTCTGATGTTATCTGGAGATATCCTACAGATCAAGCACTCATTCCCATAAGACTTGCCCCTGCTTCAGATGCTATTGCACATAGTAGGCTGTCATGTATGCTTCTGACTAATCGGCTATAAACTGGTGTTCACTCCACCCTCCTTGAGTTCAACTTGCTAGAACGGTTCACAGAACCCAAACTTTGTCTAATGGCAATGGATAGGGCAAGACCTGTGGGAAGGGGCTTCCATACCCTCTGGGAGTGCCACTTCCAGGCACCTCCATGTGTTCAGTAATTTGACAGCTCTAATAACCTAGTTCTTGGTTTTGTAGCACCTTCATATAGGCATAACCAACATCATTGCCTACCCATGATCAACTCGGTCTTCATCTTCCCTCCTGAATCATGCTTTGGTCTTTCAGTAACCAGCCCCCATCCTGAAGCTATCTAGGGACTCCAGCCACTAGTCATCTTATTAGCCTACCAGACATGCCTATAACCCTGGAGATTCCAAGCGTTTTTAGAAGCTGCATGTCAGGAAATGAATAAGACCAAATGCATGTCATTATCACAGTTCCATCAATATATCTTACGACTTCTTCCTTGAAGTATCTAATTAGATGGGCTTAGGCCCTGTTTCATATTTGCCCACCACCAATCCTATCTACCTCAAGACAAACCTGAGGTTTGTGAGGCAGTTATGTCAGATGGCTGCATCTCAAAAGTTAGTCTTTTTAACCATTCCGTTTCTGCTGTTGAGCTCCAAAAAGGCATCCTTAAATGGCTTTCAAAAGGCCTCAGGCCTATGAAGATTGTGATATGGGAAAGCTATAGGATGGTCAGTAACCAAGTAAGGAAGAAAACAAAGACTGGAGGAATCAACTCGGAATTGATCTTCCAATCTGAGAGTCCCCTTGAGTGGTGAAGTGCTGAAACTAAGGCTAACCTGTCTTGTAGCTCCTCCAGGATTAGAACAGGGGCAACTGACTTACAGTGGTGTCCTCCTAGGACTTTCTTCCAAGCTAGACGTGATTAGACATTTCACATGTGCCTGTGTAATGTTGGGACACTATCAGTTGACGAAAATAGAGGGTTTCTGGTGGATAATTGACTTAATTTCATACTTTACTTGATTATAGACAATATTCCTCAGACTTGGGCTGAGATGAGGGGCTTGTACCTCATCTTGGCTGGGGTATGAAAGGTTCTTGTAGTCTGGATTGCCTTAGAAGCAACCTGACAGGAGTTTGGGTAGTTAATATGGATGTGGTACTGAGAAGCAGGGGGAGACAGGTAAAGTGTCCAGAGTTTATGCTGGGAGTAGAGCGGGAGGGGCACTTAATTCTGCTGAGATTTCCCAGATGTACTCAGTTAAACTCATGCTCCTCTCAAGCAGATAATTCCTATCAGTTTCAAGTTGCTTTAAAGCCTAGTAAGCTCAAAGTTAAATGCATTAAAGTTAGAACTTGTTAGATGGCTATAACTGAATTCTAGAAACAGTGGAATCCAAGATTACAAGGCAGCTTGATATAACATCTAAACCGAGTACAAATACTAAAAGAATGGAAGATACAGAAAACAGCATTGATGCATGTACGATATCATGAGTCTTAGTCAAAAGACATATGTAGTCAGGATCCCAGAATGAGGATAGTTGGGGGGTACGGAGTGGTGGACAGGAGGACAAAAGATGCATGGTGACAATTGCCAGGAAGCCTATAAAACAGATTCAAGGAGCTCTGCAACCCCCCCTTCCCCCACCAATAAGAACTACACCTAGGCACATCATACCAAGACTGCTGTAGATCAAATATGAACTTTAAAAGCAGCCGGAGGTAGGGAAAAGCATGCATGTTGCCTTGAAGATTGACAACTATGTTCTGACAGAAGGCAACAGACAAGAATGGACATCTCCAATGTGCTGAGAACAAATTCCAACCTAAAACATAACTAGCAAAAAACATCAAAAACAAAGATGGACAGTCTCTACCAAAGGATTACATCCCCAGCAAATACTAAAGGATCCTCTGGGCAGAAAAGTCTTGCAGGAAATCACAACTGAAAAAGCAAAACCAGCAAACATGTCAACGTAAATGCAGACTGACATTAACTGTATAAAACAATCTTGAAGGGTTTAAACATGGGAAGTTAAAATGGCAGCAAAACTGCAAAATGCAAGAGGGTCAGTGGACTTTAAAATGTAGAACACTATTTGGACACCAATATCTCAAGAAATATCCTCTAGAGTAAATACTAGAAAAGTACAAAGAATAAGAATACCGAAGTCTGACTTTCCTCAAGTCAAGGGAGAGACAAAATAGCATTGAACAAATGGGTAAAGTAGAAAACACAAAATGGACACACACAAAGGTAACGACATCAGATACAAATGGGTGAATATTCCAAGTATAGATTCTTAGGTTTATGTCTACATCTACTTCCTGCTTAAGACTCAACTTTCAGCTGTTGTGTCCCTATGCTTAAAGAAGGAAAAATATATACCATGCAAACACCAAACTAGCATACTATCAGAGTTCCACCGAAAACACTGCAAAAGTGACACTTCGTAACAACGGCAATCCAATGATTCAATGCACACAACCTACCCTCAAAACATAAGTGAACATCAAGAGAACTAGGAACACAAAACAGACCAATGTTCTAAATTTAATGAATAACACTTGTAAACTTTACAATATCATACTTCACATGCTTGAAATGAGGTCACTGTACACACTTTTCAAAGCTTAGTAAGCTCCTGCCTGCATCCTTGGTATCAGAGCCCTGGAGCAGAAAGCAGATGTTGGAGGAGGGGGCTCACTCTAGCAGCATAAGTGCTGTCAGCCTGAAGTGAGTTGGGTGGGTAACTACCCAGAACGTGGCAGAAATCGGAAGTATGATGGAGCATGAGAGTGTTGGGACACAAGGTATGCCAGCTAAAAACTCGAAGGTTTGTTTACATACGATGTGAGATGTCAAGTGGCCAGGGAACATGGCCTGGTGACCTAGTTACATTGGAAACAACTTCCAGGGGATTTGTCACTTATGCAAAATGGATTAATTGTATAGGGCTAGAGTTCTTAAAACACATTTGCACAAGGTCCTCTTCAAGGCCATATTCCTTTCCTTCCCTATTGCCAGACATCTAGAATTCTGATGTTGACTCACACTTGTGTACCATTAACATTGTTTTCAAACCTCAAACAGTGCTATGCTAAACTAAGCAAGTTGAAGAAAGGCATTGTCTTGCAATCTTAATACACTCAAGTATAAAAGAGTCACTAGACTCTTCCCCAAGCTAAGATGTTGGTGCCTCCTAACAGGATAATGCCTTCTTAATCAGGATTGACTTATCCAATCTAACAACATCAGAAAATGGAAGTCACTAACCTCCCTGGTAACAGGACTAAGAAAACAGTGATCTCATTTGGGGAGCAAGGATGTGTGGAAGCTGTACCAAGCCTGGAGGCAGCATGCATAGAACATCTAGGTAAACGCTGACAATGGTGAATTCCACAGCTGGAGAGGTCTTTACTTCCTAGCTCCATGTGACTGGGATTTCAATCCATATTTTTGGATGAATGTTAGAATTCTATCTCCAAACCAGTAATTCTATGAATTTCCACTTAGTTATTAAGAAGCTCAACTTGTTCCTTTTTTTGTCCTCTGCTCCAGTCTAGGCTTGTTCCAGCCTGTATGGGACTTAAGATTGGGTACAGACCCCTATACCTTGTCCTCTAGGAGTATTGTACAGCTTATCCCCTTCAGATTCTCACTTCCCCATTTGTCCCCAAGTGAGCTGGTTATTCTCTGACCCTCCTTAACATCTGTTCTCCACTTTGTTCTGTGCCCCAATAGGGTAACTCTTGTGGAATACATCACCCAGTCTCCCTTGGAGAGACACCCTGACTAGGAGAGAAGGTTGGTGGGAAGAGGTTTGGGTTCTGATTCTTGACTCCCTCATGTCTTAGTAAATGTGTGTCTGCAGATCTGGTCCTACCAGATGGGACCCTCCTCCACAGTTCCAGCCCTCATTGGGCTTTGGGTATCCTTTTCCTTCCTTTGGTCCATGGTCCTCAGTAGCTTCTTGTTGCTAGACCCTGATACCTCATCCTTTGTTCTCTCAATCCTTGATGTTCCATGAAGGTTTCCCTTCACCAAATTCTTCACCGTTTGAGTTTAGTTTTCTGTTGGGACCCTGACTCATACATGGAAAAGACTGTAAGCTTAGAAGGCAGCAAAGTTGTATGTAATAAGGGAAGAAGAACCCCACTTCTCCCCTCATCTGGTAGATCCTGTGTCTTGGCATCTTGGGAGGTGTACTTCAGTCTGAAAGAATAGGGTGTTTCCATGAAACAAATCAGTAGAAGACCCTTGATCCGTGACACAAGTAGAGAAAATGGATGGACTCTAGGGGTCATCTTAAGTCATAGCTGATACAGGATCTGAATGTCGTACATAAAAGTGCATGTCCTTAGCTCTGAGGAATCACTATACTGCTTTCCATAATGGTGAAGTATGTTTCCTCTTCTCTGCAACTTCACCAGCACCTGTTCTTTAACCTTAATAGCCACTGACTGGCATGAGATGGTATCTCATTGTGGTTTTGACTTGCATTTGTCTAATTGACACTGGGCTTTTTGACCACATGTATGTCTTTAGAAAAGTGGATTCATGTCCTTCGTCTAATGTTCTCTTGTAGGTTTCTTATAGGTGTCCAGTATTAGACTACACTTAAGTCCCTAATCTATCTTGAGTTTACTTTTGTATTAATACATGATACAAGGAAGGGTTCAAGGAATATAAATCATTCTACCGTAAAGACATAGGCACACAAATGTTCATTACAGCACTAGTCACAAATGAAAAGACATGGAATCAACCTAAGTTCACCAATGACAAACTGGATAAAGAAAATGTGGAATACATACACCATGGAATATGCAGCCATAAAAAATGGTCATGTCTTTTTGTAGGAACATGGATGGTGCAGGAGGTCATTATCCATAGCAAGCTATTACAGGAACAGAAAACCAAACACTGCATGTTCTCACTTATAAATGGAGAGCTAAATAATAACTCATGAACACAAAGGACAATAACCAGACACTGGGACTTCCTTGAGAGTAGAGGGTGGGAGAATGGAGAACAGAAAAAAATAACTGGTAGGTACTAGGCCTGGTACCTGAGTGAAATTCATACAGCAAACCCCTGTGATATGCCTGTATAACCTGGGTATGTACCTTAAGTCTAAAAGAAAATGTATGTCTATACTTAAGACTAAACTTTGAAGTGGCAATCCAAATGTCACAACTACTTGCAGAAAGCGTACTCTTAAGTTTGCTCCTAATGACACTTATGGTCAAGCTTCAGCTCCCCAGTTGCCTAACCTGGATATCTGGTTCAGAATCAAATGTCTGTTCACTGCTTCCAGAGGGGACTACAGGGGCCAAGCACAAGGTTAATATTCAATAAGATTCTGAGCTTCAAAAGCATGAAGGAACAAGATCTGCACAATGCAAGCTCCCATAGGTTTATCCACTTCCTCCCGGGGATTATCTCTGGTTTTTACAATCGTGTTCCTTCTAAGCCCATGACAACCTGCATAAGCCACTAGTCACTGTCCTAGTATCTATATGTTCTTGTCTACTCCACCAAACAGGTGACCAAGTATAATGCTTGAGTCCTACCCACTGTGAGGACACCCTTTCACCACTTTCAGGGTCATGAATTGAGGCTGCACTGTAGCAACAGTCTATCTCTGGCTCACTCGTCAATATCTAGCCAACTATCTTGAACTAGACAGGTTGTCCTTCTAGCTGACTAAGGAAACACCCACAAGGCCTAAGTGTGTGAAGGAAAGTTATTGTAGGTGATGTGGGGCTCTGGGTCTGTTGAACTCTATCACTTCCATTGTGGAATGAATTCCTGAGGGTTCCCAGCCTTGGGTCTGAAATACCATGCACAAAATGGTAGCTCTAGTTACATGGTCATGTAATAGCTGACACCTTGCCTCATTAGGGTCAGGGAACAAGGTGTAAGAGCTGCTTAACAGCTAATAGTTCCGTTCTGTAGAATCTGTCTCGGAGCCCTGTAGGATGTCTACCTGCCACAAAATACCTCCAGCACCACTGGGATGTGGAGTCGTAGTGCCCAAACTAGAGGCTCAGATGGAATCCTGGACTTGCTGCTAAAGGGCATCAGTCACTTGTTGCTCATCAGGTTGAACATTTTGCCATTGATATAGACTAGTGTGGTGATCGTCATAATCTCCAGACTATAAAAGTCACTTGGACAACTGTGGCAGAGAAGGAAAAACTTCCAGAACCTGGGAGTATGATGAATGTATTGCTGCTTTATTTGTGGTGAATGTGAATGGCTTTGTCTCCTTGATAATGGTGGTAAAGAATCAGTTTGCCAGGCCTATAGCTTCAAAGGGCTCAAGGCAGCTGCTGCTCAGTAGCAGACAACACCTCTGGCACAGCAGGTATGACTTTGAGCTTATGGTAGTTCAACATATGCCAAGACTTGCCTCATTCTCTTAGGAGCCATCCTAGTGAATCAAGCAGGTGATAGGAAGCCCCCACCCCTGGCACTACCACTCTGAAGATGCGGTGTAGCTTCTGACTTAACTTTTGGCTATGCGGGGGTTGGGGGCAGTTTTAGAGAACTCTACTTGGCCTTTCCTGCCATGATAGCTTTTTTTTCCCCATGGGTCAGGGAACATGTGAGGGTTAGATCAGTTGCTATATTTCTATCCTGATTAGGTACTTAGATCAGGAAAATGTCCAGAGGTGGTCCACAGATCCATTGGAGCCATTTGAAGATGGCATTGTTCTCATTTTGTCACCTAGACTGCACACACCTGTCCCCATTCTATTAGGACTGATCTGGCTGTGGAGGGTCCCTATCACAGGTCTGAATGTTCCTCTCCCCATTTAGCTAATTACCCAGGTAAATGGGCATAGGTTTCTATCGGAGGGGGGGGAGTATTGTGTATCTGCTGTGACACTACAGGGCATCCTTCAAGGGAACTGTGCATGTAGCCCCTTCAATCAATGGACTGAGTCTAATAACTTGAAAACTGGGTAAGGGATTGTATCAGGCAGGGTTCAACCAGAGAATCAGGAGCTGCAGGGTTGATATATACATTCATAGGCCAGTTCCTTTTAGTATATTCATCCTATGTGACTGTGGAGGCTGATGCAAGTCCAAAATTCTTAAGTCATCTACCAGTCAAGGAAAGATCACAGGTAATCTGGAACTCGGACATGGGCCCAGGCTATCTATCCTCAGGAAAAGGAAGGTCATGAGCAGAATTGAACTTCCAACTGATCAATAAGACTATCCTATATAATCAGTAGGGGACCAAGTCGAAGTCATGACTAGGCCTTAATTCCACCTCATTTTACCTTCACACACACCTAGATCATATTTGGAAGTATTCGACCAGAACTGCAAGCCTACCCACACTGACCTCAAAAGCTTATAAGGATCATGACTGACCGTGCAGTAGCCGATCACTTTCTCACCTGTTCTTGATCTGATTATACTGACTAAACAGTATCTCTGCCTGCCCTTCTATCTCACCCCTAGGCACACCATGGTTGATCAGCTATTGCTGGATTTCTCTGGATCAAGGCCAATTCTGCCTTGCTACCTGCTATGGTTGCCATGCCTCAGTTAAGTGCAGCCCCTTGGCCCCTGCTCTAGACTCTCATCATCCCCACTGACACCAGGGAGTGCCATTCCATGGCAGCATGTCCTGTCAGCTCTGGCCCATGTAGGACGGCTGAAGCCTAGTGACCTTCACTCGTGCTTTTTGCTGTCTCTTTAGTCAAAGGAGGGATGTTCCAGAGAATATGGTCAGGTGGTAGGTTCTTTGATCTCATTGTCCATGCTACCACGGTCACCTTTTGAGTCTAATTCCTTTTGCGATATTGGGAATTCTCCTCATTTACCACAGGCCACTACTGTGTGCAAGCACTGGGGAGGCATCTCAGCAGTGTTGGTAGTTCTAAGAACCCTTGCTGAGCCACAGAGGTACTCATGATCAACCTTCTTTTGTATAGCCTCATTCTGTCCTTTCCAGAAGTGTTCTATTTCCTGCTTATGTTCTATAGTTCTTCTGGGGAATCTGTCTCCCATTGCAGAGACATTACTATGCATTCTATGCTGTGACCTGACTGTTAACTAAAACTTCTATCTGACTTTAATCCTGGGCATTAAGGTAGTACAAAATAACACATCTTGGTTAGCAGCCTGGACTGGCCACTGGCTGTCTCCTGGACATGCAATGAAGTCCTGGATTTAAGATTACTTCTGTTAACTAGAATCAAGCCTGCAGGGACAGGCATTCCTTGCATCACCCATATGAACTTTCACAGAACAAGTTCAACATGGTCCATGAAAGCTCTCTGGGGCTTTCTACCAGCATCTATCTCAGCAGTTTAGTTGCTATTCATGATAGTGAGCTTGGTTTAGAAACTTGTCCTCTATGAAGTTCAAATATGATACAAGAACAACTGTTCAAAGCAAGAATGTACAAAGTAGCTGACTTTTGTACTGTATCTGTTGGCATAAACCTTTGAAGGGTCAATTCTTGTTAGGTCTTAAAAGAAGTAAAGGCATGGGTAGGGAGAATACTATGGTGAATTTTACTGGAGCCGACAACCATCCAGACTTTTAACTGGAGTAGCCATAATTCAACTGTGGAATAGGGCACGAACTCTTCAAAACAAGGTACAATCCCAGCATTAGCAGGGGCAAATACAGAAATGTGCTCACAATGGGATGTCTTGGAAGAACATACCGAACAGAGGACCATCAGAACACAAACATGACTCATTGTGATCCAACTTGATGTTATCCATCTACCAAGACGTAATTTCCAAATGCTTGCTGTGCTGAACAATATGGATAAGTTCTAGTGTGGCCCCTCTCAGGTCAGGTGCTCACTTGCTGGAATATTTGCTGAGATAGGACTTTGACCTAACCCAAGGGCCCAGGTGGGTTTAAGTGTGGCTTTTGCATCTAGTTTAATCTGCTTGACCAACTTTGTGGGTCATGTTCTCTAATTTCTTCAGGTTGAGGGTCCTGGGACAGGATCTTAGACTAGAGAGGTCTGACGTGAGGAAATAGTTTCTCACTGAAGCCTGTCTTAGTTGAGATCCTTATGGTGTATTCAAAACTGTAAATTCTAGCAGGTTTTAGGCTGTCTATAGCTGTATGAGCCAAGTTATTCTAGGTGAATTAGGATGGTTTATTTTCTGATAGCCCTGTTCAGCAAACTGCCCCAGGATATCCTCTTGAACATTATTTGCCATAGTTAATGCTATGTGTGCTCAGTCTCTGCTTTCAGGTGGAATACCCAGTTCTTTCTCCTTTCTTAATTGCCAACCATAACAAGTCAAGGGACCCCTGAATTGCCTTGGCCTACTAACCAGGTTCATTGAATCTACAACCCTACCCTCGCATTATGAAAAGGCATTTTCAAGTCAATTCTGATCTCCGGGGAGGTAGGACATGGTGACTCAGACTCCAGTCCTCTTGATGAACATAGAGCATGATGTACTGATGTGGCTTACTCCTAGGGCTTCCCAAATCAAGCTGGTCGCTGAATAAACTAACTTCCTTAATCCATAAGTGGCCCATTGCAGGATCACTCTGCCTACTCGAATAATGCTCAGCAAGTGGGTACGGAGTCCTTGGGATTTGTGAAGTTCCTTGGGGCCTCCTTGAATATATAAGCCTAGGTGCTTCTGAGTATTAAGGAATTAGGGATGGCTGAAGCCAAGAAGTGGTCTTAACTATGGACTAGCTCTTTGAATAACTTAAAGGAAAGAGGTTTCCCTGTAGAACAGAAGTTGCCACATCCTTGATGAGCTTTTCCAAAGGTGATTCTAGTCAGCTGGAATACCACTGTACACTGACTATCCAAGAAGCAAAAGTGGAGCATCAATTTTAGAATTCAAACATCTTGGATTCATGATAAAACTGTCTTGATTTTTGACTCAGTTAATAGCCCTGTTGGAATATTTGCTGGGAGTCAAAAATCAAGACAGCCTTATGAATCCAAGATGAGTTGATGTTAGAACAGAAGAGAACAGAATAAGTGACACAGAACAAACTCAGACAGATCTAACTTCGAGTCCCTGCTGGCTCTGAAGCCTTGAGAGCCAGCTGACCCAGACTTAGCTTGAAGGATAGAATTTCAAAAGGTATCCTTGGCCCATTGACACTTGTGAACATGCCCCATTCCTACCAGAAAAGTAAGCAAGATGACCACCTATACTCCTGTGTGGCTAGTCTACTTGTATACTTTCACTTACCAACATGTAATCTGTTCTATTCACCTACTCTTGTCTTAGAACATGAAGCCAGAGACTCCCCCTCTGTGTAATGTGTATTGTGAAGGGAAGCATTGCTACCAAATGGATAAATGATTAAGTAGTGGCATGAAAGATTGGCTGGCAACCAGAGAAGTTTCGTTATCTGCCTCTTGTCATAATTTGATAGTAAAGAAGGAATTCTTAATATTGGACCAGAATAGCTTCCAAGGTCTCACATGTTTTTTTTACTTCCCTATCTTTGCTTGGGAAGCAAAATCGCAATCTTAACTCTTGTGCCCTAAAATAGTAGCAGTGTTAAAACTCAGGATTGGATCTAAGATCCTATATAGGATAGGCAAAAACCCAGTGGACATGTGGCCAAAGATAATGGCAGACTCACCTATACAGCTTAAGGCTACGAAAGAGTATTCAAACTCATAAGATAGTTTAAGCAAGTAGGAGGGGTACCACCTATGCTCAGTGAAAGATGTACAGAGGTCAACTCAGAATTCAATTGGTCCTCTTCAACTTTGGTGGCATAAATTTATCAAAATGCTTCTTAGAGGTTATGGTACCTACAAATAGTCCTTTGACTCACCTTAATCTCTCCTAAATGGAGATGGTGGGGTTGGAAAAAATAGGCAAAACTCTAATGAAGCATGCACTCTGACAACAAGCTGGCCCTACCGAACAAACAATGGTGGCATCTATTAGACTTATCTAAAATAAAACTCGCAATAGAAGTGTGTACACTTGACTAGGAACAAAAACAAATGTGCAAAATACTGGTGTCAATTACACTAGAATTGAACTCCTTTGAAAAATTTTTGCAACCTAATCTAGGCTGGCTGACAGTGCTATCTAAACTGAATGGCACTAATGGCCCTGATAATGTGGGGCATGAATTATTCTCAGGTCTGAGACTTAAGAAAACCTTGGCTTGCTGTTGGATATTCAGATGGATTCTGTTGCCGAGATACCAAGTAGTTGTCCATCCACCATTGGGGCTCCTTGTCAGTTCTAGCATCTGCTCTCTTTGGGTCTTAACCACACTTTCACTATACTGCCTTTTTCGTGTAACCCTCACTTCTGGCACACCTACATATTGGTATGCAGGCTCTGTTTCTAAATTGTGGCTACCATTCATCTTACATGGCATCTAAGGGCTTGAATCCCTGGACCAGAGTCCTGAGCAAGTTCTTACCTTGGGCTTCTCAAAACAATGCTCTGATCAGTTTGTCTAGGTTTATACTTGGCGCTTGAGGGTTATTTTGTGGGCAGTAGGCCCTGAGGGAATTAAGAATACAATTGCATTGTAACAGTCAAGCCCAGAAATCCCATGGATAAGGGTGCATGGGGAAAGATTTTGGTGTTGCCCATCTCCCTGGCAAAATCTCTTAAAAGTAGTTACATGTACTTAAAAACCTATGCTTTAATCTGTTTATAGAATATACTTTGGTTTCTAGTCTTGGATCTTTAAGCCTGAATTGAAGGGTGAGGGGTAAAGGAAGTGACTTCATGAGCTTGCCATAAAAACAGGTGACCAAGTGTCCTCGTCATCCTGGGAACAGGGTACTTTCACTAAGAGTCTCAAACTGGGGACAACTTTACATAAACAGCAGCTATAGATAATATTCTGCTTTCACAAGAAATGCCTTATCACTTGTTTGACTGTCTGACTGTAGCTGTACAGATGAGCAATTGGCATTCAAAGTCATGGTACAAACGAACAAATGTTGGCACTGCCAGCTAAGATTCTCCCTTGGCATCCATTGCTAAACAGTAGATGCTTTGGACTGACTCCTGATATCGGGGTCTTGTTGAGCTTCTCCAGATACTGACTCATACCTGGGCTGGTATTTGGTTTCCAGTGGACTGGGGGCAGTTTAATAAGTTGCTCACATGTTGGTGGGTGGGATAGTGTCCAGGTGCCTCTACAGGTAGCCATGATCTGGGCTGAGCTTCATAGACCTAAGGCAACACAAGGAGTTGCTTAGTAAGCAGAGCTAAAAAGTAAAAAGTCGACAGAACAAAATAAAAGCCCATAAGCTTAGGGAAAATCTCTGGAAAGGCCAGAAATAACTTGGTGACAGAGATAAGGGTTTAAAAAAGGCAAAAAGCATAAAGGAGTAACTGTAATTGAACTATTGCAACAGGTCTAAAGTTCCATGGGGTCAGCAGGCTTATAGTGGGCTTGTCTTAGCCAGATTTAGGGATGAGAAATTGAGGTGATATGAATGGGAATCTCAGTATGCCATTAAATGGGAATGTCACACGGAAATGTAAGTTTCCCAGGCATTTTGGGCTCAAGCTCTGCATATAAGCAACTCTCCCAACAAAGTACAACAAAATGGCAATGGGATATGACAGGATATGGGCTGACACTGACAGCTTTTGCTGCAGCCTTCAAGGTAGGGTAATAGTCACAAACCTTTCCTTGTCTGAATACTTTAGGCCACTCCTATCACTGAGAACCCTATGTACAATACGCAGTCAGTTTGAGCCTGTGTGGGCATATGAGATATAAGGCAAATTGAGAGGCTTGTACTTACAGTTGAGGCCAGCCATGAGTCTTCCGAAGAATGGGAAATCTAGTTTTCAGGGATGGGTGTTTGACCCTGGTTGCAAACATAAAAGCCAGCTCACTATTGTTTCTGCCCACATGAGCACTTCGAAAGGTCATAGTTAACTGTCAAACTAGATTCTAGGTAGAACTCCAATTTTGGGAGCTACAGTAATCAAGGCTGGTTTGTATTGGCCAAACACTGGAATGTACTACTCAAGGGATGGTCTACTTTGGCAGAATTATGCTTGGCATTATATGGGATGGAGTGATGGATTTCATACTCATTTCACTTTCATCTTAGATGAGTGGTAATGGGCTCTTATCACTTTAAACAGACCCAAAAGCATTAGTCTTAACTAGCACCTGAGCTGTTTCTTATGCCTTTATGCCCAAAAGAGAATATGTTCAATTCATACATCCTGAACTAGTTTTACGGTTTCCATCTTAAATTCCAGCTACTATGGAAATAGGTCTCATTCGGTGGGGGGGCATGGGTAAGATGAACTTAAAGCAGAAGTCATCTCATCTTCCAGAAAATTATTTGGAGTTAGTCTAGAAGTATTCCAAGGTTCTCTCCTGAATTCTGTGCTTTACTGTTTGCATATTCTAATGTAATCCCCATCGTGCGGGGAGAACCTGGCCTCTGGAGCCTGTATGGAGAGTTCTCACTACTACTAGGGTAAAGTTCATTCCCCTGCTCCTGTAGCAGGATGAGTCGAAGACAAAAACCCCTCAGACACCGGATTAAAGAAGAGGTTTTATTCAGCTGGCAGCGTCGGCAAACTTGCATCTCAAGAACCAAGCTCGCCGAAGAAGAAATAGTTCCTGGCCCTTTTAAGGGCTTACAACTCTAAGGGGTCCACATGACAGGGTCGTGATAGATTAAGCATGAGGTATGTGACTAGGTGGGGGTGGTGAGCAAGGCAAGTATTTCTCCATAAAGTTGTCTGATCTATAGATAGCACAAGCAGTTAGGGTGGGGGTTAATCTTTAACCTACAGGCCTGGCCAGTGGCGCCGATCACTCTTGTTTTTACTTCCTCCTTTTCTTTGGAGCCAGGGGACAGTAGGAGAAATGGCCTCTCTCCTCACTCCTATGGGGAACTGTCAAATTCCCTGTGGTCAAATTCCCTGTAAGACCACTCCAATGGGGAATCAGAGGCAATGACTATTGTGTGAATGTTTTTAGTCCAGTGTTTGGTCGGCTTTGGAAGTAATAGGGGCTTCCATTCTGTTACTAAGAAGTCAGGTGATGTCAAGGTGACTTGAAACCCAAAAGAATATCCATGCTGTATCAGTCCTGGCAGAGCCATGCTGTGAGCAGGGATAGCCTCACCAAAGCTAGTCAGGTGCTGGTAGGTGCTGGTGGGGCCGAGGGTGTTCTAGATGAAGAAATTTCAGTCCTAAGCAAGGCTGATATCTAAGGGCAAAACCAGCATTGGCTATGAGATTCAGAATGAAATGATTTTAGGTCTTGGGCTGGCAGAAGCAAAGATCAAAAACCTGAAAAGAAAAATCCCATCCAACTTTATTTCAATGGCCACACTTGCAAAAAGATGGACAAAGGCTCATAAAAGCCATATCAATAGTGTGGAGACAAGAATGCATCTGTGTAAGGTGTGAATTTGTGTGTCCACTACATTGAGCCTAGTGAATCATTCTTTTCAAGCCTCTTATAGTTTATATTTGAGTCTCAAGTTTCTAGGAATTCTTACTTTATACCCTAAACATAGACTTCTAAAAATGATACCATTCTTTGCCACAGCTTAATGCTTTTGGTCTTATTTCACTTTGCTCAATTTTTAACCCCTCTTAGTACTTACCAGGTATGTTTTGGCTAATCCTGTTATTTCCAGCCCTTCTGTCGCTATTAGGCATGTTTCTTTAAAAAATTAGATTGAGTAAAATCCAGCTGAAACCCGTGAATAGAAAATGTCTTTCTTCTGGTACGTGGGTGATTTGACTTGCATGTCTCACATTATTTTTTGAGATGGAGTCTCACTCTGTCACCCAGGCTGGAGTGCAGTGGTGCAACCTCAGCTCACTGCAAGCTCTGCATCTTGGATTCATGCCATTCTCCTGCCTCAGCCTCCCAAAGTGCTGGGATTACAGGCGTGAGCCACCTCACCCGGCCGCATGTCTTACGTTATTACATTCCTTTCTCATGCTGTCTGGTGTGCTTGTACCTCTTATGTGCCACTTCAAATCCCCTCTTCCTCACTGCCTTTTCCCATTTGCAGCTGCTGGTGTAACTCAACAGCACTTCAACTCAGTTTTATACCAGCTACCTCCCAGTTCCCATCCCAGGATTTTCCTCCGATTTGGAGACATGGGATGTTCTTGGGAATCCACTGGGCTTTCACTTCCCCCTAGAAGTATGGGGGGCGTTAGCACCTAGCGACAAACCTTGATGGATAGGAGCTGGGAACCAATGGATAATGCATCTCTCTATCCTCCCAATCTGAGATGTTTCCTAAGGCTATAGCTTGAGTGACTTTAGAGTTGCTAGTATTAGTGGCCAACTCCATAATGCAGAATTACACTGGCCTTCCCTCTGTCCTAATTCATTTTCCTTAGGATTATGTCCTCAGACTGGAACACCAAGCTTTTGCTGGTTTCTCTGAAAGAGTGAGATGCAGTGGCTAGATCAGCTTTCCTAGCCAGTCTCCTCTCTGTTACTTTGAAGCTTTCATTGTCTCCCTTCCTTTGGTTAGGGTTACCTTCCCACTTCTCATGGTTGTCTCCAATCTTGTACCTACTTTAATAGTCACCAGGTATATCTGCAGGTATCAATATCAACTCCAAAACATGGTATGAAGTGGAAAGTGAAGAGAAAGCATTCTTACGGGATAGTCCTGGGATATAGGAGGTGGATGTCTCAATCACAGGACCAGGTGCTATTAGCAGCAGGCTCAAGTACCTTAATGAAGCCAGCATTAAGGCCAAGTGAACTTTCTAGTGAGGTCAAAATTCTCAGTTGAATCCTAGCTACTCAGGAGGCTGAGGCAGGAGAATCACTTGAACTCAGGAGGGTGGAGGTTGCAGTGAGCAAAGATTGCACCACTGTACTCTAGCCTGGGTGACAGAACGAGACTCTTAAAAAAAAAAACAAAACAAACAAAAAAAAAACCCCTTAGCTGACTTGTGAACCACTGGCTGATCTGGGGAAGCCAAACTTGAGCTTGTTCTGATTGTGTGTCGTCTAGAAAGTGAGACACTCTTATGTTGGGCCCCTACAAACTTAAGTAGGGATGGTATAAGGTTTGTATTAGTCTGTTTTCATGCTACTAGGACATACCTAAGAGTGGGTGATTTATAAAGAAAAAGGCTTAATGGACTTGGTTCCATGTGGCCAGGGGAGGCCTCAAAATCATGGCAGAAGGCAAGGGAAGAATAAAGGCATGTCTTATGTGATGGCAGGCAAAGAGTGAGAACCAAGTAAAAGGGGAAACACCTTATAAAACCCATCGGCTCTCATGAGACTTATGACCACGAGAACAGTAATGGAGGAAGCCACCTCCTATGATTCAATTATCTCCCGCCAGGTCCCTCCTACAACAAGGGAATCATGGGAGCTACAATTAAAGATGAGACTTGGGTGGGCACACAGCCAAACCAAGCAAGGTTCAAGAGGCCAAAGAGACCAAGAGTCGGCAAACAAAACATAGGGTTTGAGGGAACTTACAGGGCAGTCCATTGGCAAGTTGGCTGGAAGGAAAACTTGCAACCACATGTTGTAAAGCAGGCAGTTTATAGCACTTAGCACCCTCCCTTCAGCAGCTTCCATGTGGCACCCCTCACTTATTGCTGTCAGTTGTGTCCGTCATAAGGATCAGTCTCAGGGTATGCTGGTTGCTGTCAGGTGTCTACCATGCACCTCCACCCAGCATACCCTTGAATGGCCCTCATATTCTTAGGACATTCTTCCATGACTTTCCTGGGGCCAGGTACGTGAAAGAGCATTGTGGCCAGATGCTTCAGCAATACAATGAATGTAATCAGACTATACAGAAAGCCTTTCCAAGCATTTGGAAAATGATGAAACCATGCAGTTCTATGGTGGCTCACACCTGTAATCCCAGCACTTTGGGAGGCTGAGGCAGGTGAATCACGAGGTTAGGAGCATGAGACCAGCCTGGCCAACACGGTGAAACCCTGTCTCTACTAAAAATACAAAAAAATTAGCTGGGTATAGTGGCAGGCGCCTGTAATCCCAGCTACTCGGGAGGCTGAGGCGGGAGAATGGCTTTTGAACCACAAGAGGCGGAGGTTGCAGTGAGCCAGATGGTGCCACTGCACTCCAGCCCGGGTGACAATGCAAGACTGTCTCAAAAAACCAAAAAACATAAAAACCCAAAACCCGTGCAGTTCTAGGGCTGTAAGATTCTAGGGCCCGCATAGCCTGGGTTATATCGTGAGAGCAATTAGGGATATATATACACACAACAGTCAACTTCAATGCATGCACAGCCTCCATCCTGGGCAGGTTGAAGTCCAGGGCTATGTGACTTTACAAAGAAGGGTACATGACCCACTACCCATGTCTCTGTGGTATCATCCACCCTAGCCCACCATATATAGCATACTCACAGTGGGGATAACACTAACTTGCTTCCACACTAGGTGGAAAATGTCATCCCATCTTGATTGTAGACTGTTTTGTTCTGGAGGGAGACCATCTGTGCCCAAAGGTTGGCTGCATACTATCTATGGGTGGAAGGTGGGATGTTTAGTCAAGAAAGGGCAAGTCATGACCATCTAGCAAAACACAAGAAGTTGTTGAAAGAGCGCCACCTCTGGCAGCAGCCTGGTGCCCAGTCTACAACACCAGATGGATTGGCCTGCCTCTGACATGGTGCAGGAGGCCAGAGGAAGACAATGCGGGTATTCCATAATGAGGATCCTCCTCTAACGCAAGACCAGGGCCAAGAATCACTTTTGAAGTATGAAGGGAGAGTACAGTTTAAGAACAGGTGTGACCTGTATATCTTGTTCTAGGCCCTTCCCTGCTGTCAGAGTGAAAAACGAACCATGGTGGGGCTGGCTTACCATTTCCAGAGCCATGTAATATGCTCACTATTACATGGGGGGCTGGTTTACATGGGGGGGGCGGTTTACCGTTTCCAGGGCCATGTAATGTGCTCCCTTGAGGGTGGGTCCTGTGGCAAGGGCAGTAACAGCTTACCTTGAGTTCCAGCTTGCGGCAAAGGCACGCTGTCCCTTACGCTGTCCCTTACGCTGTCCCTTACGCTGTCCCTTACGCTGTCCCTTACGCTGTCCCTTACGCTGTCCCTTACGCTGTCCCTTACGCTGTCCCTTACGCTGTCCCTTACGCTGTCCCTTACGCTGTCCCTTACGCTGTCCCTTACGATCCTGATAGTGGTATCAGGTCCCTGCGTCAGTCTACGTGTGCTGGAGATGAGAATGCACATATTTAGGGTGCAGATGGCAACTGGTAAGCGGCATGTCCAGAGCCAGAGTGTCTCCTGGAGTTGCTTCCACAATCCATTCAATCGGCCCTACTGTTGTAGCATTGTACAACTGGTGGGAATGCCAGTGTATATCCAGGGACTCCTCGTTTCTGCACCTTGTCGATCAAAGTGCATGCCCTGGTTACTACTGGGACATGGTAGGCTGTACATAGCTGCTCATCCTTTTATGGTGGTTATCTTTCTGGCATGCTTGCTGGAATATGCCTGCAGTAGCCCCATGTAGATGTCTGCAAAAGTCAAGGCATGATGGCAGGCTCAAGAGACAAGGTTCTATGTAGCCTACCTCCCACCATTGCACGGGGATTCTACCCTAGGTGGCCTGTCCGGTATCATGTGGCAAGAGCTCAGGGTGTTGCTGTGCTAGGGTAAGACACTAAGAGGCATATAATGTCTTCACATCATAATGGTAGGCCTCAACTCTCTATGGCCCAAAGGATATGTTGTCCCCAATGTCCTGTCCTACATAGCCAGAGGGTTACATCTTCTGTGACTTCCTCAATGATGGCAAACTCCTCTGCTGGTTTTCCAAGTGGTGTAGATGTGGTGTGGGCATCCACATGATGGACCATTATGTATCCTCCAGTATGCGATGGAAATCATCCTGTGTCAGCACTCCAAAAGGGATGGCCCACTACCATCTAACCCTGCACTTCACATTGTAGTAGCCACATGCTGAGGCCCTGGAAGATGATCCAGCTATTGGTGCACAAGGCTACAAGGTCTGCCTCAGAGGACCATCCAGGCAGCTTGCAGCTCAGCCCTTTGGCTACTATGTCCTTTACCAGTATGAAGCCAGATACTATCAGTGGACGGCTGGGTGGCTATGGCTGTCCAAGTGTAAGGATTGCCTTGTGATGAGCCATCTGTGTACTAAGCCTGGTCAGGCATTGGGCCCCTGTCCCCCTTGTACAGAAGGGAGCATCTGGAGGGCCACTAGACATCTGTCAACAATCTTCAGTTGTCACATAGGTGACAGGGCCAAGCCCCAAATGGAGGTCAGCACTCAAGGGCCTATTAACCAATGTGCTCCTGTTGCAGGTATGCATGCCACTTGGCCAGTCTGTGTCTGGGCATTCCCAGGCTTTGGTTTCCGGAAGATCCTTTAGCCAACCTACTATAGGGTACTTGGGTGTATACTAGCACTGGGAGTCCTTTGGTAATGTCCTCCACTTATTGTAAGGCATAACAGTGCAGAGTTGTTACTCTGACACCATGTATAACTTCAGCCCACTTCCGTAGTTGGGACCAGAATCCTAAAGGCACATATTTTTGTCCTTGTGTTTGCCATAGTTTATACCCAAACCCCTCAGGGTATCTGGCTGCATCCAATTCTTAAGGCTGTCCCTGCCCTAGAACTCCCAAAGCTTGTATTTATTTCAGAAGCTTATTCAAAGGCCTTCATTCTCCCACGTGGACCAGTCCCAGTAGGCCCTCTTCTTGATGAAGCTGTATTAGGGGCCTAAGGAATTGGGCCAAATGGGGAATGAAAGGACTCCAATACCCTAGGAGGCCCGAGAAGGTTTGCAACTGCTTCGTTGACAGGACATGGGTAGGCCTGCACCCTATCCATAATGACAGGCAGAATGACTTGAGTCTTACCCGACAAGTTGACAGCCAAGTATTTGTGGAATCTGGACTTTGCATTGACTCTCCATCCTGTTTGCCAAGTAAGAGCAAGGTGAGGGCTGCGGCTTGTAAGCTTGTAAAAGACTTGGAAGTTAGCATGATGTTCTCCATGTGGTGGAGAACATGTACCCTCTCCAGAGTGGTCCATTCACTGAGGTCTGTGGCCACTAGACTGTGACAGGCTATGTAACCATCCTTTGGGTAAAGATGGCAAAGGTCCATTGTTTTCCTTCCCAAGTGAATGCAATGGGGGCATTGGGCATGCTGAAGAAGGCATTGATTGGCTAAATAACAAAATGGTATGAGCCAAGCACCTCTCCTAGCCCCTTCAGGAAGGGTGGTAATATTGGAAACAGCTGCATATAGGTTGGGTGGGTGGGGGAGAGTGAGAGTGGCTTATATAATTCCTAGTAATCTATCATTCTCCATGTCTCATCAGGCTTCTACACTGCCCATACAGGGCTGTTGTGTGGGCTGTGTACTGGCCTTATGCCTATCCGGGCTAACTCCTTAAGTCTCTGGGATTTCATGCCTCCCCAGCAGGTGGTATTGCTGCAGTGCTGCAGCAGTACCCTACTCACTGTAGGGCTGGCAACTGTACCATTTAAACCTATTTCACGTTTACCCTGATCATATGCTTCACCACCCTAACTCCTGGTCAGAATTTCCCAGCTGCCACTTTAGAGGGTCAAGACTAATAAGAGATCCATTCCCAAGATGTATTCTCAAATGGAATTGGTGTATGCTAAACAGGATTTTGGTAGCAATCTCCCAACTTGTAATATTTAATTCAGCCTGACTTTCATGGCCCCTGTATAACCATCTATTGCTATTACAGGCCCTTGGAACCAATGAATGTTATGAGTGCATTCAGTTCCAGTGTCCAATGGAGCAAGCACAGCCTAAGTGAGCAATATGTACTTCTACATGTGGCCATCGGCCCCCAGACACTCTAGCCACCATTGTTGTTATTGGGATTCTGGGGCCTTGGCCTACATCCTAATCTAAAGGGGTTGATGCTGGCCATCCCTGTGCAGGAAGGGCGGCAGTGGGCTGAACTTTCGAGGCTCCTTTAGTGAAGGTGCTGTTCTGGCTTGAACTGCTGCCACAGTCCCACAAGAACAGCATTAAGCTATTTTTGCAGTAGGTGTCCCTGCCAATATCAGGTCATACCACATTTGTTGGTGGATCACCCTGATGGGCCCCTTGGCTGTTCCCTTTCCTTTGGCTCCCTTGTCTTTTATCTCAGTAGCACACACCCCTCAGTTTCTCCATTTCCTCAGAGTTGGCAGCTGCTTAGGCTGCCTGAAACATTGTCTATCCTACCAAGAAGCCCAGGATAGACACCAGCATGCCATACCATTGGGTTGGGTGCTGACTACAAGAGGTGGCATCTTTTGTTCTGGCAGTGAAAAGCTCAATGTTGGAACCTCTAATGCTCAGCAGAGATAGCGTGCTCCATCCTCCTAAGTCTGAGGATGTTCTGCAGTTTCTCCAGTCCGTCATCACAAAGACATGAAGGATGTATCTCCCTCATTTGGCCAGGCCACCTTGCAGCCCACATCCACATGTTGGGATGGCCAGATCCTCATTATTGGTACCATAGTGGTGCCTGCCTCAGGGCCAGGTAGTTCATGATGGATGCCATTGTATGAGTCCAGAGTGTAATACCCTCTGCCTCTGTTTTATAAACGGATACCACCCTGTGACTGACTCTCCCCTTCTGCCTGAATCTATTTCCCAGCTCCAATTCCGCAGTAGTGCAGCTCCACACCAGTGTGCTGCTGCCTTTCAGGTGCAAGCTAGTCTTGCAATGCCACCTTATGTGGGTACAGTTGGTCCACTTTTATTTTGGTGAAAACCAGATGCACAGATGAGATCTATTGATTCATCCCAGGCCTCTCTTCTCACTAGAGCTCTCCGTGGGGTCTGAGGGCTTAGGATCTTAGGATAACTTAATCATGGTAGCCCTGACTCATCAATATGCCAGTCAGTGGCCCTTCACATGGTCTACCCACCAAACCCAGGATCTCCATTCTGTTATCCTGTTCCCACCTGTGGGAACAGTAGAGTCTCCATTTCAGCTTGAGCTAAACTGGCATCTAATTTAGTTCACTTTGTAACTGATGCATCCTTGACTGCACTTCAAGTAGCCACTGAGGTGGAGATTCTAGCACAGGCAAGAACATCCAGCCAACTGTAACTGCCACAGCTAAGGCATCTTTCACTTAGATCCAACCCCTACAACAGCTTTCAGACCCTTCAGCATTTTTGTGGGGGCATCCCTATACTCACATTGGGCCCAATTAAGGATAGTGGCTCTCAGGCCCCACACAGATGTGGATGGCCAGCCCAGGACTTCCCCCAGATTTCCCCTTTCCTGATCCCATTGTCTTGGTACTCACAGGATTTTCTTACCTCCTGCAAAAGATGTAAGGCATATTCGGAGGACCTTACTAGGAGGTCTAGTAGCAGGCTGGACAGAACTGCCACTGCTTGTTTAAAAACCATGCAATTTGTACAGCACTTTCACTTAGCACCCTTTCTCTAGCAATATCCACATGGCAACCCTTAAGTTGTTGCTGTCAGGTGCATTGCCATTAGGGTCATTCTTTGGGTGTGCCAAAGTTATTACTGTTAGGTGTCTACTGTAAAACTACAAGGCTCATTGGTATGGCTAAATAAGATGGCTTATCCTGTGGATGACATTTTATTCAGATTCTAGTAGGGGAGGTGAGCATCCAATTGTAGAGGGGTGAAGTATAATGGCCTACTTGGGACTTTGATGTTCTGGTTCTAATATGCGGTGGTATCCCCATACTGGGATTTCTTGGCACTCCTCGTAGTGAGCTTTGGATGGTTCTTCTGAGGAATCTTGAGTCTCAAAAGGTGTCCACCCAACTAGTTTCATTACAAATCACTGTATCACCCAAACTCGAGCAGCCCATTAGTACCGGCTCCTGGGAGCTTGTCTGTTCAGAGTTTTGCCCCTGGAGGAGAGAAGAGGGTTCCACATTTTCCTCAATCCTAGAAGATGGACTCGTTATAGCAGCCAAGATGGTATACTAATAGACAAACCTTATAGCAGCTTAGAAGGAGAACTTTCTTTTCTCTAACAGTCCAAACATGAGCAATGCAATCTGATAGAGGATCTGAGGTATTGATCCAGAAATTTTCTACCTTGATGGTCCAAAATAACTTTTCTCGCTTTTATCTGTTACAAGTCTACCAAACCAGGAGTGAAGAAAGGAAAAGCATACATTCAGGGAATGGCTCAATTTGTGATTAGAGATACATTAGCCAGTGCCTAGTCATATGGCTATGGCTAGCTGCATGCAGCTAGAAAAAGGGTAGTCTTTAGCTATTACCCATCCAAAGGGGGTTGGCCAGAGTTCCATTGCTTGAGGCACAGAATGCCAGTGAGTATTGCTGAGACAAGTATTGTCAGGGAAGAAAGGCTTCATTGTGGGTGACCTCACCTGGGAGATGGGAGAATAAGTCTCAAATCTGCCCCTCTAACTAGAGTTGGGGCTCTTATGGGGAGGGATAAGGAATACAGCTATATGTGGAGACTGGGATTACATGTGAGTTGTGTTGGGGGCGAGGGTCGGGGGACCAGCAGGTAGACTAACAGATGTCAAGCCTCCATGACAAATGGAGTATCTTGGTGCCATGGAGTCTGGTCCAGTAGTCCGTTTCAGTCCCTTGATAACTTGAAGGCTAGTGGCCATTTTCTGGGAAAGGAGCCAAAAAGCTAGAGTTAGCAAAAGTTAGATTACTTACCTCTGGTTTCAGGAATGTCCTGAAGCGTCTTTATCTACATAATGAAAGCATAAGGCCCCTTTCATGATCTCAACTTGTTACTTTTTTGGAATTGGCCATCCTAGGGGCTAGTCAATGATTGAGGGGAGGGGATATGTAGAATACAAAATGCAAAGGAGTTTCACGGGGCCTGTATAATCTCTGCCCAGAACAAATGTTACTACAGAAGGGAAGAATAAACACTGAGGTAACCACTGGCAGTTTCTGGCACACTGACCCTGACTTTGAGTGCCTTGCTCCTTCAGAGAAGGTGCAGTATTAATTGACTCATTAAATAGATGTGTCAGTCAGGCTGAGATGCAAAGGTTCAAGATCAGGATTTGTGCAGTTGCCAGTAACCAGTCACTGACCTGGATTTAAATCTAAGAGCAAGGACTGACTTCTAACAAGTTACTTGACTTGAGTTCATTAAGATAATTTTCGTGTTTGACAAGGATGCAAAGATATAGGAGTATCTTTTTCTACTTGTGAACTTAGTTCCATCATTGGCCCACTTATCTACTGGGTTCTACCAAGATTTATAGACCTTATCGACCAGAGTTTGACTTTGTGTGGAAGGGAAGTCAAGTCTTGCTAGTGACTATCTCACCACTAGTTAATTGGAGATGTGCTGATGGCCTAGTAGAACTTCATAATCAAAGACATGAAAGGGACAAATGTCTAGATGACTTGCTGTGACAACCAAATCTCTACATCCTTTGAACCAGCAATTGTACTTCTAGAAACTCAAATGAATCTTACATAGAGAATGGCTTTAATAGCACCCCCATCCAAGTGAGCAAAACCTAATCCTGTTGCTAAACCATGGTGGTAGCTTTCCTAGAGAATGTCATTTATTCAACATGAATTTTGAACCATGTCACAAACTACTTTGCATTTTTTCCGTTTTCATATATAGTATTAAAGAATACATATTTTAAATAGTATTGAATAAAAATAGTATTAAATAACTTCATACATAGTACTTTCATAGTTCTTGCCATTAAAAATAATGGCGAAAACTGCAGTTACTCTTGGACCAACCTAAGTTGTAACCAAGCAGACTTAGGAAGGAGATTCTGACTTATTTTCATGGCCACCTTTAAAATTAAGTCTGTGGACCTGAAATCTGTTTGACATTGACACCCTAGTCTGAGACTCGACAGGCTACCCCTGTCACTTACATCTTTAAAACTGGTATACGCAAGAAGCATAGATGCTTAACAAAATTACAACAGGATGAATGGGATGAGCTGCAGCCCCTGTTTTTCAAGTTTGTCCTGAGGTCATGACTAATACTAATCTCCCTCCATTACCCTCACCCACTTCACATTCCATTTACTTCCTGTCTGTACTTTTGCTGGTCTGTGTTGCTTGCCTGTTGGGATAACCCAAAGACTACTGTTCAAAGGAATTGGGCCCTAGTACGTCTTCCTTATAGCCGCTGCAAATACCTATTGAGTTATCCAAAACAGGTGCCCCAAGAAGCATCTTGTGTTTTCTGGACTAACTTATCCCCAGTATGCAGCAGCAACCTTATATAATGGTCAGCTATTCCTCCCAGCATACTAAGTCCTTCCTTTTGCCTGCTGGTCTACCATCAGTTCAGATTTAATAGACACCTCACTGTGCTGCCTGTAGAGACATTCCTTTCACTTCCCTTCCAGGGAACCAGAAGTTCGAGTCCAACAGAACTTAAAGGTGTATATGGTAAAGAAGTACAAATACTTCAAATTGGTCTAGTATGGTAGAAAGGGGATAATCCTTCTACACCTTGCCTCCAAGCCCCACAAACTATAGTTACTGGGGACAGGTCTTTATAATAGCCATTTGTTTTAAGTATATAGTTCTTTTGTAGTTCAGTGTTGCAGAATTGTGTCCAAGTTGGCTCTTTGGTGTCTTACCTTTTTAAGAGACCATTATAATATCTCGTTGGGCTTTCAGATCTTTGGTAGGACCAGTAGCTCCCTTCATCATGTGCCTGTTCTATAGCTATTCCCTATAGAATTGATTCCTTAGAGACAATGCTACATAAGTGATAGTTCATGTAACTTTAGTAAATCTGAGTCCTCACGGTGCTGCTGGCCAAAACACTGGGAAGAAGTGAGCCCATATTTCAAATATTTCCAATAAGGATGAATCACTGCTGCTCCTAGGGTAGAAGGAATCCAGTATTCAACTTGTCTCCAAGAGGCTGTTCAATCTTACTGAGTAATGGTGCCATAGGGTTCCCTATAAAGATATAAACTTTTGCTGCTTATAGGTTATTCAGCAGTGGCAGTAGCTGAAAGTGTCTTGGTTAAAGTTCATGCTGTCGGGTCCATGCATAGCTTCCATTCCTGCCACTGTTAATATTTCATTTATGGGTCACTTGAAGCACTAAGATAGTCAAGGGCAGAGGCTGACTGGCTTCAAAAGGACAGGTGTCAACATGTTCCTATCTTTGGATGACTTCCAAGTGACATGAGACAGATGATTGTCACCCTTATAGTTCCAACTACTTGTTCCTTCCCAGACCTTGGTATCCATTCATCCCATCTCATTCCTTCCAGGCACCTGAAGCAAAGCCCTCTGCCTGGAAGTCTCTACGTATCCTCACCTCAGGTCACCTCTCTACAAAACTTTAGATACTGTTTGAAGCTCTGTCCAATAGAACTTCCCCTTATCACTGTTCTTCAGGGATTGTTTCCCTAGTTGGAGCTGTAATGTAGCAACAGCACCTTCAATGGTCTGACACATCTGAAATTAGAGTTGGGTTTTTCCCTCCTGTTTGACTGTAGGAAACTTTCACCTGAGACAATAGGTGTGAACTGAGTGGGGTGGATAAAAAGGCAGGTGACGTTTGACTGTAGGAAACTTTCGCCTGAGACAATAGGTATGAACTGAGTGGGGTGGATAAAAAGGCAGGTGACAAGGTCTGGATGCCTGCTTCTTATGTGTGCCCTCAAGACCTCATAATCCACTCAATGTAATGTGTCCATTTGAGTGACTTCTATTGTGCCCACCCAACCTTATGATTTGAGTCTGTCCAAATTTAGCTCAAAATGGACAGCTCTAGATAGTCACTTGATGACCCAAAGCCAGTTTTCTGTCTCTACAAGGACCCAGGAGTATACTAGAAGGTGTCTTATGACCAAGTCTGTTACAGGTGTTATGACTTTCTTCCAGAAACTTGAGGGGTAATACTGTGGCTTACTAATCTCCATATGCCACCATTAGTACCAAAGATCTCTGCAACATCAAACTGGTTGTGTTATATGGACAAAGTGAAAGAACAGATGGCACGATCTGAATTTTTTATGCAGCTTGCTTGCTTCGGGCCCCAGTTGAAACAAAAAGCCTTCACTGTAACCTGATAAACTCAATGAATCTTGTACTTTCTTTATGGTATCTTGTACCGTCTTCTGCCATTAATCAGTTGCTAACCTTTACGGATGTTATGAAATGTATCATGTGACTAGAATCGGTCTCAAATGTGAGAACAACCTGAATTTTTGTAGGGTTCCTCTCCCTTGGCATGTGTGTCTTTCTAGGGCAGGCAGAGAACTTGCCACTCCTTTTTATCAGATCCAATTAGCATGACATCTTCAATATGGAGGATCAGTATAGTGTCTTGTACAAATGTGGTCAAGATTACCGTAGTTGGCTGGCGTGGTGGCTCACGCCTGTAATCCCAACACTTTAGGAGGCCAAGGCGGGACCTGAAGTCAGGGGTTCAAGACAGCCTGGCCAACATGGTAAAACCCAGTATCTACTAAAAACATAAAAATCAGCCTGGCAATGGTGGTAGGCACCTGTAATCCCAGCTACTCGGGAGGCTGAGGCAAGATAATCACTTTTGAACCCAGGAGACAGAGGTTGCAGTGAGCTGAGATAGTGCCACTGTACTCCAGCCTGGGCAACGAGAGTGAAACTCCATCTCATAAAATAAAAATTAAAAATTCCCATAGTCTACATAGTGAAAGCAGGAGAATTAAGACTTGCAAGGCTGTGAAGTTGTACTATTCTTCCTATGTAGGTATAAACTACTTTTAATCAAAGACTGGAAAGAACATGTTTGCTAGACTTCTTTCATGTACTTTAAGCTCTGAAGTGAACATCAAATTGGTATTGAAGATGCTGCATCTAGCAAAGCAGATGCAATTGGGGATATCGAATCTATAGTATCTGTCAATATTTGCCATGATGCATATTTGTATGGAGGTTGTAAATGTGATAAAGGATCCAGTGCTAGAAGTTCCCATCCTAGTGGTACAAGAATTTAATATTACTCGGAACCAGTATTTTAGGAAGCACTAAGTCCAAGCCCCTAAAGTTGCTTCTCCTCATGCCCTAAACTTAAGTCAAGAAACCAAGAGTCCTGCCAGATTCAGTCTATCCATCCTAAATGGAACTGAGGAACTTGAAAGAACACTTCATGGGGGCAGGAAGGAGGGTCTGTCTTTGGACCCATTGGACTCAGACTGCCTTAAGCTATATAACAGTTATCTGGCCCCTGTTCTGGAGAATCAAGATCACATTGAGTCTCCCTGGGCTTCAGCTTGGACCTTAAATCTGTGGCTTCTTATGGCTCCCCAGTATACATTTCCAGTAAATGAACACAATTCTTGGGTGAAGAATTGGTGGAATACTTGCACACTTGTGGTGGCATTCCAGAGCCAACTTTCAATGGAATCCAGTTTCTTCAAGCAATGGGCTCTGGATCTGAGAACTGATTTAGATCTGGAAACTGGTGTGAAGAATTATGATTTCACATAGGGCTGGCCGACACTAGCCTTCTTACTGGCTCTTTTGTTTACAAGTCAAGTGCTTGAGTCACTGCCCATCTTCCTCACCCCCTATGAACATGGTGTTACTAGCCATGGTCAAAGATCCCTGTAGGTCAAGATAAACTGACTACACCAGACTTGACGCCTATTACAATTATAATCACCCTAGCCCCTAAATAAGTGCCAATTCTTGTCTCATCTCCATCTAGGGAGGCTTGTCTTGCGGCAGCATCTCCTATTGTCACTCTTGGCCTACAGAAGACAGCTGATGCTGAGCTTAAATGATTCTCATTCTCCTCAAATGCATTTCTTACTGCCTTAGTGAAGGATGTGTCCTCTAAGCCCACCCAAAAGGAACATAGCTTGTGAGTCCTCTAAGAATGTGACTATTCAAGATCACTCCCACCCTATTCAGCATCTGAACTTCACAGCTATGCTCTGCTGATAGAGCTCTAAAATTTATACCTTGCTTGTAAAAACCATTATAATATCCAAGCTTTGTAGAGGTGTTGGAGGGGGTAGAAATCCCAGCAGTGTAAAACCAGTCATCACTTCTGAGAGGTTAAATCCTTAACCACAGGAGAGTGCCATCCCATTAAACTTTCCCTTATTCAGACTTATATTTGGGTTACCCCCAATCTAACACCATCAACAGCTACCTCCCAGTTCCCGCTGGTATATATTAGGTCATACAAGTCTTTCAGCAATAAGTTCCTCCTGAAGCAGATACATTTTCCTCCTCAGGCTGTGCTGAGAGCTGGCCCTAGTTATTTGCCTTGATGCAATGAAAGATTTTGTGACAAACGTCATCTTGTGTCTTCCTCAGGGTTTAGTGTGATCCTCAATGGGCAGTGGCTTTCCACTTGCAGGAGGTAGAGGCCTGCTTCTTCCATCCTGAATGCCTCAGGGGAATGAGTCAACATTCTTGGGCTCATCTACTTAGGACTCTGAGACCTGGGTCAGGGTTATCCTACTTTGTTGGGTCTTTGGCTTTAGTATAGAAGACATGTTAATACTATGCATTGTCTTATCTACTCTTCCAGCTCTGCTACTCTTCAGGCTCAGTCTAATTAAACCCTTTACATTTAGGACATATCTATTCCAAGGTTGTCATGGAGGCCTAGCTATCATGGCATGCCTTGTTTTGGTTGATAGTTGGCTGCTCTAAATCTGTCATCCTCTTCCAGACTTCAAAAGCAGTTAGCAAGTATCAGCCAACTCCACAAAACCATAATTACCATTGAACCCAGGGCAGAACTATTACATAACCTATGGCCGAAATGTTTTCCCTTCAGCCTGTGCTGTATCCAAATACACCAAAGATGAGTCTTAGTAACTGACACTGCAGCAAGCTGGGGCTTACCACCAGTCTTTCCCACCAGCACTGGGATATCTGTTCTCAAACTGGTTTAGGTTCTAGGTTACCATCTTGAGAATGTGTTCTAAGGCCTCATCTACTAAATGTCATAGCTTAGCCTTTTTGAAAGCAGAGTACAAAGTGGCCTCATTGAGAAGCCCAAAAATGCAGAGACCAGGAAGCTGGAAAAAATGAAGGAAAGAAAGCATTATGGAGACTTCCATGGGGTATAGGGGAGCTTGATTCCAGTGAAACTTCCTGAGGCATACAGGATGCCTTGCAGGGTTGTCAGCAGTACGCTTGGCAAGCTGGGGCATTTTATCTAATGGACTTTTATATTCAGTTGGTAGATTAAGTATCAGCCTGACAGCTACTAGGCTGCTGTTACTAGAACTAAATCTAGAACAAATGTGGAAAACTACCCCAATCATGTTCCTACATATCTCAGCTTCTATGGAACTACAGCTGAAATCGGACAGAGGGTCTATACAGATACTAGAAGCATCTTTTATAGCAAAGCATTTAAAAATGCTTTTTTTTAAAAAAAAAAGACTACCTCTAAGTATAACCTTGTTACTTTCTCATGATCTTTATTAGGCTAACATTGATAAGAATATTCTCATCCATTAAGTTGGTTATTAGGATGCTGTAAACATTACAATAAGAAGTATTTAAAGCCAAGGATTTCAGTTTTAGCAAAGTAGAGTCACGAGGGACTCTACCAAAACTGATCTGAGACAGGGCAGCCTTATTAAAGAATTGAAGCAGCCCCATTTGCATGTTCCCGACCTCTACATGAACATGTCAATTCAACAAATGTAGAAACTAGACAATTCTCACTGTGTTTGCACCAGGAGTGGAAGGAACTCCCTAGACAACTCAGGGAATGGAAGTACACTGAGGGCCAGTGTGTAAGGGGGAGGATTTATCAACAGATCAAGGAGGATGCTTGGCTCCTTGCAGGCTTATTAGAGGATGGGAGAAGCTATGAGCCTTTGTGTTTCCCCAGCTTCTGCTGTTATGGCCACATATAAATAATTCCTCTGGTTTAAGACTACAGTTAGAGGCCTTACAAATTAAGTGGGGGAGAAATGGCCAAGATCCTTAGTGATCCCAGTGCCTTTGCTCACTTCCACGGGAGGATTGCAGGGGGGGCGGGGGGAGAAAGATGTGAAAAGGACCTTGGTGCCAGCAACCAGGACAGAGGTCCCTTGCTCTGCTTCCCAAGCTGTATATGAGGTGGGCTCAAGTTAGGGGATACAGAGAGGCCAAAGGGCTAGAGTTGAGAAGATCCTCCTGACTCACCTCAGTTTCAGCTCCAAGCTCTGTTCACTCATGAGCCTTGCTGAGCTACCACAGACTAGTCAGGATATCAGTGGAAGGGCTGCCCTTGAATATAGTATCTCTATCTGGCCAATGCCCCAGCTTATCGGGGACCATACTTCTTCCTTGGCATTTGTTGCTTGCTCTGCCAGGGTCTTGGTCTTCCCAGAAGCTTATGGAGAAGCTGCAATTGAAGCCCCCACCCTGTCCCTGGGCTCTGAAGTGGTAGAAGCACAGTAAAGTGGTTTGGGGACCTCCAACTGCATTTCTTCCCCTCAGTCCACTGGGGCAGAGGCTGTGGGTAGAACTCAAGTCAACCCTGCCTGCCTGCTCACTTCCATAGAGGAGAAAACATTTGTACATGTAGACGCAAATACTACATACAAATCTTGCCTTATTACATTAGCTATGACCTCTAATATGGTCTTAGGGAGAAATGGTAAGCTTGTTGCCTTCTTCCTATCTAGAAGTAATATTTCATAATCAAGGGCAATAAATGATAGTTACAACTTCAGATCATTTTCTTGTATTCCCAGTTTGAATTATATAAACAGGTATTAAACTTTACCATGCTGCTTCTGTATCTGTTGATGACTTTCCATTTCGCTAATGTAATAAATTAATGATTTAATGTTTAACCTGGCAATCCTGCAATAAATTCCACATGGTCATAGTATTATTGCTTTCACATTTCCTGAGTGACTTTTTTTTTTCTAAAAGTGTAAAGACTTATAGTATCCAGGTTTGAGACAGATGCACCTCTAGTCTTCTGCAGCTGTAATAGGGTTATTCCAGCCTCAACCTGGGAAAGGTTCTCTTCTGAAATCTCTTATGTAAGATCACTTAAGTGTCAGATAATAGTGAATTCTATAAGTTTAGGAAGTATGGTAGCCCAGGTCCTGCAAGAAAGATGCCAAAACTGTATTAAATATGCAACACACTATGAGATACACCTGCAAAAATGGTGAGGGCCCCAAGAGGTTGTGAGGGGAGCTGTCAGATTACAATGTAGCTCTAAAACAGGAGGAACAAAAGTTGGGTGGAAGTATCTTGGCTTACAATGCAGCTGTAAGGAGAATCTTCTAGCCAAAAATGCATGTTAGAAGTCTCACACCTCCCAAGAACAGACCTGCCTTAGTCTAGCTTATAGCCAATGATTGATCATGGCAGGGAGTAGCTGTGAGAAGTATGGTCTTCGTACAATATAACAATGGATTTTAAAGCATAACAGTGGGGGATAATGCTTGATCATACTCCCTGCAGTCAGATCTGTATTCCCATGGTTCCCACAGAAGACTATACTACCTATGTCATACCTGTCTGTCATGGCCTAGGAGTTGAAGAGCAAATCAGAATGGTGCACTAATTCCCTAGACCACCTCTCCCTGCCCTCCACTACTGAACTGGAGCAGATGCTTGTGCAGTGAGACAGAATTGAATGAGTACAGCAGGCTGACTAGCACCAACTTGCAAAATGATGCCACAGCCCTGAAACACCAGATATCCAGAGTTCTAGGTAGTTGGTGTGTTGTTCCACGATCAGGCCTGGGTGATTATACTGATCTGGCAGCAAGAAAAAGGAAGTGGAAAGGCGGTGGATGGTGACTTAGGACATCGCTGGAGGCTTGGCACTGAGGTAGGCTCAGGCAAAGTTACCATTGATGGCAGGCCCAGTCTGGGTTTCCCTGTACCTGAAACCGATCATCTGCTATAGTTCATCTGGCAGATAGGCATGGGATTTTTGGACCTTGAAGCCAGTTCATTGTTTCTGGTCCTGAGCAGTGTGAACTAGACAGCAGCTGTCTACAGCTCAGATGGTAGGTCTGGTTAATGTGGCTCCAGGTTCCCAAAAAGCCTGCATGATAAATAGAAAGGCAGCAGCCACAGACTCTACATGCAACCCTTACCCTGCTGACTGGCTGCTGGTTCTTGTTTCATCTGTCATGGATGCAGTTTATCACAAGGAAAAGCTGTTCTTTCGTTGTTCTGGCTTCCTCTGGTGTTATCCTATGGATCTTCTGGCATAGACCACCCGAGGCCTCTTGCCAGCTCTACTTGCAGACATTAAACTTGAACATAAAGTGCTTGCCACAATTCTCAGCCAGGGGTTGGCTTGGCTTGGCTTGGCTTGGCGACTCCTACCTTGAAAGATAAGTAGAATCCTTCATGATAGTTGGAAGTCAATTTCAAAGATAAGACATGTTTATCCCCCTTCAAGCACTGGTTCATACTGACTTATAGATGACATGTCGATGTGAAGGGTACCTGATGTTGAAACACATACTGGGTATATCCTTGTGTATCTAGTCAATCTTCCTGCCATGTCAGGATTATCATACTATGTGCCCTGACTTATCCTTCTTGGTCATGATGGTGGAAGGTGACAGAAGCACTTAGAATGTGTCTTGTCTATGCACTGCCAGGTGCTGCTGTGGTTCCAAAGAAGCTATTCTCCAAGGCCGTGGTAGTTGCATTTTGACTCTTATAGCTAAAATCAGTGGATAGCAGGCTGTACTTCTAGAAGAAGGCTGTCACAGCCAGGATAGATCTGGGATAAGAGTGCTTTTTTTTTGGTTTAGTCTTTGCCTGGTGTAAAAGATGTAGTCCCCCTTCCAGGAGCTATCTTACATTGGTTCAGATCACAGGACTTACCCCATATTGGTTCAGGGCCCCCTAAACTCTCAGAGCACTTAGCAATTTGTGCCAGCCACTTTAGAGAACTGTACTCATGGTTGAAACCTGGTCCCATTGGCTTACCCAGCCAAAGTGAGTAGCTTGGAAGCTTCCCAAGGCATAGATCAAGCTTGGAGGTTGACTGAACTCTGGGGATTCTAGGATGATGACCATGAGCTGCTTCCTGCTTGTGCACTGCCTTTTGTTTTCAAGTTGTGATGGAAAGCCCTGCTTGGGCATAGAGCAGTACCTTTTGTCGTGGTTATTTGTGGTGGGGAGTGATGGTAGAGACTGTTGGCCTGACCTGGAACTACATGAGACCTCAAGAACTCCAGTTACTGAATAGAGTGGCACTGGAGCTGAGGATGCTAAGTCTGTAGCTTTAGCCACTAATTTGGTCCTCTGGACCATATCTTTGTGTTAACAGGCATAAAACCTTCACATGTCATTCTACATCAGGGGCTGCAAATGCCATGTTTTCTTTGTCCCACAGAGTAAATTTTCATACTGAGGCATATCATATTCTGCCTTTCTAAAACTAAGACAAAATCCCAAATAACAAACCCCAGTACAGTAGCAATGGAAGTTAATTCAGTCTGAGGATGACTAGGCTGACATAATTGAATCTCAAGTTTAAAGGATGCCTTCTAGCTCCCAAGTAAGTATTAGGAAAACCATTTTGGCTCTGAACTAATGGGACTAAGCAAGTGTCCACGTTTGAGAGGACTTTATCAAATAAAGGTGAGTCACTGTCTAACCTGAATTTATGCAGCAGTGTTTCTGTATCTTAAGTGATACACCAACTCTTGTAATTCTAGATAGAAGGCCAATGAGAAGCAGTAGGTATCCATTACCTTTTCTTAAGGGACCAAAATCAACTTTAACAGGTACTAGTCTATGTGACAATGAGTTGGTTCTAGGGAGTCAAGGGCGGGGAGAAGTCAGTCACAAACAACTAGAAACCATAGGGGAAAGTGCTGTGAGATGACAACCTTATCTAGAGGGGTTAGAAGTGAAACTTCAGAGGTGTACTATGAAGTCAATTTTGGCCTTTCCAGCTCATATCTATGGACTGGAAATTGTCTGGCTAAGAGGCCAGTAATATGTTAGATACCTTGCTCTTATGGCTGGGATTTCCCTGGATTCAGATTATGACAAACTGGGCATCCTCAAGAGGCAGATTCATAGAATTGTTCTGACCAATTCTCAAGATTCCAGGGGTGGAAAATGGTTTAGGACCTATTTTTCTGTATTTCTTCACCTTTCTAGAATCTTACCAGGGCAGAATACCATTGTTTCCAATACCCACAAGTCAACTCATCTTCCAATCCCTTCATTATCTAGTGCACACCCTGCACTCCCAACATGTGTATCTAGCCTTCATAGCCTGAGTAGCTTTCTACCTACCCTTGCCAAAACATACAAAATGAGAGCTGCTGAAGTAGTCCGTCTTGGCACCAAGAGCCATTTGTTCAAGTATTTGTATACCAGTGCAGGTTTAGTATTCGTCAACTAAGTTGCTCAAACCCTGTGGACTTGAAAGTACAAGAGACTTATTGGAGTTATGGGGTTATGGTTTTGAAAGCCCAGATGGGAAAGGCAGCCAGAAATAGGGAATGGCTTCAAACTAAATGCAGTCCTGATGCCTATTAAAGGAGAAGACTGGGTGGGAATCGGCTCAGACCACAGGGGAGCATCACCTCAAGTGTGAGTTCTCGCACACTGAGCAGAGGTAGCTTGGCTCTAAGGCCCCTGCTGTTCTTCTGGGGAATTACTGGGGAGAAGATCGTCTTAGCTCAAATGCTGTAGTGGCTCCCAAAGGTGGTATAGCTAGAAGCTGTCAGATGACTGCATTCCCCACAGGTATTGGACCCTTCCTGGGAGGGAGACCTAGATGGCATGTCACAGACCACTCCTTGAACCATGTGGATCTGGCTCTCCAGCATGCTCAGAAAATGTTTGTCCTCCAGGGTTGCAGTGGGCCTCTGGTACTAAAAGCTTGGAGAAAATTAGTGAAATGAACTAGATCCCTTATTACCATAATCCAGGACCACAACTAATGCTCATCTCCTCATTACTCGATATTCTCATTGCCCTCAGATACCACCTCTGGTATCCATGCTTTGCCTAGTAATATGACTGAAACTGACTTCTGATAAGTCTGAGCCTATAGTAGCCATACTTTTCAAACTTGGGTGGCTGTATTTTATTGAGTTTCAATTTGTCAGTGGCACCAAGAAGTGCCCAAATGAGTCATGTAAGTTCCATATTTTTCTTCCTGCCCCCACTGTGTAACCAGGGCCCCACCACCTCCTGATAAGCTAGGTGTCTTTTCTCACCTGCTAGTCCCTAGGCGCGGAGTCCAGAGTGTCCTGGAAAACACCAGTAGCTTCATTGAGACTCTTGCTGCTTCCCCTGTAAAAGGTACCCCCTATGGGCTCAGGGCCCCCTAACACTACAGAGTCCAGACTCTTAAAGATATGAAGTCCCCCCCCAGTTCATCACCGGAAGTAAAGTGGGGACATTTCTTACTGTACATCTTGTTCCCAAGTCCAAGATCTTCCTATTGTAGCAAGGTCTGACTTATGCATACAATGCATCCTTAGAGATGGTTTCCTGTTAGAATAATGCCTCTGACCTAATGCATCAGATGTGTGCCATTCCTACTCTATCAGGCAGGCAGCCCTTGGATGGTGTGGTACATGATACAAGTGGGTCACAGTCATGAGCTGTCTTCCATACCTTCAATACATAGTAGGTCCTCTAGTCAGATGCCATATTGCATGGGATTCTATGGCTGTAGATAAAGCAGTCTCTAAGTCCCCAGAGACGGAAGACCTGGCTGAGGCTCTGAGCAGGGCAGTCAAACCCATACCCAAAATACGTATCTATACCATTAGAATCTATTCCTGGCCCTTCTAAGATGGAAGGGGCCTAACAGTTAACTTTCTGCCAAGTAACTGGCCTTGAGTTATGCCATATCAGAGGCTCACTATTAGTCTCTATTGCTGGCAGATTAAACATTCATAACTGGTATCTAGATTGGCCTTGGTATGTGGGAACCCATGCTTTTAGGTCCTTGCATAGCCACCATTGTTGCTATTCTGCCCAATCCACATACTTGACCACAGCCTTTCTTGGATGATAACATCAACTGGTTAAATTATTTTGCCTACTTACTTGCATGCCTATTCCCTGGTAAAGCACTCTGGTGATATGTTAACACTTCATTACTACTCCCAAATGTTTTTCCACAAGCATCTACCCCAGACATCCTTATGTTCCAGTCCGTTTCCTTCCAAGTTCCTGATAGGCTGGCCCAGGCACTTACTGCCCTGCACTCACTTCTTGGCACTCACTGCCAAGAAGCGTGGTATGGATTCTCACTTTGGGTTACTTTTCCCATGATGTACTTTTTCTCACTGGGAAAGCTTTGCCTTGCCAGTGCATTTCAAAGCCATCCTGAACGCATCTATTAAAGAGTTGCCATTTACATTAGCTTTCACACATTGGACCAACACATCTATAAGTCAAACTGCCTTCTATTCCTTCCGTTGGTCATAATAGGCCTCTGTATCCATAGATGTGAGCCTAAAAACAGGTTCTGAGGCAAGCCAATATGGTGTGCCCGGGAGGCTTGGGCCATCCACATATCCACCTTGCTTGTGCCCTCTGGTATTACTTTGGTTCAGCCCAGGACTGAGCCCTTTTAATCTCTTGATGAAGTGATGCTGATGTGGCCAAACTTGATTTAATGGGTCTAACTGACCCCCTAGCACATAATGGGTAGTTCCAGGTATATGGTCACATTGGTAGCTCGTGGTTAAGGTATCCTTCTCTGCCAGAGCCTGGTAGCACATGAACCATTTTTAAAGTGACATAACTCTCTGCTACAGATAATATGGCCTTGCTCTTGAACTCTAGGGGACTGCATTGATTCTCCCACTGGGGCTTGACATAAATTCCATACTACTTCCCACTAATCATTCTTCTAGTTCATGATCTGTTTTAACAGCTTAAAGGTATTAATAGCTTCATATAATACAAGTCAAATTAAAACATGTATTGCATACATGCATGAAACCACTGTAATCAAGGTACTAAGACATATCTGTCACCTTGCCGGATTGTGGCCCAAGAGGCAGGGCTGATTGTATCACAGCCTAGATCTATGGAGCCCTTTCCTACTCTGGGTTCATCTTAGGGCTGATAGCCTTTTGTGCTATCTGTGGGCTAAAGCAGTATTCCTAGGGTTGGAAGGTGTTTCTAGATCACAATGCCTATCGGGCATTGTGCTTTCCCCTTTCCTGCAACTTTGCATCCCCTACCAAAACTTGTCATAGTCTGGAGGGGTTTGTCACATTCTCCTTAACACTAGCCTGCTAAGATCTTTCTTGAAGTGGCAGATCTGACTCTTCATTGGCTATAACTTCCATCCTCTAAAACTGCCTAGTACTCTGAAAGTTTTGCAGTCTGGCCTTTTGAGAGGAACACCCTCAAAATCAAAGCCTGGAGATATTCTCTGGGCTCCTGGTGCCACTTGCTGGTTAGTTCTTTCAGCTTCTTGGGATGTAATCACTTTTCTCCTATTCAGTGCTGGCGCTGGGATTGAATCTTATCAGCCTGGCATCCAGAAAAGGATGCCTCCTTATAGGACAGCTGGTTGCATTGTAGGGTAGAAGCCTTGGCAAAATCTTCCTGCATTTGGGGAAGTCTAGCTTCTAATAGAGGTGGATCACCTCTATAGGCTGATGCTTCAGGGCTGACAAGCTACAGTTCTTGTCTGTGTTCACTTAGATATCCCCAGGTTTTTCCAAGTGGGGCTTAAACACACTAAGCAGATCTGCCTTCACTGGAGCATTCCACTGTCTTTTGAGCTTGGCAAGTCTACCAATCCTAAATTTGCTTCTCAGCTGTATCCACTCTCCTACTGCAGGAGATAAAGACCTCTCATAAGCTGGCTGCCAAAGACCCTTCACTCTAACATAGTTAGAACTTGTTTCTTATCCTCCTTCAGTAAGGCATTACAGCAGTGTAATTCCACTTCCCCTATACTTAAAGGTCTAAATCATGGCATTGGCCAGGGAATTTTCCCTCAATAGAACATTCAAGTCACCATTGGTAAAACTTTAGCAATTATGTTGCCACCTTGTATCAAACTACTTATGCTACACATCAATTGAAGTTGAGATTGGATCTGCTCTGGACATTTGGAGTAAGGGGATTCAGTTCCCAAATCCTATTGTATCACTATCTCAAACTACTACTGTGATTTGAGTGTTCTGGTCCTCTGGAAAACTGCTTCCAAGCACATTTGGAAGCTTGATGCATTGGGTAATACCTATGAAAAAGGGAAAGAGCAGGAATAGGCAAGGAAAGTCTGTACATCATGATGCTCATCTGACACCCGTGAAAGGAGAAGGGAAAGAAATTGGATAGGAACAACCTCAGACTGCTGTGTGCCTCTGAGAAATCCTTGGCAATTCTAAGAAACTCTGGTGCAGATAATGCCTGCAGAGGAGTCACTCAGAAGCTTCCCCGTACCCCCCTGCCATGCCACATTAAAGTGCTTCACATTCCAGGAAGAGTATGACCTTAGCTCAAGTGCTATGGTGGATCCCAAAGGTTCTGCAGATAGAGGCTATCAGCTGGTATATTCCCTGATGCTTGTTTTTCTTGGAGAAATCAGCCAGCATTCCTGTGTGTTGGAACATAAGTCCAGTCAGATGAAGTATACAGAAATAGACTTGGCCGGGCGCGGTGGCTCACGCTTGTAATCCCAGCACTTTGGGAAGCCGAGGCGGGCGGATCACGAGGTCAGGAGATCGAGACCACCCTGGCTAACACAGTGAAACCCCGTCTCTACTAGAAATACAAAAAAAATTAGCCGGGCGTGGTGGCGGGCGCCTGTAGTCCCAGCTACTCGGAGAGGCTGAGGCAGGAGAATGGCGTGAACCCAGGGGGCGGAGCTTGCAGTGAGCCGAGATGGTGCCACTGCACTCCAGCCTGGGCGACAGAGCGAGACTCCGTCTCAAAAAAAAAAAAAAAAAGAAATAGACTTGTGCCCCTAGGGGAGAGATGAGTAAGAGTCAAGTTACTTTTGATTAGTAACAGGTTCCACAAAGGAAACGGAGTGAAGGATGATTTTGGCAGGAATGGTGGTGGAGGCAGTGATAACCTGGTTAAGAGTTCTGAGATGACACTGACATTGGCTCTATTTTCTCTAGGCTTTAAACATGTTAGGGTCTTTCTAAACATGTTAAGAGAAAAAGGGTATGGAAATAAAATCCCTGAGGCAGGAAGCACCGTGGCATATTTGAAGGGCTGAAATGAAGCAATGTGGCTATAGTACTCACTGAAGGGGGAAAGTCCCATCAGAGGCAGGAACCAATATTATGCAGAACTTTGACTCTGGTAAGGAGGGGTACACTAATGGAAAGCCACTAGGAAACCTTGAAGCAGTGGAGTAACATAAGTGACTTCTCTAATCGCCATCCTCGATGATCTGCTTGCAAAGGAGACAATGTACATAGCTAGGCCCAAGACAGGGCAGTAGAAATGGAAGAGTGAATAGATTCAGAATGTCTTAAATAGAATGAATGGGTTGTTCTGACAAATTGGTATAGGGAATGAAGGGTAAGAAGAAACCTGGAATGATCCATGACTTTTCTGGCCAGATGGGCAATTTTTTTGGTGCCTCAGAATGGGAAAGACTAAAGTCTTTAGCATGCACAAGACAACTTATTTGCTTAACTTGATATCTAAGAATCTGCATAGAAATGTTGTGTAGACACTTGCATATGAGCCAGGAGCCCAGGTAAGTATTCAAAGCAAGTAAAGTACTTATATACTTGGGTCACATTTAATGTTCTCCGTGTAGATCTGTCTTGGAGCTGCAGACTGATTTCAAATCTCTAGATGCTGAGTAGCCACTGACTCTAATAGCAGGGCTTGAAAATAACAGGTGGCAATCATGTCACTAAAAATTGATTTTGGTTGAGAGCAAAAACTCACTGCCAGTTACCATCCCAAGATCTGATATTTTGAGTTTGAGGCAAGGTAGAATGCTCAGTGCTTGAAGCATACAAAACCCCTAGACAACATGTGAATTCTTATGTAAAACAACTCAAATACATGTTCTCATCCAAGTAGGAGCTAAATAATATGTACCCATGGACATAGTATGGTATAGATACTGGAGACTAGGAGGGGTGGGGGAGTAAAGGATGAGAAACTACCTAATGGGTAGAATATGTACACTATTTGGTGATGAGTACACCAAAAGCCCAGACCTGACAACTACACAATATATCCATGTAACAACTTGTGTTCCTTAAGTTTATACAAAAACAAGTGTATACCAAGGTGAGCATGAACTCTCTAGACTTGTGGCTTGACTTGGGGTAACCAAGGATCTGATATATAACAGTGCAAAAACAAGCTGGGTTGACGACTGTTAAGATAGTTTCATAGGTAGGCTTTCTCTTAGAAAACTCCACTGTGAAGTCTTACTGGAATAGAAAAACCACAGTTGGCACAGATGCCCAAACATAGACTAGGAAGTCCTCAAGGAAGAACTATCCTGAGACTGACTGGTAGAAAAGCAGGTCTTAGGTAAGGAAACTGTACACAGGGCCAGACTGGAAGAAGGTGCTATGACTTGAGAGAAGTCATGTTTTTGTCTGGTGCTTTCTTCCCTAAGGGAACAGTGGGACATGTTTGACTCTCTTCCCCTGATGATGCTCTATTTGTAGGTAGTATGACTATGTGTGACTTGCAGTTTGTGGAAGACAAGGGGAGAGGGCTATATCCTTTAAGCATCAGTGTCTCAATTCCTGGCCTCTAGCAAAGACAACCTTGGAGCATCTTGGAAACTTCTATGACCAGAATTCCGGACTTCCTCATTTACTATTGCATACCTAGGGCATAGGGTAGCATTGAGTTATGTGGCGAGTAGTGAAGTTAGTGCAATGGGTAAAACTAAGGGAACTTAAAGATTAGAGTTCATGATATTCTTATGACAACATATCTTATCTGGTTTCCTGGAGGGACAATCAGAAATATTGGTTAGTTATGCCTTAGCCTTCTGGAACATGGCTCCCACGGAGACCTGCTGGCAGCTTGTACTAGAGCCTAGAAGTTCTACAGGGAGGTTTGAGGATTAATCTAGTATATTCAGAGCTTAACTAAATATGTCCCTCAAACTGGAAATTAAACTGTTCAGCATTTTTGAAACGCTGCTGGAGAAAGCTGATTTCTAAAAGTATCTTGTGCTTCTGGAAGCTGATTTTGACCCCTTTAATGGCTTTGTGCCAAGTGGCCCTTTGTCAAGGGATACTCCTGTTGTATGGTACAACTAATAGTGACAGATCAACTTGCTCAGTTTGCTTCTAGATATACTACTTGCTGCTTGATTAATGGATCATGTATTAAGATGCTTCTAAATATTTCATGCCCTAAACATTAACCCATGCCAACCAAAAGAGATAGCAATTTAATGGCTTATTCTTGAAAGAAATCAAGTATAACAGTCCAGGTCCACTAAGAGAACCAGAGCACAAGCTAAATAGCTCAATGGAAAGAATTTCATGTGGGAAATGAGCTATACAAATATCCTAAGAGTTGAAAGCCAAACATAGACTGCTGAAGAAATCCAGACTAACAGAAGCCACTTCTCCCTTTAGACCTGAAAGGGACAAAGGAGTGTTACTGTAGCCTTGTAGAGAATGCCCAGAGGGGGCTACAGCCGCAGTAAGGAATGCTTAGAGAAAGCTGGGAGATGGGAGGGGCTAACTCTAGAAGACTAGAAATGAAATAGCCACTCCCACAGATTCTACTGAAGTGGAAGGAGACAGAGTAAAATACCCTGGCTTCTTTTACATGCCCTCAATCTCATCAGGGCTTTTCATTGGCCAAGCCCAGCTGGAAGCCAAATGGCCAAAACCTAGTTTCCACAATTATCAATTGAACGGACACTGGGGCTGGGACTGCTGGCGTTAAAAACAGTTCTGACTTCTTCCTCAACCATCAACCCTGAAGAAAAGCAAACATGGAATCCAGGAATTAAGAGGATTTGGACATGCTTAAGAGGGGCTTGATGGATATAGATCAGATGCTGGTCAGTAGAATTCTATCAGGAAGACACCCAAACTGCTGTCCAGCCCTAGAGTCTCAGCTCCCTTGACAAGGATCCCTAGCACAAAGAATGCTTGGTCCTCCATTGGGCAGGACTGGCCAGGGCCTGGTGTGCCCTGCCCTGCCCAGCCCAGTTGTTGGCAGGAATCTACCTGGGTAAAATGCATTCTTAGGTCTAACACTGGCAGATCCCAGGGATACTACAGCTGAAGGCTAACTGCACTCCAAGGCATATTCTTCAGAGGGAGATTGGAATAGTACATCTCCATGGCTGCCACAAGGACTACATGATTGTCCAAACTAGGACACTTAAGAGTTAAAGAGCATTGTTAATCACCCTAGGGCAACAGGCAAAAACTCCAACTGTCTGGACAAGTTGGTAAATGTGGTCCCTGAGTGTAATGGCTGTGATCTGGAACAAAGGGCAACTGACAGTGCTGTGAAGGTAATGTGAATTTATCTCTGCTTTTTGCCTCTTTAGCATAATTGCTTGTTAAGATAGGCATTGTCTGGCTGAAACTGGTAACCCTGCTTGCTAATGCACTGGACAAAATCAGGTTAGCATGAAAAAACCCTGTGAGGTAAGGAGTTGATGAAGGCAAGTAGAGGTTGAACTTTGACCATTTATACCTCCATCCTGCCCCATGTGGGGCTGGTGGATTCCAGTCTGGGGAAGACTGCCTCCTACCAATGCTGCCCCTCTCAAGAAGGGAGACCCCGGCCTAATAGGCTTCTTTGTAGAAACGACAGTAACTAAGGGTTTTTCTTTCTGTAAACTTACTAGGGTTGAAACAAGCTAAAACTGTGCCTTTTGATCTTGGACTAACAATGTGTTACTAGATAAATCATATTTCTCTGGTATTAGATATTCTCAGACTAAAATAAGATGCCGGAAGAATATACCTATTTCAAAATGGAAACATTGAAAGCCTAAATAGTAGGACACTCAGACTGAGACTATCAAGTACAACAGATACCTAAGATTAAGACACTAACATTCAAATGAGAACAAAAATGAAGTATAATAAGCTGATACAACACAAGTGGATATAGCTGAAGAACAAATTAGTGAATTGGAAGATCAGATTGAATCATCACAAAAAAATAGAAAACGAGATAGAAGATGTAGATAGACTATCTACATGTTTACAATTAACAATAATGAAGGTAAGAGTCCTGAAATGACAACCACATTTTGAAAGGCTTCATGAAAGTTATGGAGAAACTCCACAACTAGATTTAAATTCAGCTATGAAAGCTTCCAAGGGATCATCTACAAAACAATCATTATATTCAAGAAAAATGGTGGATGAAATCTAAAGAATTAAACTTGTCCTTGTAGAATTCCTCAAATATACATAAGTAGAAAATCATAATCATGTACCTGTTAGTCAGATTAAACTCAGTATTTCCATCTTCATTTATCCCCCTAGGTGTATCTGCCTTATTCTGCTTTGCTGGAATTTTTAAACACTAGGCATCCTATCCTTTTAGTCACAAAACTGATTGACAAGGTCCCTCTTTAAAATCACTGTCGCACATAGCACAATCAACACTGCTTAATGTCCAATACTCCCATCAAATTTCACAGCTTGCTTTACATGTCCTATATCTGGCTTACTCAAATCAAGCTCCAAACAAGTTTGATTGCATTTAGTTGTTGGCTTAACCTGAGTTCACTAGAAGACAGAACTGAAGCAAGACTTCATTGCTAATGCTTGCTTGAGGGGTACAATCCTGGAGCAACAACAAAAGGAATATAGGATGGAAAACTGAGAAATATGCACAAGCTTATACTACCAAGTCAGCCACTGCTTCACAAAGATCACAGCTGCTTGTGAGGCCTGGCCAGTGACCAGTAAAGATGGTAGAAGTCACCTGTGGGCTCCCATCTTCTAGTACTTGCTGGTCAGTTTCTTGGAGTAAACTTCTGGGTGTCTAGTTAGCCTGTCAGCTGGAGGGAAATACAAATCCATCCAAGCAGTGTGGCACTTTGAGCCCAGAAGGCCCTGGAAGGAGCTGGAAGCTCTGACATGCAGCTAAGCAGCATGACATATAAGTCAGCATGTTGTTGGCCAGCGTCCACTGAATCTGAAAAGCAAGTGACACTGAGAATCTGAAAGGATTTCTAAAATGTCTGCTAGTACTTAAGCTTCTTAAGTCTTCTGTAACAGTCCCCTCCCCACTTAGTATCATTGAAACTATTGGATATACATATCAATCCAATATACATATCAAAACTAACATCCATGTGAAGGAGGATAGCTTGATGATTATCTGCCAAACCTCAAATGCCCCATCAGAGGTCAAAACTGCCAGAGGCTATGTTCACTGGCTTTCCGCGATTGAATTTAGGAGAGGTGTGGTGGGCTAAGTAATCATTTTTGGTCACTTTATTGATGTTACCCCACCAGTATTTCACAAAAGTAATTGCCTTTTCTATAGCTGAATGACTTAAATTGTGTACAATGTCGATAACAGGAATTTCATGAAGTCTAGCAGGATGGGCTTTTCACTCGGTCCAAACCAGAGTTCTTTATCAAACCAACAGCCATTATTTTGTTCAGTTTTGTATTTTGGCCTGTGCTCAATTCTCTGCATCTTTAATAATTCTATGATCATCTTTTGGGAACCTTTCTAGCTGGGCCGACAGATTTGATCAGTAGGACATTTAAGTGCAGCCTTCTTTGCTGTGTTATCAGCAAGGTGATTTTTCTCTAGCTTCCACAGAATGTAGCTTCAAATGGCTTAACTCTGATAATGGCTAGAACAGATCAGAAGCAGACAGTTTTCTATTCTATATGGATTTTCTCGACAAGCTGGAAGAGTTCTCAAGGCCATTCACAACACAGAATTAAAGGCTACTCAAGTTGTTTTGCATCTAATTCTTGTACGTACAGCCAATTATTTGGTCTCCATTTTAAGTGAGGGAAACCCTTTTGCTTCTGACATTCCAAAATCCTGAGGAAGTCGAGGCATACCTACTGTGTATACAAATACCAGGTTTTTCCCTTAGCAAGGAGAGACAGACTTGAGTGAGGACAAATAGCTCTGCCTGCTGAGCTGAAGTGGCTAAGGGCAAAGGAGTTCTTCCACCATCTCAAAGTAGTGACAGCATAGCCTGCAGAGTATGTACCAGAGTCACTTTAAAATATGACCCATCTGTTAACCAGGACAACTCAGCCTTGTCCTGGGGACTTTCTCGTAGATCCTGCTGAGGGGTTAAAAGCTGGTCTGTCAGAGTTAAGCAGTCCTGTGGTGGTCCCTCTAAAGGCAGGGGCAGGAGAGTCACAGGGTTAAGGTATTATAGTGTGAAATAGTAGCTTATAAAGTAAGTTGGCTGGCAGGAAGATGCTGAGTGAGTTGAGCTTCCATGGCATGAGGAATCCCACGACTCTCCTCAGTTGCCTCAACTAACATGGTTGACTACCATATCGTAGAGAACAGTGTGGGCCTCCATGCTTTTAGATTAAGACTCCCAAAGTGTTTCCTTCCTTTTCATACACACAGAATACTTGATTATGACCTATAGCTGGAGGACTTATCAATTTCCCCTTTAAGAACTTGCTATTTAGATTCTGCCTAAATAAAGGAGTCAGGCTTGGTAACTTACCAGACCAGAAGTGAAACGTTAGGAATCCAACTACCACAGCAACCAGAAAGCACAAAAACCCATGGAATTGGTGTTTGGTTTTTGGCTCAGGTAATTGCAAAATGTCTGGAGTCTGTTCTTGGGTCTAAAATGCAGGCCATTGTCTGAAGTTAAATGGCCCAAATATTTCACTTGAGTCTTTACTAGCTGTAGTTTTTCTTCAGAAATTTTGACCTTGAACATACGGCTGCTTTAATGGATGTATACTGTCTTTTTTCACAGGATACCTGTGGGAGAGGACAAAGAAAGTCATCTACATATTGTAGTAAAATGGAGCCTTGGGGAAAAAGCTACATCCTCCAAGTCTGCCTTTTCCATTTGAGGAAAATAGAAAGGGTTTTCAGTAAAACCCCAGGCAATTACTATCCAGGTGATTAGCTTTCTCAGGTAAAGAGAAAAGGAATGCTGGCTGGCCTGATCCACTAGAATAGTGAGGAATGCACTACAGATTGACTAGAAAACCTGCTACCAATGAATATTGAGTCTAATAAGGTATGGATATTTGGAACCACTGGATGCCTTAGCATAATGATATGCCGCCTTATTGCTCAGAGGTCTTGAACAAATCTCTACCCATGGTGGTTTGGTCTCTTTAATAGGTTAGAATTGTGATATTACAAGAACTAGTATTATAGAATAAGGCCTTGTTTCTTTTATACTTCTATAATAGGCTTAATACTCTATAATACCATCCAATTTAGTGGGTATTGTCAAATATTATACAAAGGTTTTGACCAATCTGAGTTAATGCCAGCATCAGTGCATGATTTTGCCCATCAAGGGATAGATATCTGATTCAGCAGTGAAGGGATTGCATTTATTAGTCCTCTTCTGAACAAGGAATGACATAACAAAAGAGGAAACTTAGAGTTGATAGACTCCACGGTTGAGTCAGTGCATCTTGTGTAATTCTAAAATTACACAATTCTAAAATCCCCCTTTTGGGGGGAAAAATGTTTCTAGAAAATAATGTCTAAGGAAATAGACTGGGAAAAATTAAGCAAAAAAAGGGGTGGATATTTTTGAAAGGGCCAAGAAGGAAATAAATGAGATGAGACAAAAGCAGACAAAGGCTTGTTAAACTATCACTCGATTCTTACTACTCAGAGGCAGGGGCTGATTAAGGCAGGGGGGTGGTAAGGACTGAGTGATGTTCCAGTGACTGAGAACATTTAAGACCTTGGTTCCTGATTTGAAGGGTAGTTTCACCCGGATGACTAAGTGAAAACTGGGAAAACCCACCCCCTCAACCCAGCCCAACCCACACTGTAAATCCTTGGAGCCCCTTGAGCGTGGTCCCAGGTGGAGGGGAGGGAGTGGGATGGGTAGAAAGATTCTTCTCTGGCATTCTTTTGGTGGCCTGGCCTCTCACAGTGGCACATTCCAGGAGGTCTCCTAGTGTTGTCCAGGAGCCTCCATCTGCTAAAATTGGAGATTACTAAAAAATCACAAATTCTTAGTGTTCTTGAGGGTGCATCAAGCTGGTTTACCAAACTAAATGATCAAAAGTAGGCATAGCTTTCCATTCTGTCAAGATTCTCTTGACAAGCTGGGAGAGTTCTTAGCGGTGTGATGCTTAAAAAGCCCTTCTCTCAGATGTAAGCATGAGCCGCCTCTCCCTAGTGCCTTCCTGGTGCTGTGCTCTGTGTCTGACAAGTGACTTCATCCTGGCACTATAACTTTCATGTGATGACCTTCACTTATTGGTTTTCTATTATGTAAAGTCTGTTTACAACTTACCTATTGGGTTGTTCTTTATTTATAGATGTTCATATCTAAAGACTAGTCACTATTTACATGGTACAAATGCTTTCCACCAGTTCACAATTTTTCCCTCTGATTTCTGAGACAAATTCTTAAGTTTAATATAGTAAACATACTCTTTAAAGGTATGCCTTTTACATGAAATATTTCTACTTCTCCCCTTAAGGAGAAAAAGCATAATTTTTTTCTTTACCCTCATAAGTTTGTGACTGGGACAAACGTGTGTAACAAGACAGATTAACAAGAGAAGCAAGTTTAACATATGCAGTGCATATCACTTGGAAGAAACCTCAGCTGAAAAGCGACTCAAAAGCAGTGGCTTAGAGTCCTGGCTGATTAAAATCTTCCACGGACAATAAATTTTAGGAGTGGCAAGACAATAAGAAGCAGTGCCAGACTCCCCAAAAGCAGAAAAACTGGGAAGGAATAGTGTGTTTTCAAATCTTGCTGGCAAAGTGTGAGCTGATGAGGAATGTCTGCGGTAAATGGAGACTTCCAGCCTATCTTCAGGTGGGGACGACAGGGGAAAGGATAGAAAGACCTTCTGACTCTATAAATCTCTGCCTGCCACCTTGTCCTAAAAGCATGACAAAGTTCGCCATGTCTTAATTGCCTTTAGCTGAAACAATTTGTCAAAGGCATATTTTGGAAATAGTTTGGCTTTCTTCACCCAAATGTAAAATAGACAAGACAGGAGAATAGTTGGCTCTGCATCTAAATGTTTAATCTAGAGCTGATACACATGTTGTACATAGTGAGAGGCAGAATCATACTCATTTTTCTTTCCCATATGAATAGTGGTCTGCCCTAGACTCATTTGAGCATTCCTGTCCTCACCCTCTCTCCTACCCTTCCCTTGCTCTGCTAGAGCAAGTATTTCAGACTTGATGTTTGAGTCTACCATGGGTTCTTCATTCTGTCTTGTTAGTCTCGATTACTACGTAAGTCTTTATCTGGTAGCACATGCCTCTACCTCACTGTTCAGTGCATTAGCTGGTTTTGTCCCTACAATTTTCCTCACATAAACTTTAGAGCCAACTTGTTAATTTCTAAGAAAAAACACTTAGAGATTGGGATCATGCTGAATCTATAAGATTGGGTGTCTGTGTTTGAGGTTATAGGATCAGGGAGGTTTTCGCTTTGGTAGTTCTCAGCCTTTCTATCTCTTCCTTCTTTCATATACATCTTTCTTTAGAGGAGTTTTGGCTTATAGCAAAACTGAGCAGAAAGTAACACCCCCTGCCTTTGCCTTTCTATCTTCAAATACCTCTTGCCTCTTTACTCTTCTTGGGCTCCAGTAGTGTTAAATCATGAGATCATTGTACGTACTGTTCTATAGCTCATAGGTCCTGTTTTGTAGCTTTTCTCCTCTTCTATTTTTTCCTCTTCATTTCAGTTTGGATTTCTATTGAACTATCTTCAAGTTTATTGACTAGCTTCTCAGCTATGTCCAGTGTTATGAGACACTTGAAGACATTTTTTTTTCTTGCTATCTCTTCAAGCTCGTCTTTCTAACTTTGTTTTCATTTCTAGATTCCTATCTGTGCATGTTGTCCACCATTTCTGCTATATTTTTATCTAATTTCAAGGTTCCTGCCTGATTCCAGCATCTGAGGGATCCCTGAGTTGATCTATTATCTCTTTACAATAGGCTCTTTCTGTTAACTTGAGCACTGGCTATTATGAACAATATAGAATGAGATACTTACGCTTGCAAGTGGGCTACCATATGTATAGGGGGTGGGGTGGTGAGTCAGTCTAGTCAGATGCTGAATTGGCTCGTAGATGTTTGATGCTGCTGGTACTTCCATTGCTTCCAGGTTTTCCCATGGGTCTGCTTTTTACCTTGTGCCTATGGTGCCAGAGCGGTTTTCCCCTTCAGTGTTCCCATTCATCTTCAGTTGGCCCTCCATGCCTATGCAGGAAGCTCTCTCTCCATGTTCTTTCCCTCTGTAGCAGTAGACTGCTATGACAGTTACCAGTGCTGGGGTTATGGTTGGGGGTAGAGGGCTCCTCTGTTCTCTTGTCCAGCATTACTCTCGGGCTGCCCCTGTGTCTGGGCCTCTGGGGTGGCATTTCCTGAACAATTCTGCCCACCATCCTCATGGCAGCTGTACTCTATGTGGCCTTGACATCAAAGCATATCTTGCCCCTGTCCCCAGCAGTAGCAGCACACCTGTTGGTGGAGGAACGGGGAAGACTAGGGGTTCCCTGCTCTTCTTCTCCCCTAAGAAGCTGTGAGGGTTTTACCTTCAGAGGCGATGGAAGAGAGAACATATTTTACTCCTTACAAGTGCAGATGCCTTCTACTTCTCTCCTTTCTCCAGAAGCTGTCTGGGTCTTTTGCAGTCCTTGGTGGAGTTTTCCACCCACCTTCCAGTGGTATAAGACTCTCGCTGTTCTTAAGAATCCAGGGAATGGAGAAGTCTGCCTGGCCACCAGCAGCTAGTCCTATCCTGCAAGGCACTCTGGTCTCTGCCTGTTGTCTTCAAGAGCAGCCAGTGGGGGCTGTTGGCAAAGAGCTTGAGTGCAAACTCTTCATTTTTTGAGCCCCCGATTATTCCAAACTTTAGCCACAGGCTACCTTTAAGAATTCCGTCACATCTTCCCTGACTGCTACTTAGCTACCTCTGTTGCTGCCTCTCTTCCTCCTGTGTTCTGCCAAAGGTAATACCGTGCTGTGTCTGTCTGCTCAGAGGGGCTTAGCATTCTTCAGAACTTAATTCACTTGGTTGCCTTGCAACCTCAGCTCTGAGGACTCAAAAGATAGAATTGTGTAATTACCTGGCCCTTAAGGGAGGAATGTTCTCTTCATTCTGCAGACTTTCTACTTTCTAAACAGAAGTAATACCTCACCCCAAAACATTTTCTTTCACTGAGTTTCTTTTTGACCTATGGATTACTTTGTAAGTGGGACCCTTAATTCCCAAGTATAGGATGATTTTTTAATTGCTTGCATTTCTAGCCTATTTTCATTTAATCAGAGCTCACTTTGTATAACTTGCCTCCTGAAGTTTTATTTCTACCTGACCTTTTATTTTGGCTAATGCTCCACATTTACTTGAACAGAACGTGGTATGCATTTACTGGGTGTAGTGTTCTATGTATTTGTCCATATCTATTCATTATGGTCTTCAAATCTTCGATATCTACCTTAGGGGGAAGTATATTAGTGACTTAGTATGTTTAAGAATTTCTTTCACCTTAAGCTACACATTTTGGTTTATATATCTTGATCAAGATATTACATGTATCCAAACTGAACAATTTATCATTTTGAGGGAACTATCTCTAATTTTTTGCCTCTGTATGTCACCTGACATGTTAATATAGCTATACTGTTTTTTGGTTTTGTTTTCCAACTTGTCATGTTTTGGATATCTTAGATAACTAGATTTTCTGAAGCCTGACAGTATCTTAACTAGCCCTTTGTTTGAAGTTATTACTGATACTTGGATTTAAGACTTAATTCCACATGGTCTACATTTTCTTCCCCTGCCTGCCTCCTTTGATTACATTTTTGTCCCATTTTCTTTTAATAGGTTTGAATATTCCAGTAATAGAGAAATATAGTAAACACTAATAGTATCAATACCTTAGATCTCTATCTAAATCTAACATTTAAACTTTGCCTCATAAGGTTATAATATCAAGATTATCTCTAGCCAGTGGGAGTCTCTGCAAGTAGATGAGATTCTGGAATCAGATTATTCACTCATCAGCTATCTATGGCAGCAAGACCACAATGCAGATGTCAAACGGAGTAATAACTCCCAGAATACTGTAGTGATCGTTCTTGAATTTTGGTGCATATCAGAATCACCTGAAGAACTTGGTGAAAATATAAGTCAGACACTGTTTCTTTATCCAGCCTGGGCCTCTGCCTTATTGGTACACCAGGTGACTGCTCGGAGTCTGAGAATCTCTGTATCAAAGCATCGTGATGGAGATTTCTCCCCTGTGGAGAATGAGGATGACAGAGATGGAAGATGTACAAGTTCTCCAGCATTTGGGAGAGAAGCAATAGAATCAGGACTGAGAAGTTGGTTAACTGCCAGACTAGCACTAAAGAGAACATGGAAGCCCAGGCCAGCTACTTACAAGCTATGATGTCATTTAAAGGAGTTCTCATCTCCTACAACCAAAGTGCAGATGGTGCTGAAAGTTGAGCCTAGTTATTACTAGAAAAATTAGAGGCACAAGGAATATTAAATTGTCCTACCTGGCAAGTCTCCTAAAGTCAGGATCTGATGTGGAAGGAGTAGGGTGATATTGACATCTGGGTAGATACTCTAGATCCTTGAGTCCCCCAGAATCTACTGTTCCTCTCTCCTTAAGGATAATACAGGCTTCACCTGAGACACATGAATTATCCTCTTGAGCTATGCCCCCATCTCCCTGTGGGGCTTCCAGGACAGTGGTGGCAAGTCACAGCATGACCCAATGGGGGCAATCTTCCTGCTACAGGAGGGGAAGGGATTATTCACCAACAGATCTATGGGACCCAGCTATTCTGAGTAGGAAGAGAGACCTAGGAATGAGCCTTGAGGGTGCTGGAGCAGGGAAGGCAGAATATAAGGCTTAGACAATGGATAGCCTAACATAGGGACCCTCATGGGACTGATGGTCTAGGGAGGATACATGGAACTAGTCCTAGAATGCTGCCGGTATGGGAAACTTTAATTGGCCTATACACTGTAGTAAGAATAAAGTCCTCACCCAAGTTAGTCTTAGTCCAGTGAGTCTCTGGGTCTACTCTGAACACTTCACTGGTCTCTGAATGCCTGAAATGGATGGACCTACTTAGTAAAGCCCTCAATTTGTTTCCTTTTCTGAAGACTAAGGGTTGTAATGGTTGCAAAGACCATAAAACTGCTCTAGGGCCAAGATAGTAAATCAGAATTAATATCACAACTGGGTTGGATGGTAGAGATGAATGATGCTTAATAGTCTCAAATGATGCGGAAGTAGTGGTCCCAATCAATCATATCCCTGTTCAGTTTACCTGCACAGCCCCTGCAAAAGTCACATGGGCTCATTGTAGATGATGATGGAAGAGAACAATGAACAATAAATGATTAGATTGGTATACTGCAGAGCTCAGAGGCGGCTGGCCTGACAACCTCTTGTCCAAAGTTGATGCATTGGTTTTAGTGCCTGATACCAGCTGTCTTGAAAAATGCATGTATAACTTGAACAAATAGCCATTACTTGCTGTGAACAATAGGCACAATGAAAGTGTATTCTGTGATTAAGTTGCTATAAACAGGAGGGACTCCTCTCTATCTCTTTTGGGGACCACTTGGAACATGTATTTCACCTCGCCACAGCTTTATGCTCTAGACTAGACTGTTACTGGAAAGGGACAGAAAGAAACTTTCCTACCATGGGAGACACAAGAACTCCACATCAAACTTAGCTATGGGTGCCACAAGGTCATTTTGGACCAACAGGTAAAAGATTGATCATGAGAGCAAGGGCAGTTGCTCCATAACACAGCCAGGCGGTGGCCTCTGTGGGATTCACTGGACATCCCTTGGTGATCCCATGACTAGCGACAATCAGGAATGTCAGTAACCATGGCCTGATAACCAGTTTGTAAACTTAGAGGGACTCAGACCCTCTAAGGACAAATGTATGGATTACCCCTCTTTGCAAGTACCCTAGACCACACAAGTAAGGGTTTAGGGTAAATGATTTCTAATATAGGTGATCGATAAAGAATATAATATCAGCACTGACTTGTTGCAGGTTTGGGGCCTCCTAAAGCAGCAGGTACCCGTCTAGTTTGGGGTATAAGACGTTTATACAATCCTCAGATTGGGTAGATGAGCAAAGTCAAACACTGGAGCAGGCCAGAGAGCCTCAACCAACATGAAATGGGGAAGCCGTAGTATGAGTGTTGCTCATCAGTGTCCCATGCTGGGCCCATAGGACCAGGCTTGTTTCTCCGCTTCACTCGGTTACAGGATACGGGCAGCCTCAGATTGGGTAGATGAGCAAAGTCAAACACTGAAGCAGGCCAGAGAGCCTGTCTCCTCATGTGGCCTCTCTCCTGGGACACCAAGATTGCCAGGTTATTTCTGTACTTTTTAAATAATCTGAGTGAAGTCACCTACTGCTTCTCCTTTGAAGTCAGTATTTGGTATTTATGTCCATTCTGCAGTTCATCTCATTCGTTGGTATGGCCTGTGGTTTCCTATTGCTATCTTCTCACCTGATAGTGGTGGTCCTATTCTTGCTACCACATGTGTTCACTCCAGTGCCCAGAGTTAGAAATCCTGGACCCATCTGCAGTGGGTCTTCCTGATCAGTGTCGGGGGAGGGGTATGACTGGTAGGTGGCTTGGGGAGCTTGTGTAAGTAGGGACTAGGGTTCATGCTTCCTCTGCCAGGACCATTCAGAATTGAGGAGTAAATATCAACCCAGGCACCCTGAGGGCTCGGAGGGCTGAGATAAGCACTGAATGAACTATAAGCATTGTGAACCCTGTGGAGAAACCTTAAGGCAGACTTATTGGAATCCCTGTACCACAAATGAGTGATTGGTTCTAGAGAATGATCATCTGTCTTCTGACCTCAGACATCCTGGTGCTATGTGTCTGAACAAGTTCACATCATAGCAGCTCTGGATTCAGGTATGTTTTAGATTTGCCTGCCTTGAGTTGTGGCTCTGATATTTTGTACCTTCTCTGCAGCCTTGGAAGAAAAGCTGCTACTTCAGCTAGTACCACAGAACAAGGGAACTGCAGGGCCTGCCTGGGAAGCCTCCAGTTTGCTCACGACATTGCCCAGTAATATTCCACCCTGTGGACGTGTGGTCTTTGGAGACCCTCTAAATGCTTGCCAAATATACAGGGGAGTTAACCTTCTCCAGGGCAGAATTTCCCAGTGAGAAAGTGGCTAGCAGATGAACTTTTTCTGACTCATTCAGGATTATTGGAGATGACTTTGGCCTCTATAAAGACTTCCGGGCAGACTGAGCAATCAGCTTGCTAGGAAGCAATGGCTCACTCAGGATACCCTTTCTCTCATTTACTATTCCTCCTTAACTTCTGCCTCTTGTTTTTGTTTGGATTCTTCACTATACTCAAATGTCAGCAAACATGTTTTTGACTCAGAATCTATATTCTAGGACACCTGGCCTGAAATAGCCTCCTATTAACTATACTTGCCAAAATTTAGATTTTGAAATGAATCTGAATCATAGGAGATAAAAGAAATAACATGGGGGAATAGGAAAATGATGGATAGGAGGCAGGACTAACTTGCAGCTCCCACTCGGACAGAGAGCAGCATGTGGAGACTTGCATTTTGAACTTTTGTTCCAAGAACTGTCACAAGAACATACCAGGCAAGCTGAACATATCAGACAAGTCTGAAAGAAGTGGCTTGCCACTGCAAACTCTGTGAGACAGCCAAAAAACTGTGTCCAAAGTGTGAGGGGAAACATCCACCTGTGAACACACATCCTCACTGGGGAACCTGAAAGTCTAGATCATGGGATGAGGATTTGACCTTACCTGGAGCTGAGCTGAATTTAGAGACCCTAGTGAAATATAGCGGTAAAGGAAGTAGCAGGAAGAACCCTGTGGGCACTCTCTATCCCCCGGGAAGCCATTTGACTTTGTCTTGCAGGGGTCCTTGGGGAGGGCTGCCAGTGGAATTGGGGAAAGACCACAGAGGAAGAACTTCCAGCTGAACTGTGTAACAATTTCAACTAAAGGTGAAATTTCCTGGACAGAATTTGGGGGAGGGGGAAAGCAGGGAATATGGATACGAGCACAGAAGCTGTGGCAGGTGGGGGAGGCATGAAACCTTGAAAGCCCTGCTTGCTTTCTCAGCTAGGAAGCTCGTAGTCTGGGGCAAGTTCTCAGCCCTGCTCACCGGCTGCCTGGAAATAAACTCAGTGCTGTTATCGGTGGGCATAGTGGGAGTGGGACTGGCATTTCTGGCTGTGTGGGGAGCTGGGTGAGGCCTGTCACTGCTGGCTTTCCCCCACTTCCCTGGTGACCTGTATGAAGCAGCAGAGACAGCCATAATTCCCCTAGGAACATAATTTCTTTGACCTTAGAACCACCCCCCGCCTCCCCATTCTCTGCAGCAACAGCAGCAGCAGCAGCAGCAAGCTTCACCCAACGAGAGTCTGAGGTTAGACACACCTAACCCTTGCCCCCACCTGATGGTCTTTCTCTACCAGCCCTGATAGCTAAAGACAAAGGACTTAATCTCTTGGATCCAAATGGGTAAAGAGGAAGTCAAACTGTCACTGTTTGCCAATATGATCGTATACCTAGAAAACCCTAAAAATTCATCTCTAAAATGCTCCTAAAACTAATAGATGATTTCAGTAAAGTTTCAGGGTACAAAACTGATGTACATAAATCATTAGCACTGCTGTACACTAACAACCAAGCTGAGAAATAGATCTCAACCCCTTATACAATAGCTGCTAAAATAAAATACTTAGGAATAGAGCTAACCATGAACGTGAAAGACCACTACAAGGAAAATTACAAAACACTGTTGAAAGAAATCATAGATGATGCAAATGGAAACACATCCCATGCTCATAGGTGGGTAGAGTCATTATTGTGAAAATGACCACACTGCCAAAAGCAATCTAAAATTCCTTGCAATTCCTATCCAAATACCACCATCATCCTTCACAGAACTAGCAAAAACAATCCTAAAATTCATATGGAACCAAAAAAGCTTGCATAGCCAAAGCAAGACTAAGCAAAATGAACAAATCTGGAGACATCACATTAACCAACTTTAGACTTGTAAGGCTTATAGTCACCAAAACAGTATGATACTGGTATAAAAATAAGCACACAGACCAACAGAACAGAATAGAGAACCCAGAAATAAAGCCAAATACTTGCAGCCAACTGATCTTAGAAAAAGTAGGGAAAGGACACCCTATCCAACAAATGGTGCTGGGAAAATTGGCAAGCCACATGTGGAAGAATGAAGCTGACTCCTCATCTCTCATCTTCTACAAAAATCAACTCAAGATGGATCAAAGACTTAAATCCAAGACCTAAAACCACAAAAATTCTAGAAGATAACCTCAGAAAAACCCCTGTAGACATTTGGCTTAGGCAAAGACTTCATGACCAAAAACGCAAAAGCAAATGCAGCAAAAACAAAAATATGTGACTGTTAAACTAAAAAGCTTCTGCACAGCTAAAGAAATAATCAGCAGAGTAAGTGAGAATACCCACAGAGTGGGAGCAAATCTTTATATATCCAGCAAAGGACTAATGTCCAGAATCTACAAGGAACTCAAATCAGCAAGAAAACACAAATCCCATCAAAAAGTGGGCTAAGGACATGAATAGGCAATTCTCAAAACATGATATACTAATGGCCAACAAACATATGAAAAAATCCTCAATATCACTAATTATCAGGGAAATGCAAGTCTAAACTACAATGTGATACTGCCTTACTCCTGCATGAATGGCCATAAAAAAAAAAAACTGGGTGCGGTGGCTCACACTTGTAATCCCAGCACTTTGGGAGGCTGAGGTGGGTAGATCACCTGAGATCAGGAGTTCGAGACCAGCCTGGCTAACATAGTGAAACCCCATCTCAACCAAAAATACGAAAATTAGCTGGGCATGGTGGCAGTTGCCTGTAGTCCCAGCTATCTGGGAGGCTGAAGCAGCAGAATCACTTGAACCCAGGAGGCGGAGATTGCAGTGATCCGAGATCACGTCACTGCACTGCAGCCTGAGCGACAGAGTGAGACTGTCTCAAAAAAATAAAAAATGTTCGTATGGATGTGGTGAAATGCGAACACTTCTGCGTTGCTTGTGGGAACGTAAACTAGTATACCCACTGCGGAAAACAGTGTGGAGATTCCTTAAAGAACTAAAAATAGATTTATCATTTGATCCAGACATCCCACTACTGGGTATCTATCCAGAGGAAAACTCATTATACAAAAAAACTTGCACATGCATGTTCATAACAGCACAATTCATGAATGCAAAAATATAAAACCAGCCCAAATGCACATCACCAAGTGGATAAAGAAAATGTAGTGTATATATACACCACAGAATACTACTCGGCCATAAAAAGGAATGAAATAATGGCAACTGTGGCAACCTGGATGCAATTGGAGGCCATTATCCTAAGTGAAGTAACTCAGGAATGGAAAACCAGACCTATGTTCCCACTCACAAGTGGGAGCTTAGGCTATGAGGATGCAAAGGCATAAGAATGATACCAAGGACTTTGGGGACTAGGGAAGGGTGGGAGGGGCATGAGGGATAAGACTCCACACTGAGTTCAGTGTACGCTGCTCAAGGGAATGGGTGCACCAAAATCTCAGAAATCACTAACTTATCCACTTAATACCACTTGTTCACCATGAACCTATTGAAATGATTTTAAAAAGATAAACATGACAAACTATTATACCATGGAGACAAAATCTATAATATAAATAAAAACAAAAATGGATTTTCTGTTTACAGAGCAGATGACCAAATCTCAAGGAACTGAGTTAAAAGAAACTATGGGGGTTGAATTTTTGGATCCTGATTCAAAAGTAGGGGCTCCAAAGGTAGTAAAACTCCATTTTTTTTAAAACCAAAACAAAAAACTCTGTTTATTAATGAATTGTTTAAACACAGGGGTTTGTTTATTCAAAATTGTGCTTTGAGTACTTTCTATAAGAAAATTAACAGACTAAAATAATTGGATGAGCAAAATCAGATGGGGCAGTACTTGGGGGTCTTACAGTATATCCTCAGGAAGATTCAAAGTAAGATTCCAGGGTTTGGGAGAAACATATAAAACTGGTAAGTAGTTAAGAGGTGACCTGTGGAATATTAGAGAAAATGCTCATTTCAAGAGTGACTCCAAGGTCCACAGAAGTGCTCAGATGATACTTATTAAAGTAAGCGGCAAGATAAGGGGAAGAAAGTTCATTCTCTTGGAGCTTGAGATTCCTTATGGGTCACTCAAGTGGAAGTAGATACTAGCAATTAGAGGCTGCACAGAAATGTAAAGATAGGGCATATGTAAGTAAGGAGGGTATATAAAGTGGTTCATGATTGAGATGACCCCATGTCTTCAGACCCTGCTTTTGGGGAAAGTGATGCTGAGGCTAGCATGCAGGTAGTCTATTAGGAACACAGCAAGAGTCAGGGAGCAAGAAATAAGGAAAGACAAAGGTGCTTTGAGTTAGCCTCCACTGTGACAACTGCCTGCCTCATCCCACAGAAACTCCAGGAAACGTCTCAAAGCTATGCAACAGGAAGAAAAGAGGAAGCATTTACCCAGAGGCTTTATTGCCCTCTCCCCCCCCACCCCGCCGCCCCCCAGATCAAGTGTTTTCAAGTGTGACTCCTTGGGCTTTCTGGTTTATACATGGGAGTGCAGTGCAGGTTCCCACGGGCATCTATGCAGCAATGTCAGAGGGTCCAGGAGAAGGTGCCGCATGAGGAAGAGATTGGATTGCTCCTGGGTGAAACTGGTCCCAGTATGGCTCAAAGGAAAGGTGAGGTCAAAGGGTTTGATTGAAGTAGTACTGAAATGTTTCCAATACATTTGAAGGCAACATAGAAAATACAGTTGAGCGCCTGAGGAACAAGTTGCTACAAGACTCAGAGAAGAGCTCTCAAAAAGGAAGGATTAGAAAATAAACATAGCAAAAATCAAGAGGTCAATTGTGACCAATAGATTTGAGAAGTCACTAAAGTCAGGTCCCTAGGATGAGAAAAACAAGTTTGCAAAATACTAAGTAGTAAATGAATTGTGATCTGGGTAGACCAGTGACATTAGTATTTGTATACTTCTGCCACATGTATATACAATATTGCAATATATGTTAAACATTCTCAAATGTCACAAAATACTTAGTTTGCAAACCTTTTTCCTCACTAATTTTAGTGCCGTGAATAAAAATGCTGTTCTAAAGTTTAAGATCCTGTGAAACAGCATTTTTGAAGATCAACTAAGTTTGTTTTGATTCTTGGTCTTAAGGGTTGTCATAGCTGAGAAATATTTTGTGAAGATTGGTAGCTCCAGATGAAAAAACTACACCATTGGCTGTTCTTATTAAATCATGAAACTCAATGTGTAGTAACATTTTATTACACAAAACTGAGACTCTTCTGAAATTCCCATGGTGTCACTGTTGTTGCAAACTAATTGGAAGGTGTTGCACTTCTACACTTTTAACCAATTAGTCCAAAACCTCCTGAAATTTTGAAAGCCACTTTCTAACCTGCTTAAAACACCTAGATCTTAACATGCAGACATGAGACTCTTTAGACACTGTTCTCCAGAACACAATTACAATATTGGAAACATTTGAAAATCTGCTTTTATAGTCTCTTCATAGTATGAATTTATTCTCAAAGCAGTTTTTTGCTTTATTGTCACTTTGCTTTTATCTTGAAGGGAAAGATTTCTCCAAGGGTATCCAATTGTGTTAAGGTTAGCAAATATGGAACATTTGACACTTGAAAAGATAAATGCTTAACTTAATCTTTATTTTTGAGATAGGCCATAATGAAAAATTCTCATACCGCAGATATTCATTCTAATTGCGAAGAATCACAAGGCTTCCATGGTCTAAAAATCTTTTTTTCACTAAATTAGTCCCTTCAATGATGACATCTAATACAATAGTACACTGTTTTCAACTTCTTCCTGGCAACTTCCTGTTTGTAAATGACACAAGGGATGAATTGCACATCCTCATACATCTGTAAACTCACCCTGGTATCAATAGTGATCACTTACATTTTCCTTGAAGGGGTTATTTAATGTTGAATCTGGCTCACAGAAGTAATTTTAGGTTTATATCATTTTTGAAGTAGAAACTGGCAGATATCACAAACTGAGACATGTTCAAAACATTTATACTTTCTTCCAACTGTATAGCAACCTCCCACACTATAATTTGTTCTAAACCTCATTTCTTCAAATCTTCAGTATTTGCTGTTTATCTGCCAACAGTGTTTGATATGTATGGTTCTATCATTCCCAGTGTATTGTAGCAATTTCTATCATAGAACCAAGTGTTTCCTCAGTGGTAAACGGATCTTTATCTTTCACTCATCAACATATCATTGCTAAATTAGTGAAGTCTTAGAGTATTGGAGTAAGAATTACATAACTCTACAAGACACTAACAGAATTGTAGATACATGCTCTGTGTACTTAGTATGAAGTTATCAGTATTAGCAAGATGTCAGAAACATTAACATATCAAGTCATTGTGTATATACTTATGGAAGTCATTTCTATGCTAATCTAGAAAATCTTACCCTAATAGTCTCTATAATTTCAAAGAGTCCCTTGGCAGATTTATTGGGAGAGCTAATGTTTTACCTTATATGGCTATTGAAGAAAAACATACTAGAAGTAATTTGTCAGCTCTTGCTCTCAGGTGCTTATACTAGCTTCTTCAATCTGTAGTTTCACTGTAGCAGTATGTTTTTTTGAGACGGGGGTCTCCATTGCCCAGGCTGGAGTGCCGTAGCATGATCATAGCTCACTGCAGCCTCAAACTCCTGGGCTGAAGTGATCCTCCCACCTCAGTCTCCCAAGTAACTGGAACTACAGGTGCATGCCACCACACCTGGCTTCCCTGTAACAATCTTTCAATCACATGCTTTATTAGTCTGTTCTCACATTGCTGTAAAGAAATACCTGAAACTGGGTAATTTATAAAAGAGGTTTAATTGACTCACAGTTCTGCTGCAGGCTGTTCTGTAAAGGAAGTTCTGTAGAAGTAATAGTGGCTTCTACTTCTGGGGAGGCCTCAGGAAGCTTCCAATGGCAGAAGGTAAAGGTGGAGCAGACCTTACATGGTTGGAGCAGGAGAGGGGGGGGAGGTGCTATATACATTTAGAGGACCAGATCTCATGAGAACTCACTATCACAAGGATGGTACAAAGAGAATGGTGCAACACTTATTCCTGAGAAACTTCCCTCATGATCCAATCACCTCCTGCTAGGTTCCACCTCCAACATTAGGGATTACAATGGGACATAAGATTTGCACAGGGACACACAGATCTAAACCATATTCTGCCCCTGGCCCCTCCCAAATCTCATATCCCTCTCACATTACAAAGTACAATAATCCTTTCTCAACAGTCCCCCAAAGTCTTAACTCATTCCAGCATTAACTCAGAAGTCCGCAGTCCAAAGTCTCATCTGAAACAAGACAAGTCCTTTCCACCTATGAGCCTGTAAAATCAAAAACAAATCAGTTACACTCAAGATACAGTGGGGGTATAGGCATTAGGTAAATACTCCAGTTCCAAAAGGGAGAAATCAGCCAAAAGAAGGGGGTTACAGGCCCCATGCAAGTCAAACCCAGCAGGGCAGCCATTAAATCTTAAAGCTCCAAAATCTCCTTTGACTTCTTGTCCCACATCCAAGGCATGCTGGTGTAAGGAGTGGGCTCCCAAGACCTTGGACATCTCCACCCCTGTGGCTTTGCAGGTTTGATCTCTATAGCTGCTCTCATAGGTTGCTGTTGAGTATTTATGGTTTTTCCAAGCTCAGGGTGCAAGCTTTCAGTGTGGATCTATCATTCCGGGATCTGGAGGACAGTGGCCCTCTTTTTACAACTCCATTAGGCAGTACCCCAGTGGGTACTTGGGGGAAGGTGGGGCTCCAACCCCACATTTCCCCTCCAGAGTGTCCTAGTCAGATATTCATGAGGTCTCTGCTCCTGCAGCAGGCTTCTTCCTGGACATCCAGGCATTTCCATACATCCTCTGAAATCTAGGAGGAGGCTTTCAAGCCTCAACTCTTGTAGTCTGTTCACCTGCAGGCTTAACAGTACATGGAAGCCACCAAGGATTAAGGCTACAGCCTGTGAAGCAGCAGTACAAACTGTACCTGGGACCCTTTGAACCATGGCTGGGGCTGGAGCAGCTGGGACACAGGGAGCAGTGTCTGAGGACTGTGCAGGGTGACAGGGCCCTAGGTCTGGCCCAGAAAACCATTCAGTACTCCTAGGCCTCTGGGCCTATGATGGGAGGGGCTGTTGATCTTCAGAGGCAGCTGACAGTGTAGCCTGCCCCAGCCTAAGCTCTGTGTCAAATCTTGAGTCTATGTGTATTTCAAAGTCTAGTAGTTGAGGGTCAGTAACTCATATATGGAGTCTAAGAGGTAACCTCACAGTCATGAGGGGAGGGGGAGTTCACTCCAAGTTCTCAGTGGAGTCTGAGACCTCACCTTCCCAAGGTGGGTGGGGAATACACTCCAAATTCTTACTACAGCAAAACATACATCTGCTTAAACTGTTTGGCATCCCTTCAAAGCTACATAGCCCATTCCCTCTGAAGCCAGAGGCAGGGATCTATGCTGAAAAAAGAGCTGATATAGATTTGTTGTGGGAGGTCTGCAACAGCTGCTGTCTACAATAACACCATTAACAAAGGGTAAAAGTTTCCCCTCTGTTGCAAGATATTCACCTCGTCCCTCTAAGAAATAACTGGTTCATGGAAATCTGTTTGGAGAAGTCAAGAGGTCCTGAAACCAGGAAAGAATGGCAGAGGAAGGATCTAGGCTCAATACAGGCAAACAGGTGCCCTCTTGCCCGAATACGATACCAAAGGCAAGGCACTTCCATCTTCCACTGAAGTTGCAAATGTTCTTTGCATATCTTAAATATACAACTTCCAGGGCTAAAGAAAAACTGTCAAATGTCTCCCAACTGGATTAGTTATATATACATTTTTAAATGTCTTCATGATTTTAAAACTTGTGGTTTCATTTTATACAATTATTCATGCATTTATATATAGCTTCAACATTGGCATTGTCATAACTAGTGACAAGCTGAGTCACCTAAGTTTTCCAGAGCTTGTGTGCTCTTAGTCATATAACAGATATTAGTTAAATCAGATACAACTGCAGGAAACTTGAACCCAAACCACAAGGACCTTTTTTATGATACAAGTATCAGTCTTTACCCCTACTCCTCCAATGGTCATGGGTTTGTTTCCTACAGTGTAACTCCATTGCTTTAAAAAACGTATAAAAGGCCTATTTGTAATAACATCTAAAATTTGACTGAGACATAGGGCATACCCTCAGAAACAACTACTGAATTGGTGTTAATGTGAGAGAAACTGCTCACTTTCCTGTATTAATGTGGTTGAGACCTATAGCAGTCTTGAACCAGCATTGATTGAGGTCTCTTCCAGTTAACATATCTTCCCCAAATGGCATTTTGTATTCAAAACTTGAGACTATACCAAAATGGAGTTTTTGTAAAGACTTTCACTTAATTCGACTTTCTCTCTCCTAAGGGATGTTTTTTGAGGGAGAACTAATATCCAGGCATATGCCACATGTTCTTCATAATTCAGTCCATGCAGCATGCTGCATGACACATGGCTAACTTTGAGCAATTAGTCACTACTGTAGTAGAGTCAAATGACAAATCCCTCCTTTATCTCTGCCATCCCCCAAGTTCCTGGGCCTATTCAGATTTGGGCATTCAGAAGAAAACACCAGAATGATGGAAGCTGTATTTAGAAAGAGAAGTCTGCAAGGAAAAAAAACTATTGCAGAGTTTAAAAGGGGAAAAAATACTGGCAAGAATAAGTTTGAGGTAGAACAATTTCCGAGGAGCTTCCTCCTTTTGAAGAAAGGTGAAAGGGTATCAGTGGGGAGAATGGTTAAGGTCTTACTGAACAAAAGACTTGTTTACTCTTTGAGATCTTCCTAAGTTAAAGCATAGTACTTGTGATGACTTGTCAGATTCTGCTCCTTTGAAAAGACTCAAGCAGAGATTGGACCCTCAGGATTTATGTAACAGTAAGATTTATTGCCCGTTGAACAGAAAGTCAATATACCAAAACACCAAGGTTGAAGCCAAGAAAACTTAATTGTAAAGCCACTAAATGAGGTAGGTGGAAACCTCAAATCTTACCTCCCCGAGAGGTTTGAAGAATAAGGTTAAGGGATCTAGAAGGACGGTGGGATAGATGGTGGGCTGAGGTGTGAGGGGATTGCTGATTGGCCCTAGATGTGAAAGGTAAAGTCATGGGACAGAAAGATGAAAAAATGGCATTCTTAGGCTGAGTCAGTTCCTTGGTTGGATTTTCAGATTGGCTGGCACCAGCCATCCTGCTGGAATTTGGAGGTCTGAAAAACCAAGCAATGTTTGAGCAAAAGTCTTATTCTAGCCTGAGCAGAGATGCTCTCTATAGGAACAATGAAGAAGCAAGTGATCAGCATATTACGTGATTCTCAATTGGCAACTGCAAGGAAGAGGGTCAAAATACACCAGTGTGCCCTGGTTAATGCCTAACTATAATTCTGCCTAAAGCCTGGCTTGTTAGTGTTAGCCCTGTGAGGGTGGTCTTGGTATCCCTCGACTCACTTATTTTCTGAATCCTGAGGCAGGAATCAATAAGGAAGGATTCAGGGTATGACTGCTGTCAGCTTCCTGCTGAATGGGATACACATGGAAGTACCATGATCAGGATTAGAGAAATGAAACTGTTTTGCAATAGCCTATAGGTACTCATGCATGCCAGGCCTGGGGCTCCCACCCTGCATAATGAAAACATTAGTCCTCTCATCTATAGTTTCAGCACAACGTTTAATGGAACACTGAATTATGAGGTAAATTATGAGCCCTATTAGTGAAAAGGAAAGCTCTAATTTCAGGAGCTCTTGTAAAACTGATCACAAGGCCTGGGGCATTCATGAGAAGTCCAGAAAATCCATCAGGTAATTCTGGGGCTTCTGGAGAGAACTGCTGTAGCCAGGTGGCCTGTTGTCTAATCTTGTCCACATGGGTTTTGACTTCAGCTGAGGCATTGTATGTACACAAGTTGTATTAGCTATTGCAGACTCCACCCTGTCCTGCCAAGATAGTCAAGAGCAATCTCATCTCACAGAACCCAAGCCAATGGATTAACTTCTTTGGGTGGCTACTGCAGATGCAGTTTCATCAGCAATAATTCCTAAGGTAAGGGAGAGATTTCTAATCACATTCATGGAACACTACTCCATACCAGTGGAACAGTCTGCCCAAAGAAATACTCGGCTCCATCTTTGTACCCAGGCGAGTTCTGGCTTATGAATCTCCAAAGCAAGTATGGGGAATCTTTTAGTTCTTCTAACAAATTTCAGGGCTAGTCTAGTGCTTAGTCTCAGCAGATCTACCTATAGAAAGAAACTAGCCCAATAGGCAAGTTCCTTATATATACTAGCTGTCAATGCATTCGTAAGCCTAGGGAGGGGATTCTCTGGGAACCCCCACAAAAAATAGGCATACTGTAAGCACACAGGACCCTAGACAAGTTGTATAGGTTAAGCCTGGAGTCTTAAGCAGGGCTTTGGGGATTGGACTAAACCAAAGATCTGTAGCCAGGGAGTTTATTTCCAAGCACAGCTTTGCAGTAAGGAACTACTGAATTTGACAAGACCCAAGGCAAGAGTTCAGAGGTATGACTGAGCAAGCCTTTAGGGGATGATAGAAATACAAGAATATGGATTACTAATATTCCTGTCAAGCTGATAGTAAACTAAACAGTGGGGAAGGCTATAAGTATTTCCTTGGCAAAATTGATCAAGGTAGTTCCAAGAAGCAGGGGCATATAATGGTGTGTTTTTTCATATAGTATTAGGTGGGTCAGAAAACAAAACAAATAGATGATTAGTGGTATCAACAGGCTTAGAACAGTTAATAACTTTGGGGTATAGAGAAAATCAACTCTTCAATATAGGAGTTAGAAGCAATTGGAGAGAGAGTCTTGGATAGCTACCTTTACTATATAGGTCACTTGGTGGGGGTCTCTTATATTCTGTGACAAAGTTGGGAAAAGCCATGAAATTACAGGCATAACTAAAGGATTATTGTCATGAATCAAAAGATTTGGAATGATATTCAGCAGTCAGATTTCCCAAAGAGGCCAAAGTCTGGGAAATTCTAGTCATGGGGTTATCTCCTCAAGCCAGCACAAGAGTCAAGAGTGATTAAAAACCAGCATCATGTTGATCCTTTTCCAGAAAGACAAGATAAAAAATGACATGTTCAATTCTATCCAGGCTATTAATCGAAGTTCTCATATCTTGAGTAAAATAAAGATAGCTAATGTGCTGAATGATTATTATAGCTCAAATACCAAAACATAATCCATAAAAGTTCAAAAAGTAACATATTTTATTCCTAATAGCCATTTAAAAATTCAAACGAAGGGGAAAGCATAAATCCAGACAAATTCAGGGAAACTGCTGCTCAATCTCTGGTGTTTGCCTTTAAGGTAGTAAAGTATTTGACTCATCAAAGTAAAATAGCAATGTCCTCTGAAGAAAGTCATAACATATGGATGTCTAAACATAGGAATACATAGAACTACTTTAGCATGGCATAAAATATGTAAAATGCATAAGACTCCTGCCACCGTGATCAAAGGAATTATGAAATAAACATGCAATCTAGGCACTTAGCAAGGCAGAGATGGGTAACCTGTCTTTCCTCCCAGAGTCTAAAAATACTTTTTTTTTTTTGTACTTATTTTAAGTTCAGGGGTACATGTGCAGGATATGCAGGGTTTTTTTACACAGGTAAATGGGTGTCATGGGGTTTTGTTATACAGATTATTTCATCACCTAGGTAATAAGCCTAGTATCCATTATCTTTTCTGCTCCTCTCCCTCCTCCCAACCTCCACCCTCAAGTAGACTCCAGTGTATATTGTTTCCTTCTTTGTGTTCTTAAATTCTCATCATTTAGCTCCCACTTATAAGTAAGAACATGCAATATTTGGTTTTCTGTTCCTGCATTAGTTTGCTAGGGATAATAGCCTTCAGCTCCATTCATGTCCCTGCAAAGGACATGATCTCATTCTTTTTTATGGCTGCATAGTATTCCATGGTGTATATTTACCATACTTCCTTCACCCAGTCTATCATTGGGCGTTTAGTTTGATTTCATGTTGTATCAGTCTATCACACTGTTTGGGTAATCTATAAAGGAAAGAGGTTTAATTGACTCACAGTTCCACATGGCTGGGGAGGCCTCAGGAAACTTTCATGGCAGAAGGTGAAGGAGAAGCAAGGACCTTCTTCATATGGCAGCAGGAGAGAGAATGAGGAGTGAAGTGGGAAGAGCCCCTAATGGAAACCATCAGATCTCATGAGAACTCACTATCAGGAGAACAGTATGGGGAAAACTGCCCCCAAGATCCAGTTACCTCCACCTGGTCTCTCCCTTGACACATGAGAATTATGGGGATTATAACTTGATTTGGGTGGGGACACACAGCCCAACCATATCACGTGTCTTTGGTATTGTGAATAGTGCTGCAGTGAACATGTGTGCATGTGTCTTTATGATAGAATGACTCACATTCCTCTGGGCATATACCCGGTAGTAGGATTGCTAGGTGGAATGGCAGTTCAGCTTCTAGCTCTTTGAAGAATCACCATACTGCTTTCAACAACGTTTGAACTAATTTACACTCCCACCAACATTATATAAGTGTTCCCTTTTCTCTGCAACCTCAAAAGCATCTGTTATTTTTTGACTTTTTAAATTAATAGCCATTTTGACTGGTGTGAGATGGTATCTCATTGTGGTTTTGATTTGCATTTCTCTAATCGGTAATATTAAGTCTTTTATGCTTGTTTGCCACGTGCGTATTTAGAAAAGTGTTCATGTCCTTTGCCCACTTTTAAATGAGCTTTTTTTCTTGTAAATTTAAGTTCCTTAGAGATGCTGAATGTTAGACCTTCGTCAGATGCATAGTTTACATTTTCTCCCGTTCTGTAGGTTGTGTGTACTGTAATTGTTTCTTTTGCTGTACAGAAGCTATTTAGTTTAATTAGATCCCATTCGTCAATTTTTGCTTTTGTTGCAACTGTTTTTGGCATCTTCATCGTGAAATCTTTGCCTGTGCCTATATCCTGAATGGTATTGCCTAAGTTGTCTGCCAGGGTTTTTATAGTTTGGGGTTTTACATTTAAAGCTTTAATCCATCTTGAGTTGATTTTTGTATGTGGTGTAAAGAAGAGGCCCACTTTCAGTCTTCTGCATATGGCTAGTCAGTTATCCCAGCACCATTTATTGAATAGAGAATCCTCTCCCCATTGCTTGTTTTTGTCAGGCTTGTCTAACATCAGATAGTGGTAGGTGTGTGGTCTTATTTCTGGGTTCTCTATTCTGTTCCATTGGTGTCTACGTGTCTGTTTTTGTACCAGTACCATGTTTTGGTTACTGTAGCCCTGTAGTATAGTTTGAAGCCAGGTAGCATGATGCCTCCAGCTTTGTTCTTTCGCTTAGGATTGCCTTGGCCATTCGTGCTCTTTTTTGGTTCCACATGAATTTTAAAATAGTTCTCTAGTTCTGTGAATGTCGATGGTAGTTAGATTGAAAATAGCATTAAATCTTCAAATTGCTTTGGGCAGCATGACCATTTTAACGGTATTCTTCTATCCATGAGCACTGAATGTTTTTTCCGTTTGTGTAATCTGATTTATTTGAACAGTGGTTTGTAGTTCTCCTTGTGGAGCTCTTTCACCTCCTTTGTTAGCTGTATTCCTAGGTGTTTTATTATTTTTGTGGCAATCATAAATTAAAGTTTATGATTTCATTGTTTGACTGTTGTTGGTATATAAGAATGCTGCTGATTTTTGCACATTGATTTTTGTATCCTGTGACTTTGCTGAAGTTATGTATCAGCTTAAGCTTTTGGGCTGAAATGATGGGGTTTTCTAGATACAGGATCATGTCAGCTGCAAAGAGGAGATAGTCTGACTTCTCTCTATTTGGATGCCTTTTATTTCTTTCTCTTGCCTGATTGCCCTGGCCAGAGTGCTAATTTGATCGGCCAAAACTTCCAATACTTCATTGACTAGGAGTGGTGAGAGGGCATCTTTATCTTGTCGGCATTTAAGAGGAATGCTTCCAGCTTTTGTCCATTCATTATGATGTTGGCTGTAGGTTTGTCATATATGGCTGTCATTATTTTGAGGTATGTTCCTTTAATACCTAGTTAGAGAGTTCTTAACATGAAAGGGGTGTTGAATTTTATTGAAGCCTTTTCTGCATCTATTGAAATAATGTGGTTTTTGTCTTTAGTTCTGTTTATATGATCATGTTCTCCAAGATTGAAATCAATCCAGATACTACTTTTGCTTTTCCTATGGTCTTCACAGCCTACAGACCAGGAGATTCCCCCCGGGTGCCTACACCACCAGGGCCCTGGGTTTCAAGCACAAAACTGGGTGGCAGTTTGGGCAGACACCGAGCTAGCTGCAGGAGTTTTTTTCATACCCCAGTGGTGCCTGGAACACCAGCAAGACAGAACCGTTCACTCCCTGGGAAAGGGGATTGAAGCCAGGGAGCCCAGTGGTCTAGCTCAGCAGATTCCACTCCCATGGAGCCCAGCAAGCTAAGATCCACTGGCTTGAAATTCTCGCTGGCAACGCAGCAGTCTGAAGTGGTCCTGGGATGCTTGAGCTTGGTGGGGGGAGAGGTGTCAGCCATTACTGAGGCTTGAATAGGAGGTTTTCCCCTCACGGTGTAAACAAAGCTGTGGGGAAGTTCCAACTGGGTGGAGCCCTCTGCAGTTCAGCAAAGCTTCTGTAGCCAGACTGCCCATCTAGATTTCTCCTCTCTGGGCAAGGCATCTCTGAAAAAAAGGCATCAGCCCCAGTCAGGGGCTTATAGATAAAACTCCCCTCTCCCTGGGACAGGGCACCTGGGGGAAGGGGTGGCTGTGGGTGCAGTTTCTGCAGACTTAAACATTCCTGACTGCCAGCTCTGTGCAGCAGATCTCCCAGCACTGCATTCAAGCTCTGCTAAGGGTCAGACTGCCTCCTCAAGTGGGTTCCTGACCCCCATGTCTCCTGACTGGGAGACACCTCCCAGCAGGGGCTCAGACACCTCATATAAGAAAGTGGCAGCTGGCATCTGGTGGGTGCCTCTCTGGGACAAAGATTCCAAAGGAAAGAAGAGGCAGAAATCTTTGCTGTTCTGCAGCCTCTGCTGGTGATACCCAGGCAAACAGGGTCTGGAGTAGATGTCCAGCAAACTTCAGCAGACCTGCAGCAGAGGGGACTGACTATTAGAAGGACAACTAACAAACGTAAATGAATAGCATTAACATCAACAAAAAGGCCGTCTACTCAAACCCCATCCGAAGGTCACCAACATCAAAGACCAAAGATAGATAAATCTACGAAGATGGGGAGAAACGACCACAAAAAGGCTGAAAAGTCCAAAAACCAGAATGCCTCTTCTCTACCCTCAATCGTTAAGGTTGTTGACCTTTGAGTGGGTTCCTTAACAGTCTGGCAACTTTTCCATAGGGCTGCTGTATTTTCCTGGGGGTCTGTTCTAGTCCCTAGTCATCTTAGATTTTCTAGTACATAAAGGCCTCACCACTGAAGGCTGTGAAACAGCAAGGATGGCAGCCTTGCCCCTTTCTCTGGGAGCTCAGGCCCAGGGGGGTTACAGACCTGTTGCTGGCCCAAACACACCTGTAGGAGGTAGCTGGAGACCCTGCTTTGAAAGTCTCACCCAGCCAGGAGGAATGGGATTGGGGATTCAAGCAGTTCAGTCACACTTTCATAGAGCAACTGTGCTGTTCTGGGGTACTGCTTCCACCCCCAAGTGCCTCAGATACTCCAAAGTCCACAGACTGAAATGTCTAAGTTGCCCAAACAGCAAAGATGGCATCCCATCTCTCCCTCTGGGGGCTCCATCCCAGGGAGAATTCAAATCTCTGTCCACCAGAGAACACGGGCAGGCATGGCTGGAGGCCCCAGTTGGGAAGTCCTGCCCAGTAAGGAGGAAAGGATCAGGGATCTGCTTAAAGAAGTAGTGTCTGGCCACGTTTTGGTAGAGAGCTGTGCTGGGGGATTTCTTCCACTCCCAGTCAGTGTGGACTCTTCAAAGCCCACAGGCTGAAACAGTTGAGTTGCCCAAACAGCAAAGATAGTGGCCTGCCCCCCCCCCCACCCCCACCCCCAGGAACTCCATTCCATCCCAGGTAGGTGTTGTAACACCGTTGCCAGTGGCTGGCTGGAATTCCAAACCAGTAGGTCTTATCCTGTGGGGCCTGCAGACCATTGCTACTCAGCCCCCTTCCTAGGGGTATGTACAGAGGTCCAACCTCCTGCCTTGCCTAAGTTGCAGTTGCCTTTGCCGGGGAGCCCAGAGCTGGAATATGTAAAGCTTCTGGGTCTCCATGTATGCCTGAGGAGCTGATCTACCAAGATTCCACACAGCTCTGCATGTCAGACCGACGGCCCTGGTGAAGTGGGTTCGTGAAGAGATCGCCTGACCCGAAAATTGCAAAAATCTGTGGGAGAAGTGTGGGTTCCCGGGGTCACACATTCACTCACTTGAGGGGAGTTTCCCTTGGCTCTGTGTCATTCCTGGGTGGGCCATCATCCTGCCCTGCTTTTCTCTATTCTCCATGGGTCGAGCTGTTTTTCTGATCAGTCCCACTGCAAGTACCTGGATGTTTCAGTTGAAGATGCCATATTTACTTTCCCCTTTTGTTCCTCTCTGTGAGAGCCACACACTGTAGCTGTTTCTAGTCAGCCATCTTGGCCCCCTCACCTAACTTCTAACATAGGATAATAGTAATGAATCCAAAAACAGTATAATCAAGGTATAAGAGGTTAGGCTATTCATTAGCAGAAAACAGATGGAAAGCTTAGGCTCTGAAGTCTGGTATTATCTAGTTGGTTGTTTTTCTTAGAAAAACTTGAGGTCAATCAGGCTTGCTCATCCATTAGGTGGGGTTTAGCAGCCTTTGGATGACTCGGCTCTGAATGTGGGTCAGATGGGACAAGCTCTACACAGCTGTGGTAGACTCAAGCCTTAATTCCCACACGTTTCATGGAGGAGCAAGTCACCAGCAACACTTCATATGGTCCATTCTATTAGGGCTTCAGTTGATAATCAGGGTGCTGGTTTCTAAACAACCTGCTAGAAGACTTATGGCAGTCAAACCTAAGGATTGCACATACCTGACGGTGTCTAGCTCTTTTACACATATGCTTTCGCGGCCTTTCAGTTTAGAAGAGAAGCACGGAAAGTTTCTCCCATGTAAAATTTCAAAAGGGCTCTGTTTGGACCCAATTGTAGGGACCACTCTTACTCTGATCAGGGCAATAGGCAAAGCCTTATTCCAGGTCAGGTTGATTCCTGACAAATCTTAGCCTTTTTCAAGGTATGACTCATCTTTTCAGTGTTTCCTCTGTACCGTGGTCTTCAAGCAGTGTAGTTTCCAAGTTGTGCCAAGGTCTTCATAAACATCCTGAGTTACCTTGGCCACAAAGGCAGCACCACTGTTAGGGTAGAAATGGGCAGGCCAAACTGAGGGACAACTTTCAGTAAGCTTTAATAACTTTCACAAGGGAATGCTTCAATCCATCCTGAAAGTGTCTACAAACATAAGCAGATAGTTTCCCATGACCCTTAGCATCATGGTGAAGTCAACCTGCTAATCTTCAGTTGGCCTTTCATCTCACACCTGGACTCCTTGCATCAAGAGTAGAGGACTAGTTTTGAAGTTGTTTCAGGCACAAATACACTTTGAACAGCCATATTCGTATGTGGGCTAAGATATTTCTGAATCCATTGGAGAGTGACATCCCAGTCATATTGATGTCATGAATGTCCAATGCCATCTGTGAGTTGTCCAGGACTATTCTTTTATATATCTATCTGTCCTAGGTTTGTTGATTGGGGTCAACCCCAGTCAAGTGCTCTTTTCAGATCATTCAAATACAGTATATAGGTGATTCAAGGTCTATTTCATGCATTAATAAAGTTTTAGACCCTTTCTCTTGCTGCTGTCTTTGCAACCTTGTGTGCCCAATTGTCTTTTGCCACCAAACTGTCAACTGATGCCCAAGGCAATGAACTATTGCTACTTCTTTAGGGACCAGGGCTGCCTTCAACAGTTTAAAATTCTTAGCATGTTTAATTTGTTATCAGAGGTTAAAAATCCCCTTTCCTTCCAAATGGCTCCATGAGCATGAACCACAGAAAAGGCTAATCTTGAATCAGTATAGATTGTGGCTCATGGGTCTTCATCTAGTTGAAGCACCCAGGTCAGGATGATGAGTTTGATGGCTGCTGTGAAACCTTGGTGGTTCTTAGTTTACGAGAATCTAAACAAGTCATACAGCAAAGGAAATGCAACATAGAGTAATTTATTGCAAAGGAGAAAGAATAGGTTGAAAGTTAGGTACAGAACAGATAGTATACCCTGAGATTCAGGGTAGGATGCTCATAAGGATGAGACAGCAAAGACTGGCACTAGAGACTCCCTTTATGGGAGTCTTACATGATTATTCATAAGGGGGTGGGAAGAGCTATTGGTAAGCATGTTCTGGGTGGTTCACACACGTGCAGTAGTGGTATCTGCTTGTTCAAAACATATGTCGCATTAGCATCTTAAATATCCACCCAGGGGTGTGTTTTTTACTATTCAAATGAGCAAAGGGCCAGTCTGAGGACAGATAAAAATGCATGTTCTCTACAGGGGAAATTGCCTACCGGAGATAGCTGTGCTTGAATAAGTTTGACTACAATGTGAATGCTGGGGCTTATTGTGTTAACTGTACAGTAGCCATGTCCTAAGGACATGGTTACCTCCTTGACTACCCATCCTGCCTCAAGTTCATCTTTCCATCCTGACTTCCCATGAGGAAGTATTTCAGCTTCTAAAATTGGCCAATGTGTTATTGTGGCATATACAGCTTTCTGCTGTCCCTGGTCCATGAAGCTTCCATCTGTGAACATATCTCAATTGATCTTCCAAGGGTATGTTGGCCAAATGTGGTTGGCTCAAATAAACTTGTTGCATAGTTTGTAAACAGTCACCTATAGGTTCAGATGCTATCTGTGGGAGTAAAGTAGCAGGGCTTAAGGTAGAAACAGCTCTTAAAATCACATTTGGGTCATCCTGAAGGATAGCCTAGCCTTCCAGAGGTCAGACAGTAGCCTCCTTTCTGTTCCAATAAAAAGTACACAGTAAAGGGTATACACTGTGGTAAGCTGGCCCAGGGTCCTCAAAGTAGATCACAGGTGACAGCAACTGCCCAAAGGCAAGATGGCCATCCCTTGGTGATGTCCAGCTGCTTTTGAAAAGTAAGCAACTAGCCTCTTGGTGTTCCCCATGTCCTACATCAGCAGTCCTAAACCAACTTTGCCTTTCATATACAAAATAGGTCAAACAGCTTCCCTTCAGTCAGGGAGCAGGTTTTTCTGTCCTTGAGAGTTAAATCTAAGCTATCTAACCAAGGGCTGAGATTTGAGCCTTTTTCTTGGATGTCTTATAACCCCACTTAGCCAGAAAATTTCAGTATGATGTTTGGATTGGAAGCTTCTCTGGTTGTGCTAGTAACTAATGTCGTGAACATATTGGAGCAGAGCCCCATATATTAATTGCTAACCCTGGAGGGCCTGAGGGAAAACTTCCCCAATAGTGGTTGGAGTTCGTAAAGCCCTGGATGACAAATGACAATATTGTTTTCTCCTTAGTTATATGGATCTTCCTTCCAAATAATTCTCTGGACTCTGGACTTGGAATGCAAATGAAAGCATCTTTCATATCTAAGACTATAAACCAGCAAGGCTCACCAATTAAGGTTGTGAGTAATGTATAAGGCTGGAGACCACTGGATAAATGCCTTCCATAACATGATGAATGACTCAAATCCTAAACAAACATATATTCTTTGGTCTAGAGTTTCTGAACTGGGGGGATAGGTTATTAGACATTGCCAGTCCCCATATAAGTTCAACATGTAGGAAAGTGGAGAGCAAATGGTGAATGGTTCATCACGCTTGTTCTCTCAAAGGGTGTTTCAGATTGGTACCATCCCTGTGTACACCTTTACCTATAGTAAGGTTGTGGAGTTGGCCCTCCCTGGCCTCCCATCTGCCCATGTATCAGGATTCATCTCTTATGGCAATTCTTCAGAAATAGGCACAGGCTTTTAAGCTGCTTATAACAATGAAGCTCGCAAGGTGCAAGCTTGACGTGTGAGCATTCTGATACTCAACCATCCCAGAGAAAATGTAACATTTGCATTCAGTTTAGTCAAGAGATAATGTCTCAAAATGGGTCATTCAGGCACATATAAGCTGTTTTTAACTGGACTTGTCCCAGTTGATCCAGGGGTTGGAGGAACGGTCTTCAGGGTCTCCCCTGAGGCCCTAGTCACTTTCATAGTTTCTGACAACAGTTTGGATATGCATGTACTTAATACCAAATAGGTGACACCAGTATCTACTAGAAAGTCCAGAAGTTGACTTTCCATGGTCATAGTGACCCAAGGTTCCATGTGGGAAATATGAAGTGTATTAGTTGGGTTGGAGGGAGACCTTGTACTGTCATTTCTAACCCTCAAAATCTTCAGCCCTCTAGACCCTTCAGCTATTTTGGGCATCTGTTGAACAGGAGACTGATTCCCCTCTTAACCCCCTACCCCCACCCCCACCCCCATATTGGCCCTTTTGAGGTATAGGTAATCTTTTTTCCAATGGACCCTCCTGTCTGCAATAAACCCACTGGTTAGGACCCCCAGTGGGGTATTTCTTCTTGTGGGGACCATGGGGCCCAGGGAGCCCTACCTTAAGGGGAATTCCTGGGGAGTACCCTCAGGGTGGTCTAGAGTTTCCTTGAGTCAGAGCAGCTACCAGCATGGTGGCTTGCTGTTGCATTTTTTCATTGTTCTGACATCGATCTTTGCTGATGAACACCTTGAAAATAATCTTCACTGATTGGGACAAAGACATGGCCAATGCTCCTTTTTGCACCTTCCTCTGAATATCAGAGGCACTTTTGCTAATAAACATCATGTTTATTATCTTAATTTTCTGATGCCTTAGTGTCAATACCAGTATATTGCCTGAGTGCTTTAAAAAAAGTGTTCCAGGATTTCTGAAGGGCTCTACCTGGGCTCTTGTCCCACTTCTTGAAACTTAAGGCTTCTCTGCTTTGGTATTCCTTCATGGTGTCTGGCCAGAGTGAAATCATGAGCACAATAATGCCCAAGCTTATCCTACCTCCAGTGTTAACATTCTACTTAGGGTTGGCTGTGGGCACTGTGACCTGGGCAGCTGCCCACACTGGGTTACTGGGGGAATCAGCATACTGGGGGGATCTGCCTCTTCTCTAGCCTTTTCTAAGACCATTCTCTGTTCCTCAGAAGTTAAGTGTGTTTAACAAGCTTTAGACATTGATCCTGGTGGGGTTGTAAGTTGCAAAGATAAAGGGGAAATTTTTCATTTTGGATCATCCCAGTGGGTGGGCATGTCATTTTTCCAATTAAGTCAGAAGTAGATAATGAATGGATCCAAACAAGCCCTATGGATTGCCCTGTGTCAGCATCAGTCCCACTATGGGTAGCTATTAATGGGGGAATTGCCCTGCTAGAGCTAAAGTGGTGCCCTGGCCAAATTTGGTTCTCTGACAGTAGCAACAAGGGAAACCATTCCTGTAGCTCCAGGTTCCTGCCCTTTTGAAGGCAGGGAGTCTGATTCAAGTGTTTGTGGCATGGTCACATCTCTCCCATGAAGTGGGGGAGGTGAAACCCATGGCTCATTCAACTGAACTAGCCAAAGTATTGTCATCCTTCTCCTGTGATTCCACTAATACAAAATTATTTGCATTAACATTGCATTGTACCACGATTTTGCATTTTTCTGTATCAGCTTTTGTCAAAGCAACACAAAACATTGTACATAAGTGATTTCATTCCATTTTTCTTTCTTACACAACAGGTGTAACTACAAGATGGTATTATAATTAAGGAAAACATTTTCTGGCCTCTTTCCCTGTATTCTAATGAGTGCTGGGGCCAGGCTGTATTACAAAGTAAATCCGTTTCTATAGGTTTGTAGGTAAGAAATCCAATTTTGGAGGATACAGCCCAGTGGACTGCTTGAGGGGAATCAAATTAGTGTTTTCCACATCAACCAAGACAAAACTCCACTATACACACAACAAACACGAGCTGCTCTGCTCAATGCCCGAGTTCAACCCAGCAAGGCTCACATTTGCCCCAGCTAGTACCTGACACTATTGATCCATACAAGGTGGGGGAGACATGACCCCCAGCCAGTAATCTAGCAAATGGTCACTGAGTGTGATAGAGCAGATGGCCACTCTGAGTTAGGCTACCAAGCTGCTGACTACTCTGGGGCGCACTAACTGCAAGTAGTGAGACAGAACAGGTTCCAAGTCAGGCCAACTGAGCTTTCACCAGCAACTCCTTCGGGGTTTTCATACAAACAAGACACGACGAAACATAAGGTCTCACAAGTCGGTTCCGTAATTTGATTTTGAAACTAAGACCCAGACAAGTCTAAGAGTACCTCTCCCAGAGAGGATCCTTCCCTTTTTGGTTAGAATAAGTCCCACCCACTGACCCTCGCCCCCAACAAGACTTTTCCTAGTGATAAGGGAGGGTCAACAAGACCTCTGGAGAGGCTACAGGACCTCCAAGGAGGTAAACAAGTCAGAAGGAAAAGTAAGTTCTTCCAGGTCCAGATACCATATTTCTGCTGGAAACAAGTATATGCACCAATGCTGAGCAATGCCCAGCCAGCAGGGAAGGCTTCAGAGATAGTCCATGGCTTTAGGAGCCAGGTGACCTCTTGAGTTTGTCTCTGAGCAGACTGAAATGACAAGTAGGGAAACCGAGCCATGGACAGATTCCCACAAGGGGTCTCCTGGCTAGATTGCCACTAAATGTCATAATTGTTAACAGATTCATTGCCTGATGCCTGGCAAGTCAATATACTGAGAAATTGAGGGTTGCAGCAGTGTTTAATCACAGGGCCAGCCAAATGTGAGAGAAGGAAACCTCAAATCCACCTCCCTGAGAAGTTTGGAAATAGAGCTTTTAAGGACTCTGGACAGATGGCAGGCTGAGGTGTGGGGGATCACTGACTTGTCCTGAAAATGAGAAGTCATGTGACAAGGAGATGAAGAAATGGCACCCTTGAGCTGAGTCAGTTTTTCAGATAGTCTTCAGTCTGGTTGACAGCAGATATTCTGCTGGAATTTGGGGTTCTGGAATTAAGCAATGTTTGAGCAAAAGTCTTATTCTAGCATTAGAGAACCTATGTACAGGAACAATGGAGAAGTAAGTAGTCAGCATGCTATGTGACTCAGTTGGCAACTGCAAAGAAAGTGGGTCAAAATGTGCCAATACACCTTAACACCTAACTAATTCTACCGAAAGCCTGGCTTGTGCTTCTTGTTTACCCTATGAGGGCATTTCCATATGTTCTCTTTAGGGCCGTAATATCACCTGACAGCTCTGTGTGCTTGACATAGTATGGTATAAATTAGATAATTGGTCTCTATCCCTGTTTTCTAATATACAGGTCCTAAAACTTCTGAAGTGATGATGCTAATTATGACTAGTGTCCCCTAGATAGCTTCAGGATGGGAGCTGGTCACTGGAAAGACTAAAGCATGATTAGGAGGGTTGAGACTTGCAGCCCCACCTCCCAACCTCGGGTTGTCAGAAGAAAAGGCTAAAAGTTAAGTTGATCACCAATGGTCAAAGATGTACTCAATCATGCCTATATAATGAAACTTCCATAAAGCTCAAAAGGACAGGTTCATAGCTTCTGGATAGCTGAACACATGGATGTGCCTGGAAGGTGGCATGCTGAAGAGGCCATGGAAGCCCTGCAACCTTTCCCACATGCCTTGCCCAGTGAGTCTCTTCCATCAGGCTGTTCATATGTGTGTTTTGTAATAGCCTTTATAAAAAATGGGTAAGCATAAGTAAAGTGCTTCTCTTCTGCACATGTATCCCGTAACTTAAAGTAAAAAAAAGTGCTTCTTTGAGTTCTGTGAGCCATCTAGCAAATTAAATGAACCCAAGGAGAAAGGCGTGTTGTAGAACCCTTGATATGTAGCTGGGAGTGGTATCTGCACTCCAAAAAGGGGGTCAGTGTCCTTGAGTGTTGGGGTTAAGTTTATCTGACCAGCTTGTCGCGGGACGGACTAGAATACTAACCACTGAAAGTGACTTTGTCCTGAATTTTGGCTACTTATATAACTCAAATGAGTATAAAACAGGCCTTATCAATTACTTCCTCTAATACTCACTTTTGTTCCATATGTCCAATATCTACCTCTTGAAGATAATCCCCGTGGCTCTCAAAATATGGGGCTATGTTTGGCCTTGGAGAAAGTTAGCCCTGTTTGACCTGTCCACTTCTGCTAGTTATTTCTACTGGCAGGGCACTCTTAAACTATCCTGGATGCCTTTCAGTTCTACTGATCCAAATCCAGTAAAAGCTGCAATGGGATCCCACATTGGAGTGACAAAGTTACAGCTGACTAAAATTCACTTCCCCTGTTCACGGTTTCTAAAATACAATGTTCATGTTCAAAAGAGAACCCAGCATTCATTAAATGTTATTTTGACCCCAGACTATGGGCCCGAATTTCCCTTTCTCTGGGGAAATCCTATTTCAGGGACTCTTTCCCTTTTTAACCTAGAGAACCAATAGTGACATTGTAAGAAGTCCAGAGATGGCCGGGCGCGGTGGCTCACGCTTGTAATCCCAGCACTTTGGGAGGCCGAGGCGGGCGGATCACGAGGTCAGGAGATCGAGACCACGGTGAAACCCTGTCTCTACTAAAAATATAAAAAAAAAATCAGCCGGGCGTGGTGGCGGGCGCCTGTAGTCCCAGCTACTCGGAGAGGCTGAGGCAGGAGAATGGCGTGAACCCGGGAGGCGGAGCTTGCAGTGAGCCGAGATCGCGCCACTGCACTCCAGCCTGGGCGGCAGAGCGAGACTCCGCCTCAAAAAAAAAAAAAAAAAGTCCAGAGATTTCCAAATAGCTCACCCTTATCTCTCAACTCTGCACACCAAGATAAGACATAGTAGCTTTGCTAAGTTCCCATTGCAGATTATTGTGTTACAAATGAATCCCAGGGTAACAGTTGATTATTTGTCCTTAACCTTATTCTAAAGGGTGTTTTACAAGAAGTTTCTCCTAAGTATAGTGGACATTCTGTGCTCGATCTAGATCCTCCAATTCCTTTTAAATTCAGGTAAAATACACATTATCTTAACCACTTTAAGAATACAGTTAATTGAGTATGTTCGCGTTTACAAACTCCAGAATTCTGCATCTTCCCAAACTGAAACTTATATACCCCTTTGTACCTTCCCCCGCAGCTCCTGTAAGAACCATTTTCTTTATGAATGCGACTACTGTAGGTACCTCATAAGTGGAGTAATACAGTATGTCAGTTTGTGATGGGCTTATTTTGCCTAGTGTAATGTCCTCAAGGCTCATTCACGTTGTGACATGAGCCAGTTTTCTTTTTAAGGCTGAACAATATTCCATTGTATGTGTATACACTTTGTTCATCTGAGGGACACTTGGGTTGCTTCTACCTGTTGGCTATTGAGAATAATGCCGCTAGGAACATGGATATACAAACATCTGAGGCCTTGATTTCACCTCTTTGGGGTATGTACCCAGAAGTAGAATTTCTGGTTCATATAATTCTAATTTTGATAAACTACCGGACTCTTTTTCATAGTGCCTGTACTATTGTATATTCCCACCAACAAGGCTTCCAATTTCTCCACATCCTCAGCATCCCTTATTTTGTAGGGTTTTTTTCTATGGTAGCCTTCCTAATGGGTGTTAGGGGGTATTTCTTTGTGGCTTGGATTTGCATTTCCCCAATGATTAGTGGTGTTGAGCATCTCTTTGTGTGCTTTTTCACCATTTGAATAGACATCCCTCAGATGAGTCCTCTGCCCACTTTTTTAGTTGCTGTTGAATTGCAAGAGTACCTGGCATATATTCTGGATATTAACCCCTTGTAAGATATGACTTGCAAATACTCTCTCCCATCCCACAGGTTGCCTCCTCACTGTATTCATTGTGATCTTTGCAGGGGCATTTGTAACTTTATAGTCCAATGTATCTGTCTTCACTTTGGTCTATGCTTTTGTCATATCCAAGAAACTATTGCCAAATTAAATGTCAAACTGGTTTTCTAAGTCCTATAGTTTTATGTAAGTCTTTCATCAGTTGACTGTTTATATATGGGATGAGCCTTATAAGGTAAAGTTCCAACTTTTCTTTTGCGTGGGGACATCTAGTTTACTCAGTACCATTTTAAGAGGCTGTTCTTTCCCCGATTGAATGGTTTTGGCATCCTTGTCAAATAACTTGACCATAATGATAGGATTTACTTCTGGAGTACTCTTCTATTCTGTTGGTCTATGACTTAATGGCAGTATCTCAGTATCTAGATTATTGTGGCCTTATAACTTTGAAGTCAGGAAGTATAAGACTTCCAACTTTTTCAAAATTGTTCTGGCTATTCTGGGTATCTTGAAATTCCATATGAATTTAGTTAAAACTGTATTTCTACAAAAAAAATTGAGATTGTGATGGAGGTGACACTAAATTTGTAGATAAATTTGGATAGTATTGCCATTAATAACACTCCAATCCACAAACATGGAATGTCTTTGTGTCACTGTCTTTCATCAGTGTTTTGTTTTCAGTGTAAGTTTTTCACTTCCTAGGTTTATTCCTAAATATTCTTTGTGACTATAAGTTTTCCTCTTAAAATTGCTGGTGTATGGAAACACAACTTATTTTTGTTTTCACATCTGCAACTTAACTAAATTTGCTTATTTAACATGCTTTTTTTAACTTAAAATTAAGTTCCAGAATACAAGTATAGGACATGGAAATTTGTTACATAGGTAAACATGTGCCATGGTCGTTTGCTGCACAGATCAACCCATCACCTAGGTAATAAGCCCCACATGCATTAATTATCCTGATGCTCTCCCTCTCCCTGTTCCCTGGACAGGTCCCAATGTGTGTTGTTCCCTTTCCTGTGTCCATGTGTTTTGTTCAGGTCTCACTTATAAATGAGAACATGCAGTGTTTGGTTGTCTGCTCCTGCATTAGTTTGCTGAGAATAATAGCTTCCAACTCCATTCATGTCTGTGCAAAGGACGTTATTTCATTCCTTTTTATGGCTGCATAGTATTCCACAATGTACATGTACCACATTTTCTTTATCTGGTCTATCACTTATGGCCATCTGGGTTGATTCCACGTCTTTGCTATTGTGAATAGTGCTGTAATGAACATACACGTACATGTGTCCTTATAATAGAATGGTTTATATCACTTTGGGTATGTACCCAGTAATGGGATTGCTTGGTCAAATGGTATTCATTTCTAGGTCTTTGAGGAATCACCACACTGTCTTCTACAATGGTGGAACCAATTTATATCTCCACCAACAGTGTAAAGTGTTCCTATTTCTCCACAGCCTAACCAGTATCTGCTGTTTCTTGACTTTTTTTATAATTGCCATTCTGGCTGGTGTGGTTTTGATTTGCATTTCTCTAATGATCAGTGATGTTGAGCTTATTTTCATGTTGGCCACAAAAATGCCGTCTTTTGAGAAGTGTCTGTTCATGTCCTTTGCCCACTTTTAGAATGGGGTTTAACAGGCATTTTTGTTGGAATCTTTAGGGTTTTCTACATGAAAGATCATGTCTGAACAGAGAATTACTTCCAATTTGGATGCCTTGTTACTATTTCTTCCCTAACTGCTCTAAGACATCCAGTACTGTGTTAAATAGAAGTGGCAAAGACAAGGTATTCTTTAGCCCTTTTCAATCTTAGATCTGAGTTTCTAGTTTCTCACCACTGAGTATGATGGCTGTGGGCTTTTCATATAAAACATTTATGTTAAAAAAGTTTCCCTCTATTCCTAGTTTGTCTTTAATTATGAACAGGTAAACTGAAGTTCTTTCTCCACATCAATTTTTCTTTTCCTCCTTCATTCTGTTGATGGGGTAGACTACACTGACTTTTCTCTTTCATATACAGAATCATCCTTGAACTCTAGGAATGGAGCCCACTTGGTCATGGTGTACGATCCTTCTAATGTGCTGTTAAATTGTTAGTATCTTGTTATAAATTTGTCTCAATATTTATCACTAATACTGGTCTGGTGTTTTTTGTCTTGCTTTAGTGTCAGGCTAATGTTGGCCTTATAGAATGTTTACAAGTATTCCCTTTTCAATTTTCTAGAAGAGTTTTGGGAGGGTTATTAATTTTTAAATGTTTTAGAACATACCAGTGAAGCCGTCTGGTCCTGGGCTTTTAATTGTTTAGAGGTTTTAAATGACTGATTGAATCTCCTTGCTGGTTATATGCCTGTTCAGACTTTCTTTAATAAGTTGGTGTGTGTTTCTAGGAATTTATCCATCTCATCTAGGTTCTCCAATCCTTTAGCATACAATTATTCCTAGTATCCTTTTAATGTTTTTTGTTTTTGTAAAGTCAATTGTAATGTTTCATCTTTCATTTCTGATCTTAGTTATTTAACTTTTAAATCTAGTTGTCGATTTTGTTTGCAAAGAACATATTTTGATTTCTCTATCTCTACTCTAATTTTTGTTTCTTTTGGTCTGCTTGCTTTTAGGTTTAATCCGTAACGTGTCTGGGTTAAGTTGTGAAGTTACGTTGTTGATTTGAGACCTGTCTTAAATGTTTACAGCTATAAATTTCCCTCTCAGCATTGCTTTCACCGCATCCCATAGGTTTTGATATATTCTCTATCTTGGTTTATCAAGATTTTCTATCATCCCTTGTAACTTCTTTTTTTGATTAAAGGGTGTATTATCTAATTTCTAGTTTTTCTTGTTTTCTAGTTTTATTCCATTGTGATCAGAAAAGGTAATTTGTAAAATTCAATCCTCCTAAGTCTATTAAGACTTGTTTTGTGGACTAATAATATGGTCTATCCCGAAGAATGTTCCATATGCACCTGAAAAAAATGTGCATGCTGCTGTGAAGAGTGTTCTGTACATGTCTGTTGGGTACCACTTGTCTGTAGTGGTATTCAGGACCTATTTCCCTATTGGTCCTGTCTGGTTGTTATATCCACTATTGGAAGTAGGGTGTTAATTTGTGGTTGTGAAGTTGTCTATTTCCGTAATTTTGTCAATGTTTGCTTCATATAATTAGGAGCTTTGATATGTGGTATGTTTCTCACTGTATGCACATTTACCTTTAAACATGTTAAGAGCCTCACCCCTTCTCAGGACCTTTGTTCTATTGTGCCTCTCTTCCCAGAATCTCTCATCCTCAGGAGCTCAGGGGTCTGCAGCCCCCTGAATCTCATGCTACAGAACCTGCCACTGCTTTCAGGGTCTTCCAACCTGATATTCAAACTATGCTGCCACTCCTGTCAGTGCTCAGTCAAGTGACACAGAAACCAATCCTTCAGGTTTTTCACAGACAAGTCAGAACTTGGCAGGTTCCGTTCTTTACGTGCCAAGGAAGGGGCCAGGATTTGGGCAACTTTCTTCTAACCACCCACAGATGTGGTAAAGCAAGGCTGAGCAAATGTGCTGAGTAATTTCCTATCATTGAGTGTGGTTTCTTGGGTTGAGCATGAGCTTGATTGCTGCAGCTTCTAAATTGGTTTCTAGAGTTCTCACAATGCTACTCTGACCTGTATACTTCATGTTTCCGTGATGGGGGAATAAGCCAGTGTTTTCTATGCTGCCATCTTGCTGTCACTTCCTCAATTCCTTGTTACCTTTCCTGTGCATCTCTTCCTGGCTTTGTGTTTTCACTTCCAATAGCCTGCATATGTGCCTCTTCTTGGGAGAACTGACCTCAGGAATGGGACCACCTCATCTGTAGACAGAGGAAGCCAGACATCCCTGGGAGCTTGTCTTCCTGAAACAGTTCTTGGCCAGTGACTGGAATGAAAATTACGCCTCTGACTTTGGGTGCAGAGCCCTCCTGTGGGATCAGGCTGCAGCTGGTCTCCGGAACCTTGCCTAAATCATATCCCCACTTGACTGGCTTTCTTTTCCCTGCCTGCTTTTGTGACTTCCTTACTAGATCCTCCTGGCAACCTTTCCATAATCATTTGTACTTATCTTCACCTCAAGGTCTGTTTCTAGGCTCTGTTTTGGGGCTTTTCCTAAGACCCAAAGTACATACTGTATTTCTCTATGCAAACAGCAGCTTATAGCTTCTCAGGGTTTCAAAAAAAAAAAAAAAGGTATTCTTTTATATATGACTTTTCATAGTAGAAAAATAGGTTTTTCCCTAAACCCCTATCTGACTTGTAGAAAAGTTTGGATATTATAAGGAATATGGGACAGGGGAGAACCAGCAAGAAGAACAAAATTATTTGATTACTGGTCCTATTGGGTCCTCGGAGAAAAGAGATGGCATAGTTAATAGGCTTAGTGTTTAATAAAGGGACACTTTAAAGAAGTAGAGGCAGGGTGAAGGAAACTAACAGTGGTGAAACACCAACGGAATAGCAAAAGGAGCACTTACCGTCACCAGGACCTGGAGGGGTGTACAGGAGAAGCTGTTGCTAGAACCCAGTACAAGCTTCAGCCATGGGGGCTAGATCACCAAGCAGGAACTAAAGCTTTTTTGGTAAAGGAGCACAACCCTGCCAAAGATGGCCTTATAGGGAAAGGAACAGAGGGAATAATACCCCATCCTGTTCTCCTCATCCTTGGGCTCTTGTGAGTGCCTTCTAGGGGCTGAGTCCACTAAAAGCCACAAGGCAAGTATAGAAGACACAACTGTGTCACTGAGACACCCAACAAGAACAGGCTTGCTGCCCAGGTACAGGAAGCCACTTACCCAAGGTCATGAAGCCACCAGTGACTGAGAGGTGTGGCGGCAAAAGCCCAGGTGTGTCACCTACACACAGAACAAATGGAAAATATTTGCTTTGGAGCTCTCCACCAAGCTGGCCAAAGCTTTTCTGGGCCTGCATGGCAGTCAGATAGCTTTCTGTGCTTAATCCTGCTTCTTTCCCTTCCTTTCACAGGTGTCAATACCTAATAAACACCTTGCATCCCAAACTGTCCAACCTATAACAGCAAGAGAGATGAGTGATACAATCACACAGGTTAGCCTCCTGTGTGCAGAGCAAGACAGGATGGCTCTAGAGGGAAAACACGGAATAACCAGTAAGTCTACACGTAGCTGCCACTCCCTGTGCTCAACTCTTCTAACTCGTTAAAGGAAGAGAGGAAGTTAACCTGATGCCCTTCAATCTGAGGGCCTGGACCACTTGGGGACATATGTAGGAACCTGGGGAGCTATGACTATCAGATGTGCATGCCTGTCACATAGCAGTGTGCAAGGCTGTCTGCAAATGGCTGGTGCTGTCTCCAGTGGTCTATGTGTGTGTCGGCCCTGTGTGAGACTCCCCTGAGTGCTGTCAAGGAAAACTTTACAACAGTGCTAAATGATGCAGCTCTAATGGGATGATTAAACAGTTCAGGGACAGGAGCATCCTCCCAGGGAGAAGAGCAACAGGAGGCTCCTGAGGACACGCCTGAGTATATCACAACAGGGTTCCAGTGAAGGGAGCTGGCTAGCAGCACAGGAAGGTGGTGAATGCAACTTGTTCCAGGAGAAAGGTGACCTTGCCCTTTTTGGGGGGAACAGTCCCCTCTGCACCAAGGTGCTCTGCTCAGGGGTGGTAGGGAGCTGCTGTGCTCCTCAGTCCAGAGCTAGAGAGCTGTTGGACTGACACAAGCTTAAGGCATAGTCAGTTGTCAGTACTGTGCCATTTGTTCTGAGTCCCCTCAGGCCCTCTTGTGTAATGCCGCATTTCATCCAGGTTTTCTTGGCTTTAAATGATGCAATTCTTCCATATGTTAAGTTTCTCCCCATTACAGGGAGATTCCAGGACAGACTTTAGGGTACAAGGTGTTGATTAGAGGTCAACGCCTATGAAAGCAGGGAGGAAGTAGAAAGGGGAATAGAAGTTGAATAATAATGCAAACTCAACAGAGCCTCAGTTGATCCTGTGGGGAACTCTGCAGCCACTCCTGCCCTCCAGTTCTGGGCCAAAATGAGCAGGCCTCTACACCTTACCCCTCTGTCACTGGGCACAAACTTCCCGAGGAAGGGATGGACTCAAGTCCTTTCTTGGTGGATCTGGGTGGCACATCTCCATGTTTAAAACACTTTCCCAGTTGTCACTCTGGTAGCCTATAGGACGGGGCTGCTCTCTGACCAATATGTACAGACCCCAGACTATGGATGGAAAGGATGACAGCCCCTGAATCCCTGATAAGGTGGAATAGGAGCTACTCCTGCACGAGACAATGGGGTTCTGTGATGGATCACAGTAGTTCCTATTAGTCTGTAAAGCGCAATTTGAATTTGTTTCAGAAGTTCAGCTTGAAGCTACACTCAGCCTCCTTGGAACATCCTTGGTGTCCCCTCCTCCGTAAGACAGTCAGACTCAGACTGAGGACACATAAGCCTACTATAGGTATCCTCCTTAGGCATGGGACTAGTGATTGCAGAGCAGGAAATACATTAACAATCTGGATAATTAGATATACACTAGTAACTGAGTGTCAGCAAAACTGCCATTTCCTAAATAGAGTGCTTTCCCTCTCTTGGCCCCTGTTTCCCCCTCTGTGATCATCTGGATGGTGCTTCTGCTTTGGAGGAACTGGATTATGCTGTCACCCTGAGCCGTTCTGATCAGGCTGCTCTCACCATCCCCCTGCTTCCTGTCGTAGCCCCACAGACAAGGAATGGCTGTGTACTGAGCTCAGGAGAAGCTGCAGTCACCTCGGAGCTCCTGTAGTCTTTCCCCAACTTCCCCCATCTGCAGACACTTATTCAAGGCTATGGTGTGTGTCAGGATGAGACTGAGGGCCTATTTGCTTTTGTCCCCAACCACCTGGTATACAGCTACATGAGCACCATGTCACTCGTCTCCTTGAGCTGCAGTCTGGAAAGATGAGGCTTGCATTACCTACTTTTGTCCAGCTATAGTTGGGAGGGTAATCAGAAATGTGCCTGGGTAACCCTAGGACTGAGCTCTAAGCCCAGAGCCAGATTTCCCCAAGAATCAGTATCCTGCCTAGCTGAGGATTCCAAGCCTCTGTGGCCTAGATATTGCCCCTGAAGCTACTATTTCACAAAACCTGCAGTTTGTTATACCATATGCCACTCTTGGGGCATAGCCCGCTAGCAGGGGCTATTTTCAGGCACACTGATGCCACGGATCATTGAGTGGCCTAAAATCCTGCTTCTAGGGCTATTTTTTCCATTCCTAGAGGCACCTATCAGTTAAGTTGGGACTAACTCCCAAATCCCCCTGCCTTTGGAGGGGCTAGAGGGAGCTGTCTGCCAACAGATGCTGCTGACACTGAGGCTGATGGAGCTCAGCAGTCACTCAGCTCTTGGAATCTGTCAAAGGGGCCCTGATAGGGAATTGATGGCTCAGTAAAATTTGAATCATTCAAAAAATGTGGACTTCCAAAAGAGCTAACTTTGAAGCTATGGGTCAGCGATAGAAGAACTGTCTTAGTCCATCTGAGCTTCTATAACAATACCATTAACTATGTGGCTTATAAACAGAGGTCTATTTCACACAGTCCTGGAGGCTGGGAGGTCCAAGATCAATGTTCTGGCATATCTGGTATCTGGTGAGGACCTGATTCATAGATGACACCTTTTGCTGTGTCTTCAAACGACAGAAGGGGTAAGGGAGCTCTCTGGGGTCTCTTTTACAAAGGCACTAATCCCATTCATGATAATTTTACTCCCATGACCTAATCACTTCCCAAAGGCTTCACCACCTAACACTGCCTTGAGGGTTAGGATTTCAACATGAATTTGGAAGAACACAAACATTCAGACCATAGCAGGAAGCACGAAGAATGATCAAAAACATCAATGAAGTTGTTACCACACCTGAGCCCAAAGGTATTGGGGGTGTCCAGCTGGGGAGGTCACCAGAACCCAGGGAGCCAGTTCAGAAGAAAATACAGCCTTGAGTGGAACAGCGACTTTTTGCCAAGGGTACACACAGCTGGAGGTGACCCTCCTGCCCTTCCCTGCTATTCTTTCCAGTTTCCCCATGAACTGAAAACAGCCAGGAGACAGGGCAGGGAGCCCAATTGATGCCATTCACACAGCTCAGCCTTCCCAGGTAGAGTGGGGAAAGATGGAGAGTTTATCTGGAGCAAGTGGGACACATGGGTACAGAGTTTTAGCTTCCTCTTCAAGTGTGTGTATCCCTATCAAAGCTCATTCCCAAGGGCTGGCTAAAAGGCTGGTCTCTTACGTGCTTGCATTTATGTATTGCTGAATAACAAATTACCCTAAAACTTAGTGTCTTAAACATTTATGACCTGATGGTTTCTGTGGGTTGGGCATCTGGGACAGGGTATCTGAGGAGTTTCATCTGCAGGCTTGACTGGGACTGGATCATCTGCTTCCACAGTGGCTGATTCACACACTCCTAGCTCAGATGACCCAACCCATCCTGGTTTGCCCAGTATTGTTTGTTTATGGCAGCTGTGGCAAGCTACAACAGAAGAATTGACTAGTTGACAGACCACTTGGCCCTCAAATCCTGAATACTTCAGGTTTGGCACCTTCTGTAGTTTGCCAAACCTTGACATAGACTCACACTGAGAATCAACTCGATGAAAAAAAAGCTGCTTGGCCCCTACATTTGTAGCAGATGCTCTACCTCGGTGAACACACATCTGTAGGTGCCACCTCAGGACTGAGCTAAGCCTGTCCCCACAGGTATTTAGGGCCAGAGTCTCAGGATCCCACCTGATTGGAGATTCCAAGGCTCTGAAGCATGGATATCTTAACACCTGTTCGGATATCTTAACACATGTTTGAAGTGCATCACAACATGTTTATCAGTTTTGGCATTATGGGTGAGAAACTCATTTAAGTAAGACAGTATTGGTGGCCTGCCCACATCCACTCATTCTTACCACTTCAGTGCCCCCTAGCTCAATTACTGACTAGCACCTATGACTCTTCACCTGAGAGCTTTCTCTAGCTATTGAAATCTAGCACATGGTAGGCCAGAAAGCTAGGGAACTAACACCACTGAGAGAAGTCCTCAGCCAGTGACTTACAGGAGTTGATGTATGAATACCCCAGCTGCCTCTTCCTTCCATGGCAACAACTCTGTGTCCTGTAGTGGCTCTCAGAATTCCCCTGTAAAGGTGTACTCCAGTTGCCCTTGGTGGTAAGGAGCTTGCTAACACACCAATTGTTGATTATCTTTCCTTTGTCTCACTTCTTCCCTCCCTTTCTTTGGCTCCCCTCTAAATAACTTGCTCAAATCTTGAGCTTGGGGCTCCTCTGTCAAAACCCAATTTAAGACACTGGACACTCAGACTCGAGGTGGCCTGAGGAAGCCCTCAATCTGGCTTAGATAGCTGATTCCAATGGCTCACTTGGCTGCTTACTTGCTGTATGACTTTGTGGTTTGAAAGTAGGATGACTCTGCCCAATTTTCATCGATAAGATGGGAATGCCACATTCTTGATATCCTGACTGAGACTAGTAAGAAATCCCCAAGAGCTCATTTGACATGAATCCTGAGTCATCAGAATGGAATGATTAGATGGAAATCTCTGCCTTTGCCCCTAGTGTGAGCACAATAACCACCACTCTTTTGGCCTTGTGCTATCAACAGTGTGGTCAAGAGTGCTGCCCTACAGGTGATTCAGTGGATCAAGCAAGAGTGGAAAATGAGGAAAGAGCCCCTGAAAGTGTCCTGCTCCCTGAGGAGCCTGAATGGGGCGGAGGCAGAGGCTTACTCACCTCACTGGGGCAAGTAGCTGGAACTGGTGGTATGCCATGGTCTGAATGTGTCCCCCAAACTTTCATTTGTTGGCAACTTGGTCTCCAATGTGGCAGTGTTGGGAGTTGGGACCTCTGGGAGGTGACTGAGTTGAGGTCTCAGCCCTCATGAATAGATTAATCTGTTCATGGATTAATGGATTGGGTTCTTGAGGGGAATGGGTCATGAGTGGGTCTGTCATAAGCCAGTTTGGCCTTCTCTCACAAGCCCTTTCACCATGTGATGCCTTCTGCTATGGGGTGATGCAGAAAGAAGACCTTTGCCAGATGCAGCCCCTCAGCCTTAGACTTCTCAGCTCCAGAATTGTATAAGAATTTTCTTTATAAATTATTCTAACCTTGAGTATTCTGTTACAGAAAATGGATTAAGACATAGCACATATGATGGCCCTCTTGGATTCAAGATATTAATGGGTTCAAGCGAGGTCCTTTGGGTGCCCAAGCCTGAGGGCAACTGTCTGCCAAATCTGTCAGTTTTCCATGGATGACAATGCCAAATCTGATGTTGGCCCCTAGGAACAGGCATTCCATGGAATTTCAGAACACAATACATTACAAGCCAGGAAGTGGCACAGGAACTATCTGGAATATAATGTACCTTGACTGAATTACTGAATTGTGGGGATCTTGATTTCACTGTATCAATCGATTCACAGTACATGCTAACTTTATTTTGACAGATGCTGATCTAATGTTGCTGTTTACTTGCTTGGAGTCTGACAAAACTATTGTCTTGGTGCTGAAATTAACATCCCATCCCAGGGTGAGAGCGACAGAAAGGTGTTGGGAGATAATGGTCTTTTATGATAGAGAATTTCAGAGCCAATATGGGAGGAAGGCTAATACTTTCAAAGGTGGTTGGATAAGGTAACAGTCCAGATGATGATTCTAGATAGGATATAGTCCAAGAAAGACTTCTGGAGGTGAAGTACATTAAGCAAGGCAGAGATAAATGGATTCTGGGAGAAATGTAAGCTGGCAGGAAAAGGGGCTTATAAGAAAGAGCTTAAGAAATTGAAGCTTTCAGAAGAAGCTGGATGGTCGTGGAAGCCATCATATTGCCTTCAAGTCAATCTTGGGTTAGAATTTAGCCTATTTACAAGCTAAGAGCATTTGGGCAACTTTCATGATTTCCGCTCCAATCATCAGCTTTTTAATATATAAAATGGGGATTCACAACTATTTCCTAAGGGTGCTAAGAGGACTAAAGTACCATGTTGGTAGAATGTCTAGCATACAGTAAATGGTCACCAAGTGGTAGTCACTGTCATCCCATTCTAACCTTAAGTATTCTGTTAGTTACAGAAAATGGATTAAGACATGGCAGAAGAGGGATATAAGTTGGACTACACAGCCCAGGAACTAGAAGTTACAGGGGGACACACTGGACATTCGAAGTACTGTCTGAATAACAGTGGATGCCCTAGGAGTCGGCAGACTCTCCTGTACTGAGCAGCAGCTGCTGCAGGATCATTGCTTGGCTGGGCTGTCGTAAAGGCTTTTGAGACAGTCTTGGATGGGTAGTCAGATAAGAATGTTCTAAAGTCACCTCAAACCCTGTGAGGGATGTGCACTAATCTTGTTTTTCAGACCCACTAGACTTTGGGTGAACCTTGTTCTGACCAAAAACTCAGTTTTGTTTCCAAATCTCTTCTGTTAAAACCTTGTATCTCACTGCCCAATCAGGGATTTTCATTAGTAGTGAGGTGTAGATAATAGATATGAAAAATGTTTTGACCTCCTTCAAATCTAAGAAAAATACAAATTACATTCCAGGAAATTTATTACAAATTGAGGTTCTGTACATAGCCATGCCCACCCTAGACAAGTTCTTGAACGTACGCAGATTAAATCACTGTAAATGCACCAGGAGAAGGCTTGCTATTTAACCTGCATCACAGGATGATTCTCATGTTGGAGGATTCATGAGAGGAATGGATTTGTTTTTATTAAAGTGACTAGTGAAATGATTTTCCAATTACTACTTTTATTACAAAATGAGTTATGTTCTCAGAAGAATTTCTTGGATCATTGACTAAGTATGGGGGAGGGTTAAAGGACCTATGCAAGTTCTATAGGCCTCTCTTTTTGCTGTAGGCCTTGACCTTGCCTTTACCAGCCCTGCTTCTGGGACTCTTCTGGATGTATACGTGTGTGTGTGTGTGTGTGTGTATGTGTGTGTGTGTATGCGTGTATGTATATATGTATATATGTGTGTGTGTGTATGTATATATAACTGGTTACACAGAATCTGTTAGTGACCCTCCTATTTTCCTTGGACCTTTAGAGTACTCAGGGCTGACTTTTGCCAGCATTTGCATCTGATAGCTTTCTTCTGAAATTGTAAGGCAATTGACATTACCTTAGAACTGCCCTCAATCAGTAACTGGCAAGAACATAAGTACCCCAACTTCCTCTTAAACACACACCCGACCTGGGGGAGATAATTCTGAGACATTAACTCTGCACCAGTACCTAGGGTCTCCAAAAGGAAGCAAGTTCCTGTTGCCCTTGCTCTTTGTAGCTTTGTTGGCCTCCTTCCCTTCTCTGTATCACTTCCTATGTCCCTACCAGTTCCTCTGCATCTCCCAAATAAACCTGCATTGAATCCTTTGAGGAAACATAAATTAAGTCCCTGGCTGTGTCAATCCCTTATCAGCCCTATTATAGATTGTTGAATACCAGGCCCCCTTCTCTGTGTGCACACCTACATTTTGTCTCCAAAGATCTCAAGGAGGAGCAGTGCAGCCCTCAAACCGTGCCATAGTGGGGTCATGGGATTTGGGACTGGGGACCTGTTCTAAGGAAAGCTGCCAAGGGTCCATTTGGCTATTTGTTGAAGACTCAAGTCCCAGAACCAGGGCACAGATTGCCGCAGGGAGCAAGGTATTCTTAATCACCTTATCCTGAAATACCTACCTCTTAGTCTTAGATAAATTGACTTTTCTAGATTCTTAAGATGAGTCTGGCATCTGTGTCCCTGAGAAGTCCATTTGAGGGGGAGCTGCTGTGTGGACGTCTGCCACTGCCCATCTGAGGAGAGTTTTCTTGTTACCAGACAGTCCTGCTTTTCCCTCTACCCACAGGATCGGTGAGGAGAGGTATTCTTGGTTAAAGGCTTAGCAAAGTTCTTGGCATCATGTGGTGGTGCAGGCCTGTAATCCCAGCTATTCCAGAGGCTGAGATGGGAATACTGCTTGAGCCCAGGAGTTTGAGACCATCCTGATCAACATAGCAAGATGCTCTCTCAAAACTAAATCAAAATACAACCAAGTGAAACACTACAAGATTTGCCAGGCACAGTGGCACATGACTGTAGTCCTAGCTACTTGGGAGGCTCAGGCGGGAGGATCCTTTAAGTCCAGGAGTTCAAGTCCAGCCTGGGCAACGTGGTAAGATCCCATCTCAAAGTTTAGCAAAATCCTGCCTACTTTTACTTTATCCAAATATCAACTTGAGCAAAATATGCCTACTTTTATGCAATGATTTCCCCATGCCCCTGCAAGGGAGAATACAACCTATTGGGAAGATTTGAGGGAAACTGAGATAACTACATCTTTGCATAGAGGTTCTTATCAATGTCTTATGGCTACTGACATTTTCATATATAAGGTACCCATTTCAGCAGTTTACTTTCTTTATTAATATTGATTCAGTTCATTATCTCTGTCCACAAACTAATTTGATCTCTTGATTCAAATTCAGAAGGCATGTTAATTGCTCCTATCTTAATAGAAGTAAAACTCCTTGAGTAGCAAAATCACAATTTGAGTAGGGCTCGGGTTGAAGTTCAGGCGGAAAAACCTAGGATGGCTCACTGCCACTTCAATCTGGGCCTGGCTGAGATTTCATAGTGTTGACGGATTCTCTACTTCTCCTGCCCCTCATATTTCCTTCCATGAATATACTGCAGATAACCCAAGGGTATTTAGAATGTCATTGTTTTGGTGGAGGCGGGGAAGGTGCTTGTCCCCTAGGTGATGTGATAGGCCTGTTGCACAGGGCTCCTCCCTCTGTGTATAACCACTGATGCCAGACATAGGGCAGTTCGGTGGAACTGAGCTGGTAAGAAGGAGCAGAGGAGAGTCATGAGTGATGTTCACAAGGGAAACTTTGAATTTTTAATTTGAAAATGGTGACCAGTTTTTTATAGGTAAATATCATTTACAAATTGCTGCTACTGTATTACATCCAGTGGCATCACTTTTGTATCAGTCCCATTAACTTTCTGTTCATAGGTACATGGAAGTACCGCTCCACCTCCTCCCCCGTGGGACCTTTAATAAGAGGTGGCACTTGAGGTGCCATCATGGATAGGAAAGGAGCAAGGCAGATGGCAAGGTGGAGATATGTGGCATAGACGGGAGGTGCTAAGGGTGTGATAAGATTCCTTAAATTTAGAGCCCCTTAGGACATCTCCCTCAGTTCTTTGCCTAGAGTACTAGACTCCTGTGACTTCTGTGTTTCTAATTCATCCCCACCTTAAATAACTTCACAGCAATAATTGTCATGGGAAGAAAGGAAGATGATCAACTTTGTTGAAGGTATACCTTGAGGACCTGAGAGTAAATTATATATGGGGACAAGGAGTTTACTGTTTTGCCCTAGAAAGGAATACAGATAATTCTTGGGGCACAAGGTGAATCTTTAGCATCGATGTCCTCATATGTCCCATTTCAGTAGAGCTGTGGTGAATCTTTGTGGGATCTAGTGGGAATGGCCAAATTTTGATAGAAAAGAGAACCAGAAAGCAGGCCGAGGTGGCAAACTTCAGTGTAAGACTATAAGCTCCCTCAAGGGCAGGACTCTCATCTTTAGTCCCTAGTGACAAGCAAGATGTTTTGATAAATGTGATCCATGTTTGTGCTCAGAAAATGCATGTTTGAATGGAGGGACTCCTGGGAGCCATCTTGGCTGCTGGAGGTGAGCTTGAGCTCATAGTTGGGCTCTGTAAATGTCAGGGTCCTTGGAGGGGAGAAGTAATTACAGTTCTGACATTTGGAGCATAAGGCAGAGCTCGTGGAAAATGCCTGGCCCAGTGAACTATTATGGAAGCTACTGAGTAGAATGGGCAGCAAATTTTATTGGGAAGATGCAGGGGGATTCTCTCATCTTCTATTTATGCTGTTTTCCTCTCAGCCTTTCCACCCCTAGGATGGACCACCACACTGCTATACCATAAATACTTGTTAAAACCATGCTCTCTTCCTTCACAGGCTGCCTTGTTTGTGAAGGAAGAGTAGGGTGAATTCAAGGAACAGAACATTCAGGGTGGTTGGAGGGAGGCATTCTAGTACAAAATAGGTGTATTAGTCAGGGTTCTCCAGAGAGACAGAACTAATAGGATATATGCATATATGAAAGGGAGTTTACTAAGGAGGATCTACTCACACAATCACAAGGTGAAGTCCCAGGGACAGGCCATCTGCAAGTTGAACAAGGAAGCCTGTAGTGGCTCACTCCAAGTCCCGAAACATCAAAAACAGGGAAGCCAACAGTGCAGCCTTCAGTCTGTGGTCGAAGGCCCGAGACTCCCTGGCAAACCACTGGTGTAAGTCCAAAAGCCAAAGAACCTGGAGTCTGATGTTCGAGGGAAGGAAGCATCCAGCATGGGAGAAAGATGAAGGCCAGAAGACTCAGCAAGTCAACTCATTCCACCTTCTTCCACCTGCTTTTTCTAGCAGCGCTGGCAGCTGATTGGGGCCCACCAAGACTGAGGGTGGGTCTGCCTCTCACAGTCCACTGACTCAAATGTAAATCTCCTCTGGCACCCTCACAGACACACTCAGAAACAATACTTTGCATCCTTCAAGCAAGTTGACACTTTAATATTAACCATCACAATAGGAATATTCACCACACACCTGAATGACTGTATAAAATTAATTAGGGTCACTTTTTCATTTTTTTTTTCTGTCGTAGCATGTCATTTTGTATTTACAGTGTTACCTGCCTACAGCAAAGAGCTGTCTTTGCCTAGCTCCAGAAAGCTCAGGGCACTCGAGCTACCATTTTTTCTATTAGCAAGGATGAAGATGTTCCAATGTCTCTTCTGCAAGATCATCTTTGGGTAATTTACTGGATCCCTTATATAGAGACTTATCTAAAACCTCCATCCCTTCCCCACCACCAAATGAGGGACAGCTGGATAGTCTCCATCATAATCTTATCCCCAATGAGGTGGGTGGTGGTCAGAGCTGCTTTTGTGCCTGAATCAGTTTTATAACAAAAAGGAATGGACTGAAGTTGTAGTAGGAGTGAACATACTACTTCAAACCCTAGGTCCCTGATTTTTTTATTCAGAAAATAGGGGCCAGTGTTAAAGCTACTTAGTCTGACATCTGGAATTCCATGAGCTACCCCAGTCTTATCAATCCTAACTCCTGATGTCTGCATGGGCTTAAGCCCTGAAATAGTTTCTAGAAAGGGCTCCATCTGAAATTAAGGCAACCAAATAGTCTATATTTTATAGGGCCATCCTTCAGACTAGAAATGGTGGTTCTTTTAGCCAGAGTTTCTATTCCTTCTTTATACCCTCTTCCACCCCCACAGTGCTGGTATCACAGCTATACCATAAATACTTGTTAAAATTACATTAGAAATCATAAGCCAAGAAAATAGTGCATCTTAGAATTTTTTCCATTGTGGCACTTTTGTCAAAGTATGTTGAGAAGAAGCAGTCAAATCCTAACTAGTGTATCACCCAAGCCATTTCTTAAATACCATGTGACTCTCAACACATTATGGTGGTTTGTCTCCATTAGCCTCATTTGTCTCTTACTCCAGCTCTCTATCTGGGTTCTATGACTGGATCATAACTTAAAGTAGAAATGTTCCTGGGAGGGGCAAGGGATTAACCAAAACATTCTAGACATAAGGCTTTAGTTCATAGGTACGACTGTAAAGTGGAGAAATGAGGCATAGTCTAGGGCACGAATCTGTGTATTTGAGGGTATGTGGGGGTACCAGAGGCTTTTTCCCCTATATACTCCTAGCTCCTGAAAAATCTATCCCCAGTGTCTGGCATTTAAAACCCAATTAACTGAATGAAATCTTATAGCATAACTGACTCCCAAGTCAGTTGCTGCTAACCATAAATAGTTGGTCAAAAAAAGAATGATCCCCCAGAAAGTGCTTTTTCTAACTCCCTGCTTTCCTCTACCCTCACTGCTCTATCCCACCTTGTGCCAGTGGCCCATGTCCCCTAGATCTGGTCTTGCTGACCTGATTGAGGAGGAGTTACAGCTGTGGCAGAGTCCACCAAAATACAAGTCTATTAAAAGCATCAGTTCATCAAAGTCCATGAAGTTAACTTGCTGGGTAAGGGGTCCCATTGGATTAGATTTTTAATTGGTATGAAATGCAGCCCAGAAAACTGGGGTCTTGGGGAAACTTGATTCCTCAGCCTGGCAATAATTAACCAACCTCCTCCAGACTTACTGCCCCCTGGAGTGTTGGAGTTGTTAAATCACCAGGCAGGGGGAAATTCTATTATCTAGGAGCCTAACCCTTATATATTCAGTTCTCTCCTCTATCCCTTCCCATCTTACTGTTGTAAGTGAGCTATTTATGACTCAACACTGCCAAGGAGACTCGGATCCTATAGAACTGCAAGACCATGAGTGAATGCCTGTTCCTTTGGGTATCATCATCTCTAACTTGTTTTCAGGGGAAAATACATAGGAATCTTAACGTGTTCAAACTGCTGTACCAGAATATCATAGGCAGAATGGCTTATAAATGTATTTCTCACAGTTTTTGAGGCTGGGATGTTCAAGATCAAGATAATGGTAGGGGACTACTTCCTGGTTCATAGATGATGCCTTCTCACTGTATCCTCACATGATGGAAATGGCAAGGTAGATCTCTGGGGTCTCTTTTATAAGAGCATTAATCCCATTCATGAAGGCTCCATCCTCATGACCTAATCACCTCCCAAAGGGCTCTACTTTCTAATATCACGTTGGTGATTGGGTATCATCATACAAATTTGGGGAAAACAGATGATAGTATCCCACCCCTGGCCCTCTAAAACTTGTCCTTCTCACATTAGATATTCATTTCAATAGTGCCAAAATTCTTAACTCATTCCAGTATCAACTTCAAAATTGAAGTTCAAAGTCTCATCTAAATATTATCTAAATCAGATATGGATGAGACTCAAGGAATGATTCATCTTAGAGCAAATTGCTCTCTAGCTGTGACCTATGACATATATTATATGTACCCAAAACACACTGGAGGGATGGACAGAGGATAGACATTTCCATTTTAAAATAATAGGGAAGAAAAGGGTATTGGGGCCCAAGCAAGTCCAAAGCTCAACAGGGCAAACAACAAGTCTTAAGGCTCCAGAATCTTTCTCTGACTTGATGTCCCACCTCTAGACCCACTAAGTTGGGAGTTGGACCCTCAAGGCCTTCGGTGGCACCACCCTCATGACTTTGCTAGATACAGCCCATGCCACAGCTTTCATGGGTTATAGTGGGTGACTGGCTCTTCTAGGCTGGAATTGCACACCAGTAGCTCTACCAGTTTTGTGGTCTTAGGAATGGCTTATCCCCCATGACTCTGCTGGGCATTGCCCTGGTAGGGGCTTTCTATGACGGGCCCTACCCCACAGTTCTCTGGGGCACCCTTGGCAATCTTAGATAGAGGCTGCCATACCTCTACAGCTTTTCCTGGTACAGTGCACACTGCACCTAGCATGGACAACACGTGTGGCAATGGAGCTCAGGGAGTGGAGCCTGTGATGTGAGGTGGTGCCACTATAGCAGCCCCTCCTTTAAAATCATCCTGGCTCATAGACCGTTGCATTCTGGGCCTGTGATTGGGTGGTACCCTGATTTCTGAATTGTCTTCAGGGCTTATCTTCCATTGCCTGGGACAAAATAAGCCCTGGCTTCTCTTTAGATTACTGACTAATCTCTTTATCGGATGGTCATCCCCTTGTTTTCTCCTAAACATGCTTTCTCATTCCTGATAATTTTCCAAACTTAAGTTCTGCTTTCCTTTTGATTACAAATTTCATCTTCAAATTGTTTCTTTGTGCATTTAAGCATTCAAGAGAAGCCAAGTCACACCTTCGACACTTTGCTTAGAAATTTCTTCAGCCAAATATCCTATTTCATTGTTCACAAATTCTACCTTCTGCAAAACACTAGAAGATAAACATAATTCAGTCAAGTTCTTTGTGACTGATTGCTTTTCCTCCAGTTTCTAACATTATCTGCATCTCATACCTCATCAAAATAGCCTTTACCATTCATATTTCTATCAGAATTCTGTTCATGAGCACCTAAGTATTCTCTAAGAAGACTGAGCCTTTCTCTATAGCTCTCCTACTCTTTACAAGCCCCCACTAGAATCACCCTTTACAGTCTGTTCATCCAATGCAGGCTTTCTCTAGCATGGACCTCAACTCTTCCTGTCTTTACCTACTATCTAGCTCCAAAGCTGCTTCCACATTTTAGGTATTTGTTGCAGGGGCACCTATCCTACTTTTCAGCACCAATTTTGGGTCTATTCAGTCTGATATAACAATACTTTAGACTAGATAGCTTATTAACAGAAATGTATTTTTCATAATTCTAGAGGCTGGGAAGTTCAAGATTAAGGCACCAGTATATTTGCTGTCTGACGTCCCATTTTTCTGGCTTATAGATATACTTTCTTGCTGGTAGAAGAGGTGAGGCAGCTGTCTGGGGCTGGGGTTCTCTTGTAAGGTCAAAAATCTCATACATGACGGCTACACCCTCATGATCTAATCACCTACCAAAGGCCCTACCTCCTAAGAACTTATTGATAATCAGGGTTCAACATGAATTTTGGGAGGACACAAAAATTCTGATCATTGAATTGCCCTTTAGACTGTCATTCCAGGACTTAAGAGATTTCCTACTACCCTCTGTAAGCCTGTAAGCCAAGATTGTGGAGCAGGGTCACAAACTGTGATACAGTCATACAATTTAGAAAATAACAGAGGGCAAACTGTGTCTGCCTACAAGGAATAAAAACATAATACAAAAATACAAACTAATAAATTGCCAGTCCATTTCTTTGCTATAACAGAATACCTGAGACTGAGTAACTTTAGAGATTTATTATAGTTTTGGAGGCTGGGAACTCTGTCAAGGGACCACATCTGGTGAAGGCTTCTTGCTGTCTCATAATGTGGAAAGCATATGGCAAGAACATGGAAGGGAGATGGGAGGGGGGAGCATTAGGAAAGGGTCCAAACTCATCCTTTTCATCAGAAACACAATCCAGTGATAACCAACTCTATTCCATTGATAACCAGCTCTATTCCATGATAATGGCATTAATGCATTCAAAAGGGCAGAGTCTTCATGACCTAATCACCTCTTAAGGGTCCCACCTCTCAGCACTGTTGCATTGGGGATTGTCTCCAACACAAACCTTGGAGGACACATTCAAATCATAGCAAGAATGGATACATGTGACAAGATAGATGAATCTCAAAACTTTTTTTTTCCAGTAAAAGCCAGGCACGAAAGAGAAGCTGTGATTCTGTGTAAAGTTCAAGGACAGGCAAAACCTGTTGTGATAGAAATTAGAATAGGATTTGCCTATAAGGTGTCAGAATAGAAAATAACTACTAAGAGTGTGAGGGAGGTTTCTTGGGTAGTAGAAATAGTCAAGTACCACATGATGTTTTGGTCAATGACAGACCAAATGAGTTGGTCCTGTAAGATTGATACCATATCTTTTTCTATGTTTAGATACATTTAAATATACAAATACTTACCATTATGCTACAATTGTCTACAATATTCAGTAATATGCTGTACAGGTTTGTAGTCCAGAGCAATAAGCCGTGTCATATAGCCTAGGTGTGTAGTAGGCTTATACCATCTAGGTTTAAGTACTCTATTTGCACAATGACTAAATCACCAAATGCATTTCTCAGAACAAATCCCCATCGTTAAGCCACACGTGGCTGTAGTTTATATATTGAGTGTTTGGTGGTTAAACAGGCATATACTGTTGTTAAAATTCATTAGGTTGTACACGGAAGATCTATGCATTTCTCTATACGTAAATTTTACCCCAATAAAAGAGAATTAGACTTGAAGGGAACAAATACACATACCTCCTTTAACTCAGCAAATTCTACTGAGAATTTGTCTCATGTCATTAAGCAAGTATATAAAAACTCATTGCAGTGCTTATAATAGAAAAATATAGAAATAGAACTTAAATGCTCAGCAGTATAGTTAAATTATGGTAGCTCAAAACAGAATGCTCTATGGCCATGAAAAAATAATGTTGAAATGTACTTTGACATGGGAAAACACAAAATGTGATGCATTATAAACATGAGAGTACAAATCCATTTTTGCAAACACTAAATATAACTGGCTTTTTTGTTTGGCTTAATTACAGGCAAAATTTATGCTTTTCTGAGTCCTATAAAGTATGTAATAGTATATGTGTTCAAATTTGTGCAACTTAAATTTCTAGTTGTATTCTTACACATCTTTAATTAGATTTGGGACAGCTCCTACCACAGTGCCCAACTCTTAGAGTGCCAATGCTCATAGTCTGTTCTGCCTCCATTTCTTTCCCTTCCACTCAGGCTCTCAATCTTGTATTCCTTTTTTATCTCTAGAAAATCCAGGAGCTTAGTTTTTCCATATCATTGATATACTGCCACCATTTAGTCCAGAGGAAGATACCCATTTCTTCTTTTGGGCTTGAACTTTTTAGCCTCCTAGCAGTGGTCTGCTTCCACTCACAGCAATCTAGTCCACACTCCTAGGTTTTTGCACTCTGCTCTTTCATGAAGCTGCAGAGCGACCTGGATGGGACCTACGTACCCTCGAGAGCTTCAAGGGCCAGTTTGTTGGTGCCTTGCTCCTACTTGCAGGCCCTGGCCTCAGGTTCCAGGTGAGGTATGCACACTTTGGGCATACCAGGCTGCTTCTCAACCTCTGATTTTGGTCACATATCCACACTGTTCCAGCTGTCTTGTCTTCCTCTAGCACTGTCTTTGGGCTCACACCTTCTTCTCACCTACCTTCTATTCTAGGTTTTCAGATCCTGACACTCTCAGCTCAAAGTGCTTGGCTATTTTCATATTTTGTACAAAGAGGTAGTATAGTATAGATAATAAGTTTGAATAGCTGCCCCCCAAAAGTATGTAAAAGTCCTAACCCCCAGAACCCTGTGAATATGACCTTTTGGATATGGAATCTTTGAAAATTAGATGATATCATCCTGAATTTAGGATGGTGACTAAATTTGATGACAAGCAGCCTTATAAGAAAAGTGAGATATCTGACACACAAAAGGCCATGTGAAGGTGGAGGCAGAGCTTGGAGTTATGCCGCAACAAGCCAGGGTATACCCGGAGTCATCAGAAGCTGGAAGAGGCAAGGAAAGAATCCTCCCTAGAGCTTTGAGGAGGCATGGCCCTGGCCATCCCTTAATCTCAGACTTCTGGCCTCAACACTGATGGAATAAATTATTTTAAGCCACCCAATTTGTGGCGATGTACTCTAACAGCAAAAATATGGAATCAATGTAAGTGTCCATAAATGGATGAATGGATAGTGTTGTATATATATATACAGTAGAATCTATTAAGTCATAAAGAATGAAATTATCATTTTCAGCAACATAGAACGGGGGCAATTATGTTTAGTGAAATAAGCCAAGCACACACACACACACAAATACTGTGTATTCTCATATGTGGAGCTAAAAAGCGATCTCATGAAGATAGAATAGATTGGTAGTTACCAGAGGCCAGGAAGGGGGAAAGTGAGATTGATTCATGGATAAAAATAAACATTCAACTAGAAGAAATAAGATCTAGTGTTTGATCAGTAGGGTGGCTGTCAATCTATTATATATTTCAAATATTGTATATTTCAAAATACAAAATAATTCAGATGCTCCTAACATAAAAAGATGAATATTTAAGTGCTAGATATCCAAATTACCCTGATTTGATCCTTACACATCATATGAATACATAAAATATCACATGTACTCCCCAAATATGTACATCTATTTGTCCATAAACAAAAAAATACCTATAACTGAATGGTGATATAACAGCCTCTGTGATAAAGCTAGTATCTATTAGATACCTTTTAAAAACAGGAATGTTCAAAAGGTCAAGAACTTAACAAAATTAGAGAATAAACTCAAACATGAATTAAAAACAAATCTTCAGTAAGATAAGCTAAAGTGAGATTGTTGAAATGAATAATATAATAGACACCTCTGATATGACTGATCAAAAGAAGTAAGAGGCAGAGCAAGATGGCCAAATAGAAGCCTCCACTAAGCATCCTCCCTACAGGAACACCAAATGTAACATCTACATAAAAATGTACCTTCATAAGAACCAAAAACCAGGTGAGGGATCACAGTACCTGGTTTTAACTTCCTATTACTGAAAAGAGGCACTGAAGGGAATAGGAAAGACAGCCTTGAATTTCCAAGAGTAAAAGGGACTTTGTCTTGCAACATAGATACCAGCTCAGCCACAGTAGGGAAGAGCACATAGCACCCTGCTTCTATACCCTGGCAGCAGCCACATGGCATGGAGAGAGAATCTGCACTTGGAGGAGGGAGAATGCAGGATTGTGGGACTTTGCATTGGAACTCAGTACTGCTGACCCCAGGCAGAACTCAGCTGGTGCCCACAGAGGGAGCATTTACCAACCTTAGCCAGAGGGGAATTAGTCATCGCAGTGGTTGCAACTTGAGTTTCAGCAAGTGTTGCTGTGGAAGGCTAAAGTCTTCGAGTTCTAAATAAACTTGAAAGGCAGCCTGGGTCACAAGGACTGCAACCCCTAGGCAATTCCTAGTGCTGTGCTGGGCTCAGAACCAGTGGACTTGGGGAGCATGTGACCTGGTGAGATACCAGTCCAGGCAGCTAAGAAAGTGTTTGTGTCACCCTTTCTCTCAACCCCAGACAGCACAGCTCACAGCTCCAAAAGAGACTTCTTTCGCTTGAGAGGAGAAGGAAGAGTAAAGAGCATTTCATCTTGCAACCTGAAAACAGCTCAGCCACAGTAGGATAAGGCACAAGGCAAAGTCATGAGGCCCCCGCCATTCTAGGCCCTAGCTCCCAGATGACATTACTAGACATACCCTGGGCCAGAAAACAACCCATCTTCTTAAAGAGAAGGGCCCAATCCTGGCAGGATTAATTATGTGCTGAGTAAAGAGCCCTTGGACCCTGAATAATCAGCCATAACCAAGTAGTACATGCTATGGGCCTTGGGTGAGACTGAGACATTTCTCTAACCATGATGGAATAAATGTAGAAATAAATTTTAGAAAGTACACACGTTGAAATTAAATATACTTCTGGATGACCAGTGAGTGGATAGAGATTAAGAAGAAAACTGAAATTTCTCAAAACAAATAATGAATTGACATATCAAAACCTATGAGACAGTGAAACTTCAGAAAATTTATGGCTATAAATGCCTGCATCAAAAAAAAAAAACTCAAACTTACAGCTGCGTCTTAAAGAATGGGAAAAGCAAGAGAAAACCCAACCCAAAATTAGAAGAAATAGGGATGAGAGCAGAAATAAATGAAATTGAAACAAAACAGTATAAAAGATCAATGAAACAAAGTTGGTTTTGTGGAAAGAAACAAAATTGACAAACCTTCAGTCAGACTAAGATAAAAAGATGACCCAAATAAAATCAGATGAAAATAAAGACATCACAACTGATAGTGCAGAAATTCAAAGGATCATTAGAGGCTACTATAAGCATCTATAGTAAACTTAGAAGAAACTTATAAATCTCTAGACATATAACCTACAAAGATTGAATCATCAAGAAATCCAAAACCTGAACAAACCAATAACAAATGAGATTAAATCTGACGTAAAGTCTTCCAACAAAGAAAAGCTTGAAACCTGATGGCTTCACTGCTGATTTTTACCAAACATTTAAAAGAAGAACTAATCAATCCTCTTCAAACTATCCCAAAAATAGAGGGAGTATCTTCAAACTCATTCTGTGAGGCCAGAATTACCCTGACACCAAAACCAAAGATGCATCCAAAAAAAAAAAAAAAAAAAATCAATATCCCTGATGAACATTGATGCAAAAATCCTTAAAATACTACCAAACCAAATTCAACTCATCAAAAAGATCATTCCTCCTGACCAAGTGGGATTTATTCCAGAGTTGCATGAATGGCTCAACAAATACCAATAAATGTGATACATCATGTCAACAGAATGGAGGACAAAAATCATAAAATCATTTCAATTAATGCTGGAAGAGTATTTGATTAAAATTCAACGTCTTCCTAATAAATTCTTGAAACTGAGTATAAAAGGAATATATATCAACAAAATAAAACCTACATATGTCAGACCCACACAGCTAGTATCATACTGAATGGGGAAAAATTTAAGTGTTTCTTCTAAGATCTAGAACATGACAAAGATGCCTATTTTCAGCACTGTTGTTCAACATAGTACTAGAAGTCCTAGCTGGAACAATTGGACAAGAGAATGAAATGAAGGGCATCCAAATTGAAAGGGAAGAAATCAAATTCTTGTTTGAAGATATCTTATTTGGAAAAACCTAAAGACTCCATCAAACTATTAGCATTGATAAATTCAGTAAAGTTGCAAAATACAAAATCAAAAATTAGTACCATTGCTATGATAGTGGCAAGTAATCTGAAAAAAAAGTAATCCCATTTACAATAGCTAAAATAAAATTAAATGCCTAGGAATTAATTTAACCAAGGGAATGAAAGATATCTATAACTACAAAACATTGAAGCAAGAAACTTGAGGACACAAGAAAGATATTTCATGTTCATGGATTAGAAGAATTAATATTGTTAATGTTCATAATACCCAAATCGATCTACAGATTCAATGCAATTCCTGTCAAAATACCAATAATATTCTTCACAGAAATATAAAATACAATCTTAAAACTGATACGGAATCAGAAGAGACCCAGAATAGCCAAAGATATCCTGGGCAAAAAGAACAAACTTGGAGGAAAGAATCACATTATCTGACTTCAAGTTATACTACAGAGCCGTAGTAACCAAAACAGCATGGTAGTGGCATAAAAACAAACACATAGACTAATGAACAGACTAGAGAATCCAGAAACAAATCCATATATCTACAGTGAACTCAATTTGACAAAGGTGCCAAGAACACACACTGGGGAAAGGACAGTCTCTTCAGTAAACAGTGCTGGGAAAACTGAATATCCATACACAGAAGAATGAAACTAGACTTGTATCTCTTGCCATATACAAAGACCAAATCAAAATGTATTAAAGACTCTAAGACCTCAAACCAAAACTAATTAAAAAAAATTTGGGAAACTCTCTAGGATATTGGATGGCACAAAGATTTATTGAGAATACCCCACAAGCACAGGCAACCAAAGCAAAAATGGACAAATGGGACCACATCAAATTAAAGCTCTAGCATGGCAAAGGAAACAGGAGACAACCCACAGAATGGGATAAAACATTTATAAACCATCCATCCAACAAGGGATTAACAGCCAGAATATATAAGAAGCTCAAACAACTCAAAAGGGAAAAACCCTACTAATCCACTTTTAAAATGGGCAAAAGATCTGAACAGACATTTCTCAAGACATGCAAATGGGTATATGGAAAGGTGCTGGATGTAATTGATCATCAGAGAAATGCAAATCAAAACTACAATGAGATAATCTCATTGTAGCTTTGTGTAGTTGAAGTGGCTTTTATTTAAAAGACAGGCATTAACAAATGCTGGCAAGGATGTGGACAAAAAGGAACCCTCGGGCACTGTTGATGGAAATTTAGATTAGTACAACCACTATGGAAAATAGCTGAGAGGTTTCCCAAACTAAAACTAGAGCTACCATATGATCCAGCAATCCCAGTGCTAGATATATATATCCAAAAGAAAGGAAATCAGTGTATTGAAGAGAGATCTGCACTACCATGTTTATTGCAGCACTGTTCACAACAGCCAAGGTTAGGAACCAACCTAAGTGTCCATCAACAGACAAATGGATAAAGAAAATGTGGTACCTATATACAATGGAGTACTAGTCAGCCATAAAAATGAGATCCTGTCATTTGCAGCAACATGGTTGGAACTAGGGGTCGTTGCGTTAATGTTGTCACTTATTTATGGGAGCTAAATATTAAAACAATTGAATCACCCATGGAGACAGTAGAATGACAGTTACCAGAGGTTGAAGTATAGAAGGAGGGGGAAGCGAGGATGATTAATGGGTTTAAAAAAAATAGAATAAGGTCTAGTATTTGATAGAACAGTGGGGTGATTATGGTCAATTTGTGTACACTTTAAAATGAGTATAACTTGATTGTAACACAGGTTACAAGCTTGAGGTGATGGATACCCCATTTACTGTGTGATTATGCATTGTATGCCTGTATCTAAACAGCTCATGTACCCCATAAATACATATACCTACTATGTACCACAAAAATTAAAATTCTTAAAAAGACAACATACATAAAATAGGGGACATAGTTACACAGCAGAAGATCAAAAGACAATACATAAATACCATCAATTACATGCTGACAACTCTGCAAATTTAAACAAAAAGAGTAAATTCCTAGAAAAAGACAATTTAGAACTGATACAAAAATAAAGCTCATATTTCTATTAAAAAAGGAATTGAAAAAAAATCTCTCTAATAAAAAGACCTGTGTGGTTTTACTGACAAATTCTCTCAAATTGTCAAGGAACATGTTCTATCTTATAGAATATAAGGCAATAGGAAAAGAGGCAGTATTTACCAGTCCTGATGCCAAATCTAGTGAAAAACATTATGCAAAAACAAAATTGTAGGCATGTTACCCTTATAAACATAGATGCAAAAATCTTAATGTTAGTATATCAAAGTGCTTATTGGGGATATACAAAGATCTTTTACTATCGGAAAGCTCATAAACATAATCTGCCACATCCACAGATTAACAGAAAAACCAAATATTGAGAGAATTCTCCATAGATCTCGTTTCTTCACATCTGTGAGCAGAAGCTCCCATGGCATTTATTCCAAACTAACTTTTCAAGGATCACTGTATAGAAAATAGCCTTCAAAGATAATGTCTCCTTCTGAAGCAGATGGCAGATTTTTTACAGTTCAATATAAATATGATGTCTCACTTTAGGGCAAATGTTAGACAGGTCTGCTTCTTAGCCCATTTTAAAAGATTCAGGATTCCTCGGCTGTGATACAATCCCCACTACATGTGCAGCATCCACCTAGCCTTCCCTTTATTGCTTTCATGGAGCGTGAGGGGCAAAGGGAAGTGGTGTGAACATCAACATGATGTTGCCTGCTGTGGCACAATAGTCCTTTTATCTCTTACCCATGAGTCTCATGTCTTCTCCCAACATCTATAAAACTACGGCAGGCTAACTCACTAAAAGTAAAATCTCAAACTTTTCATTTCTTTTTTTTTTTTTTTTAATTATACTTTAGGTTTTAGGGTACATGTGCACAATGTGCAGGTTTGTTACATATGTATCCATGTGCCATGTTGATTTCCTGCACCCATTAGCTCGTCATTTAGCATTAGGTATATCTCCTAATGCTGTCCCCGCCCCCCCCACCCCCCACCCCACAACAGTACCCGGAATGTGATGTTCCCCTTCCTGTGTCCATGAGTTCTCATTGTTCAATTCCCACCTATGAGTGAGAACATGCGGTGTTTGGTTTTTTGTCCTTGCGATAGTTTACTGAGAATGATGTTTTCCAGTTTCATCCATGTCCCTACAAAGGACACGAACTCATCATTTTTTATGGCTGCATAGTATTCCATGGTGTATATGTGCCACATTTTCTTAATCCAGTCTATTGTTGTTGGACATTTGGGTTGGTTCCAAGTCTTTGCTATTGTGAATAGTGCCGCAATAAACATACGTGTGCATGTGTCTTTATAGCAGCATGATTTATAGTCCTTTGGGTATATACCCAGTAATGGGATGGCTGGGTCAAATGGTATTTCTAGTTCTAGATCCCTGAGGAATCGCCACACTGACTTCCACAATGGTTGAACTAGTTTACAGTCCCACCAACAGTGTAAAAGAGTTCCTATTTCTCCACATCCTCTCCAGCACCTGTTGTTTCCTGATTTTTTAATGATGGCCATTCTAACTGGTGTGAGATGGTATCTCACTGTGGTTTTGATTTGCATTTCTCTGATGGCCAGTGATGATGAGCATTTCTTCATGTGTTTTCTGGCTGCATAAATGTCTTCTTTTGAGAAGTGTCTGTTCATGTCCTTTGCCCACTTTTTGATGGGATTGTTTGTTTTTTTCTTGTAAATTTGTTTGAGTTCATTGTAGATTCTGGATATTAGCCCTTTGTCAGATGAGTAGGTTGCAAAAATTTTCTCCCATTCTGTAGGTTGCCTGTTCACTCTGATGGTAGTTTCTTTTGCTGTGCAGAAGCTCTTTAGATTAATTAGATCCCATTTGTCAATTTTGGCTTTTGTTGCCATTGCTTTTGGTGTTTTAGTCATGACGTCTTTGCCCATGCCTATGTCCTGAATGGTATTGCCTAGGTTTTCTTCTAGGGTTTTTATGGTTTTAGGTCTAACCCTGAATGGTATTGCCTAGGTTTTCTTGTAGGATTTTAATGGTTTTAGGTCTAACATTTAAGTCTTTAATCCATCTTGAATTAATTTTTGTATAAGGTGTAAGGAAGGGATCCAGTTTCAGCTTTCTACATATGGCTAGCCAGTTTTCCCAGCACCATTTATTAAATAGGGAATCCTTTCCCCATTTCTTGTTTTTGTCAGGTTTGTCAAAGATCAAATAGTTGTAGATATGCGGCATCATTTCTGAGGGCTCTGTTCTGTTCCATTGATCTATATCTCTGTTGTGGTACCAGTACCATGCTGTTTTGGTTACTGTAGCCTTGTAGTATAGTTTGAAGTCAGGTAGCGTGATGCCTCCAGCTTTGTTCTTTTGGCTTAGGATTGACTTGGCAATGCGGGCTCTTTTTTGGTTCCATATGAACTTTAAAGTAGTTTTTTCCAATTCTGTGAAGAAAGTCATTGGTAGCTTGATGGGGATGGCATTGAATCTATAAATTACTTTGGGCAGTATGGCCATTTTCACGATATTGATTCTTCCAACCCATGAGCATGGAATGTTCTTCCATTTGTTTGTATCCTCTTTGATTTCATTGAGCAGTGGTTTGTAGTTCTCCTTGAAGAGGTCCTTCACATCCCTTGTAAGTTGGATTCCTAGGTATTTTATTCTCTTTGAAGCAATTGTGAATGGGAGTTCACTCATGATTTGGCTCTCTGTTTGTCTGTGATTGGTGTACAAGAATGCTTGTGATTTTTGTACATTGATTTTGTATCCTGAGACAATGGGATTTTCTAGATATACAATCATGTCATCTGCAAACAGGGACAGTTTGACTTCCTCTTTTCCTAATTGAATACCCTTTATTTCCTTCTCCTGCCTGATTGCTCTGGCCAGAACTTCCAGCACTATGTTGAATAGGAGCGGTGAGAGAGGGCATCCCTGTCTTGTGCCAGTTTTCAGAGGGAATGCTTCCAGTTTTTGCCCATTCAGTATGATATTGGCTGTGGGTTTGTCGTATATAGCTCTTATTATTTTGAGATACGTCCCATCAATACCTAATTTATTGAGAGTTTTTAGCATGAAGGGTTGTTGAATTTTGTCAAAAGCCTTTTCTGCATCTATTGAGATAATCATGTGGTTTTTGTCTTTGGTTCTGTTTATATGCTGGATTACATTTATTGATTTGCGTATGTTGAACCAGCCTTGCATCCCAGGGATGAAGCCCACTTGATCATGGTGTATAAGCTTTTTGATGTGCTGCTGGATTCGGTTTGCCAGTATTTTATTGAGGATTTTTGCATCAATGTTCATCAAGGATATTGGTCTAAAATTCTTGACAAACTTTTCGTTTCATCTCGAAATGTATAGGATAAAGAATGTAATAATACTCTACAACTATTTGTGATAAAAGTTCTTATATAAGAAAACATTAAAAGCATTCTTTTTCAAATCAAGAGAAGAATTTTTACTATAATTCAATGTTGTATTAAAGATCCTAGCCAGTATAATAAAACAAAAATATAGGCATAAGGATTGGAAAGGATAAACTAAAACTCAAACTCAATCTACAGACAAGTTATAAGAAATACACATTAAGATGGCTGTAAGAATAGCATTCAGATAGTGTATTCAAATTTGGTTGTATATCCATATGCTAGTAGCAAATAATTTAAAAATGTATTCAAGACTGTGTTTAGAACACAAGTACAGAATATCAAGGATATAAGAATAAATGCAACAAAAAATGTAAGACCTCTATAGGAAAAAAAAGCCCTAACTCTGAAATATCAAAAATGGAGAATTATAGCATGTTTATTAAAGGCTTAATGTTTAAATTTTTATAGAACTCAATACTGTCACAAACTTTATACTTAGAATATTTACTATTCTATATATTGTACAATAAAAGAATAGTAGGAAGGGTACATTTCTGTATCCGAAAAAAATAACTATCATGCTATATTAAATTGGTTGATATTGACAGGGGTAGACAAATTGACCAATGTGATAGAATAGGGAGTCCTAGAAACAGATCCTGAAAGTGAGATGTCATGTCATGGGTGAGGGAATTTTTTCATATAGCTGGATTATTTTAACCTTATGAGAAACAATTTAATGCCTACCTCACACCACACCCAATAATGTCACATGAATTAATAATTCATATATTTTCTACTGAGGGTTTAAGAAGCTTTATTTTTTGAGCCTGGAAGTTAAAAACCTAAGACACAAAAATATTGACTATGAAGGAGAATTAATAAACTTCATTAAAATTCACTTTATGAGCTGTCAAAAGTTAAGAGAAATTATGAATTGATATTTTTGCAATATATACTAAAAAATGTGTTCAGAATATGCAAAGAAGTCCTACAAATAAGGAGCAAATGGACAAAAGACATAAATGGGCGTTTACTGAAGGTGAAACAAAACCAATAAAATGAGATTTTTGTTGGTGATAAAATGCCATCTCATTGTGATCTTGACTTGCATTTTGATATCCATTCAACTGGCAAAAACTTTTAAGTCTGACAATGCCAAGAGTTGAGAAAGCTGTGATTCTGTAAGATTTCTTATATCTTATGAACAATAACTTGAGAAGATAACATTAATACCATAACTTATGAAATACTTCACGTATATATATACAGGACAAGAATTGTTAGATTATAAAGTGTTTTAATATTCAGCTTAAGGAGATGCCACCAAATTCTTTTCCAAATATATCTGATCTTCTCTCCTCGTCAAATATACATCCTAGCCCCTTTTGCTTAGGTGGAGCCATAGGTCTAGTTTTGACCAGTGAGTTGGGAGTAGAAGTGACACGTTTCTTCCATGCCAGGGCACTGAAATGTTGATTCCAGATTCTTCAGAGCTTTTTTCCCTCTGGCAGCTGTCAACCTTTGAGACAGTGACTGTTCTGTCATCCTAGGTCCTTGATTCAGTATAATACACGTTCTTTCCTGTTGAATACAAAGGACATACAGCATAAGTAAGAAATAAGTCTTTGTAGATTTAAGCTGCTGAGATTTTGAGGGTTGGTTTTTACTACAGAATGCCATAACCTATTCTAACTGATACATACACAATAGGAGACATGGACAAGACTGTTTTAAAGCACCAGTGTTCACAATGGCTTTGGAAACAACCCAAATACCTGTCCCCTGAAGGAGGATGACTGAACTGTGGCATATTTACTCAGTAGGTTATTCAGCAGTGAGAGTAAAATAACTACAGTGATATGTAACAATACATATGAGCTTTAGCAATGTAAATGAAGTGAAAGTAAATCCAAAAGATAATTTATAAATATAATATGTATTTTCATATGTATAACAAGATGCCCTTTTCAGAAAACTAAAATTCAAATACTAAGAATACGTATAGGCATCATAAAATTATATAAAAAGGAAAGCAGAAAAGTGATGATCACAAGTTTCAGAATGATAGTTACCTGAGGCAGGAAGATCCAAGGGCGTAGGATGAAAACTGCATTGTTATATGTAGGCTATTATCAAGATCTCGATTTTTGAGGAGTAGCAGAAGTGTTTTATAAGTATGATATTATTAAAAATAGCTAACTGGCAGTTTATTCATGATTGAATGCTTTATGAACTAGAATCATAGCTAATTCATATTCTAAATCTATGTACCGGAGATAGTTATACATAATGACAGAACTGGTCCTATTGTCGCTATCTTTGCAGAAAGAGGAGCATATATGTGGATGGGTTCTCAGTGACCCAGAGTTCAGTTAGAATACAAATGTACGCCTTTTACCAGCATTAAATTTTGAGAGTAGGGTGACCTGTGACCAAAAGGATCTCTTTTTGATAGTATCCAAATCTGCCTGAACACTAATGTATCATATTTCTTCTATAAGGTTCTTAGTTATATAAGTTCTTAGTTAAAGGCTGAGCAGGAGGTAATTTCTGCATGAAACAGGAAAATTAATGATGTAGTAATTACTTGTTGACCATCTGACTCCTTTGTTCCTATTCTGCCAGGCATTGCTCCAAAGCCTGGGGATAGGATGGTACACCAGAGCTCTCAAGGCCAGGAAATCTGCTTGTTGGGATGTGCAGGCAAACAAAATGGGCGTTATGGAAAGTAAAGGAAGGTCCCTAATCTAGACTGCTAATGGGAGGAGAGGTGACTCCTACCACCACCACAACTGAGGCCTAAGGTACAAATAAGATCTATCCAGATAAAAGGTTGGGATGATGGGGGATTAAGGGTGGAAGATAAAAGAAAAAGAGCGGTATCTCAGGCAGAAAGCAGTATATGCAGCTTGAGGTTGCAGCAACAACCTTGAGGAGGTTTTGGTCAACTCTAAAGTTTAGTCTGGCTGGACAGAAAAGAACAAAGAGGATAATGATAAGAGGAAATGTGAGAATAAACAGATTATGCAGGGTCTTGCATGAGTTGGATTTTAACCTGAAGGCAGTTAGTCACACTGGTGTGTGTTAATCAGAGGTGTGATGTCAGATTTGCATTTCAGAAAAGTGGCTCTGGGCTGATATGTGTAAGGAGATCACTTAGAGGGTGGAGGAGGGTTTCCACAGGAAACAGCATACTTATGGGGTTCGATTGAAGAAAGTTTAAGGAAGAGCTACTTCTAAAAGTGTAGGCAGATCAAGGCAACCACACAGGGGACAGTACAGCACCCAGGAAGTGGCAAGAGCAGAGCCTTTACCACACCAAGACCAGAGGGTCAAGGTAGCACAGCTGTGTACCAGGGTTTGGTGAGACCTGGAGCCAGGTAAGTGGCCACCTAACAAGCTGTGGCTCTTGAGGAATGACACTGCCAAAACCATGCCCAGAAGGAAGAGGGAGGGATACCCCAACTGCCATGCCCTTCTAACCTCTGATTTCCTGCCCATGCCTCCCATTGGCCTAACCCAACCAGAAGACTGATGGCACAGTAGCCCAGGTGATGCAATCTGTAAAGGTCAGCCTCCTGGACACAGAAGGATGTAGAGGAGAAAACGTGCACAGGAGGTTTGTTATGGACTGCATGTTTGCATCCTCCACTCCCCAATTTATATTGAAGCCCTAACCCCCAGTATGATGGTATTTGGAGGTAATTGGATTTAGATGAAGTCATGAGGGTGGAACCCGTGATGGGATTAATATCCTTAGAGCAAGAGAGATTAGTCTCTTCCTCCCATGGGAAGAAAAAGCAACTTTGTAAGTTAGGAAGAGGGCCCTCACCAGGAAGAAAATCTGCTAGCACCTTGACTTTGCACTTCCCAGCCTCCAGAACTGAGACATAAATGTCCATTGTTTAAGCTACCCAGTCTATAGTATTTTGTTATGCCAGCTCAAGTTGACTAAGACAAATCTCTAGTGGTAATTTCAGCATTATGGTGGGCTGAACATAGAGATGGCATAGCAGAGAAATGGGAAGATTTGAATGAGATTTAGTAAGTCCATCCAACTAGAGGACTTGTTTCCAAGGGGTGATGAGCACAGAAGTACTACAGACATGGTCCACAGAAGGGACCTCCTTTCCCCCTCCATGTGGAAACAGGAGAGCTCAGGAATATCTACCACCCTGTAGCACCTTCATTCCTCCTTAGGAGAGTAATGGTTAATGCAGTAGGTTAGAATCTGACGTTCACAGGGCCATGCTTCTCTGATGGATAGGTACACGTGTCAGTGCTCTTAGGCAGAATGACTTTCCCTCGCTCTCTTCTCTTCAACCAGCATCCACATCCTATGATGGCCTTGACCATGAGTAGAATTAGTCAGCTGAGCCAGGGTCCCTCATATCCTCTGGCTGTATATCTCACCCAGTGATCCTGGGCATGTGCTTCTGCTCTATAGGCCAGCTCTCCCCTCTAAGGGTGTAATGTTAGACTTGCAGGGTTGAAGGAGGGGAGGATGTTTGGGAATTTGATCGTGGCTTAGACCCAAGTCACATTTTTTCGGCCACCACCCCCAACAATAAAGTTTATAGCTTGATCTCAGCTGAGATGTCCCTCGTGTTTACCTTTCAATTAGTTCTGAGATAAGACAGGAAATAGAGAAAATGAATATCTCCAAAGACATTAGCTGTGGGTTTTCCATACATGCTATGTGATACCAGAGTCATGTCGGCTTCTGACTGAACCTCCCAGAGGTTGAACATTTGTTCAACCAGCAAATGTTCACTGATGTCCTGCACAACAGGTAAGACTTCTGAATGGTAGTTGGGAAGTTGTCTTTTTATCCAAAAAGGAGAGCTACATTACTGGGGGCTGCCATTCTTTTCACAAAGTATCATCAAAGGGAAATGGTTGTGCTCCAAATCAGAGGCACGTGGTTACCAAATTATATATGACTAGAATCATAAAAGCAGCTGAGTGTTAAATACATATTTGTGTGTGTAATCACTTGGATATGCAAAGTTTACCTTATACCTGTTTTCTTTACTGCAATAGAGAGGATCTAATACAGGCCTCTATGGGGTACGGAACAGCACGGGCCCAGACGAAGATCAACAAATAGTATAGACCAGAATGGAGAAAAAAGTCCAGTAAGGGATGCAGCAATTGATGACACAAAGTTCATGCCATGCATCTGTAGCTTGAAATAATGTTTGTAAACTTAGCTTAATAAAATAGCCTACCAGCCACTTTAAATTTATCCATGCCTACTTGTTCCAAAAATGATTGAGTATGCATATCATAAATTTGTAACAACCATTCTCTTTATAAAGTCTAAAGATCAAGAACCCTTTTAGTATTATTTGACAATTAAAGATGTTTAGTTCAGATATCTCAGCACCAGAACCTTCTCTGTAATGAAAGATGTGTATTTCTATCCCAGAGCATCACATTTAAATATTCAGAAGTAGCTGATCTATAAACGCTGGGGATTAGTTACAAGAAGCTAGCAATACCAATGTCTTTGTCTTAGCATCTTTTTGTGAAGGAACTCAGACTAAGATCTGAGTGCATGTAGTTTATTTTGGATGTGATCCCAAGAAACTGGTTGGGGAGTGAGACAAGAAAGGGAGCATCCAACAAAGGCTACCTTACTCACCACTGTAGCTCCTGAAGCTTATTCCTGTTGAAGGATTCTGGGAGCCACAGTAGGAAACAAGCTTTAGAGTTATCCCACCCAAGAGGCAAGGGAGCCAACACCAACTCCCATCAGTCATTAGTTGAGGACTCCTAGTGTATGTGTTAATCAACTGTTGTAGGATAGAGGAAGTCCTCAGGCTAAGAAGCAGGTGCTGGTGAACAGGAGTCAGGCCAGCATGCCCTGAAATAGAAGGGGCCGAAGAAGCCTGGGCAGGGTACCAGCAGTGTCTGCTACACGCAACCACAGACCTTTGGCCCTCTCTACCATTATTTAGAGGGCCTGGATGGAATGAGTGCCCTGGATGACACAGAAGGGCACTGGGTGATTATATTGGACCAAACCAGCAGGAGGACATAACCCGCTGAGTATCCTGATATGAGTCAAGGACACTGCACTAGAGACTTTACGGCAAGATGTTACTGAGCATCTTACTTACATTCAAATGTATAAGAACTCAGGATTATGAAGAAACAGGAAGCTAGAGCCCTAGACACCCTGGTCTGAGCCTGGTCTCCTGTGGTCATATCTAAACAGTTCAGACCTGAGTGTCTCTTTTACAGAGGATTTCATGTGTTTGAAAGGATTCTTTCTCCTAAGCCTGTTATCTTAAAACTGTCTTGATTTCTCAAGCAAACCTCAATTCGTAATATTTGGAAGGAAGAGCCTCTTGGCTCCTTATGCACTTCACCCTCCCAGTTTCCCAATGCTGGATCCTAATCTAGAGAATCTGTTCCTTATAGTGCAAGTTAAATGAAACCAGCCTTAAAGGAATGCCCAAAGATTGGCAACAAAATAATGCTTCTCAAAGTGTGGTTCTGAGATCCGCTGCCCCAAGAGCTGGAGGAACTTGTTTGAAAGGTGGATTTGGGGACTCCATTCCACACCCATTGAATCTGAATCTGAATCTGAGTCTCTGAGAGGATAGCCGCACCTATTTTTTTAAGAAATCCCATTTTTGGCTATTGGGGCAATGTCATCTTTTCAGTATGAAAAACAGCAAGTTTAACACATTACAGAAATCTCAAATGTAGGATAGAACAAAACCAAGTGTAGGGGTAGGGGAAGCAACAGCAAAAGGAAGATATGAGATGTTGCAGAAAAGATGGAGGAGGGTTCCCCTCTCCTCTGGGGATTGATTCAAACACTGATGTGGCAGTATACACCGTTGCACATAGTCAGGGATGTTAATTCTTTTTCAGGGGTAAGAAAAGTTGTGGGGATTAGGACATTTCTGGAGGCTTAGGGACCAAGGATGGTCTCTTTTCCCCACTTGATCCCTTTCTCTGATCTGTGATGTACTTGAAGAGCTTCTGGATGACCGTGTTGTTGACAATACCAGTGAATGACATTTTCAGGCCACGAGATGGGATGTCAGACTGTTCTTGATGTTGTTGGAGATCCATTCCACAAAGTAGATGCTGTTCTTATTTTGCACGTTCAGCATTTCCTCATTGACCTCCTTCATGGATATCTGACCACTGAAGACAGCAGCCATGGTGAAGTATCAGCCATGGTGGGGTTCGCAGGCAACCATCATGTTCTTGGTATTGAAGACATGTTGGGTGAATTCAGACACTGTGAGAGCTCAATACTGCTGGCTTCCTGCTGGTGAGAGGGGAAGAGCCAGGCATAAAGAAATGGAGATGTGGGAAGGGGACCATGTTGACTGCCAACTTGTGGAGGTCGGCATTGAGCTAGCCAGGGAAGCAGAGGCAGGTGATGACACTGTTCATGGTGGCTGAGACGAGGGTGTTCATATCCCTGTAGGTTGGTGTGGTCCACTTCAGAGTGCAGGAGCAGATGTTATACAGGGCTTCGTTATCAATGGAATACATCTCATCAGTGTTCTCTACCAACTGATGGACAGAGAGGGTGGCACTGAGGGCTCAATCTTTGTGTCACTTTGGGTGAAGGCACTACACTGAAGATGTTCACAATGTAATCAGGGTACTCCTTGCAGATCTTGCTAATGAGAGCGCCCATTCCAGAGCCTGTGCCCCTGCCCAGTGAGTGGATCACCTAGAAGACCTGCAGGCAGTCACAGTTCTCTGCCTACTTTCATACTGAAAGAGAGAAAGAAAAGAAAATTATTATGATTGCCTAGAATTGCTGTTTAAGCTGAAATAGGCTTTTGATAACAACACCCCCGACCCCCGAAGTTGAAGTTAAAGAATATTAACTGCTTCTCTGTGAAACATTAACCATATCTCTGCTCTGAATATTTTGTAAGCTCTGTAATTTCCTGTTTTTCTTGCTGCGTAGTACAAGGTCACAAGACAGATAAGTGTGAGCTGCCAAACATGTTTTCCTTTTCTAAGATTTAAGACCTGTCACATGATTAATGGCTTTTATTCTCACTTCTGTAAGCCCACTTTCTGCTTCACGTTTTTCCTGCCTCGAGATGCTTAAAAGGGCCTGTCCCTCTTTGTTCAGGGTTAGGACTTTCTGGATGCGAGTCCACTGAGCCGGTGTACACCTTAATCCTCCTGTAACCCTATCGGTCTCTCCAGTTCTGATTTCCTGATACATTTTCTGGGGGCTCGTCCAGGATTGGAGATGGCAGATTTTGTCTCCTTTACCTGTGGGATTAGAGCCCGGGCTGGGGGAGACACAAGACCCTAGGCACCAATGGGAGAACTTCAGCCCACAGAGGAGATTGGCTCTCCCACATCCCGGTGCCCTTCCCTGACAGTGCAACAGAACCAGAAAAGGGGCTGCAGGATGATTCCAGGAGCAGCATGCATTCTTCAGAACCCCAGTAAGGTTTGGGGCCCCAAGACAGGACCCTTCCCATAAAGACGGAAGGGGAGACTGATTGCCTCCCAGGGTGTAACTACTAGTTTGGCCCAGAGGGGCTGAGGGCAGAGAAGGTGGCTCACCAATTTGGATGAAGCTTATACCCCCACCGACACAGGATGTGAGAGACTCGCTAAGTTGACTTAGGAAAGGAAACTAAAACTGAAAGTGGTGAGAGTGGCTCACCACTCTAATTAAGGAACAGGTACTGGGGAGTGAGGAGGTGTGTGAAAGTGTGTGAAAGAGACAGTTCCAGGAGGGACCAATGCGGGGCATGATGTGGGGAGGCACAGATCTCTTAGTGTTGACATTGTGCTCCAAAGCAAGTGTGTGACTGACCAGGCCTAGGGTGATCCACATATGGTTGATAGGAGCTGCCTTATGACTGCAGCAGTTGTAACAGGAATAAGGTACTCTCCTAGCTAAGTGGTGCCTGAAACTCCCATAATAGGAACCAGTCTGGTCAGGCCAGCACAAAAGGCTGAGTGAGTGTGCATCGTAAAGGGAGGAATGGGAGGAAAATTGTCAAAACGCACTCCATTGGAGTGTATGTTAATTTTAAGAAAGGTTTTGGAGGAGATTATGGAGTTAAACTGACCCCCAAAAGGTTGAGAACTCTGTGAATTAGAAGGGCCTTCTTTCAATACAGGGTGGCCAGCTGAAGGAATAATAGATAGGGAAGCAATTGGCCATGTATTTGGGTGGTAAGTGGGGTCAAGGACAGCCTTGGCATCCAGATCAATTTACATACATTGACTCCTGGTTAAACGTGGTCCAGACTTGCCCCAAATGGCTCTACAGCCTTGTTTGGCAAACTGTTGTAAAGCCTTGGTGGCCTGGGCTGAGCTTAAGGTGGTAGAAAAGCCAATTATGCCAGGGACCTCAGAGGAAAAGAAAAAGTAACAGGAGAGCCAGGAAAAGCCAGTCCTACAAGCACCTCCCAGAGGAAAGAGTTTCCTCCCCGTTATGTTCCAATATACCTGTCCTTGTCAGGGCTAGGACAGGGTACACAGCAAATGGCCCTTGAGGAATCAGGCTCAGAGGAAAGCAAGTCTCGAGCATCTCCCCACAGGGGAGAGCCTGAACCCCTGCCCAAGAAAGCTAAAGAGGAAAAGCAAGGTGATGTAGAAAGCCACCTCCAGTCTGGCCACACCCAAGCCTTACAAATGCCCCTCTGTGAGACTTGAGCACAAACTTATAATGAGCAAGGCCAGGTTGGGGGAAGACCATGGATTTTCATCTACCAGCCCTTCTCTATGACAGACAACCTAAGTTGGAAACAACATCCTCCCTCCCATACAGAGAAGCCCCAGGCTCTCATAGACTTGATGAGGTCCATTTTTCTGACTCATAACCCCACCTGGCCAGACTGCCAGCAGCTCCTTCTGACACTGCTTAATGCAGAAGAGCACTGGAGAGTGACCCAAGCAGCTCTCCAGTGGTTAGAGAACAATGTGCCAGACGGCACAAGTGATGTCTGGCGTTATGCCCAGGAGTGGTTCCCAGAGACAGATCCTAACTGGGACCCAAATGAGGCAGGGGAGCTCCAACACCTGAAAAGGTAACGAGAAGCACTCTTAAATGGAATGAAAGCTGGTGGGAAGAAGGCCATGACAATAGGAAAGATTTCAGAGGTCCTACAAAAAGCTAATGAAAGCCCAAGTCACTTCTACAAGAGGCTCTGTAAGGCATACTAGCTCTATACTCTATTTGATCCGGAGGCTGTTCAAAATCAGTACATGGTGAGTACCTCATTTGTTGTCCAGGTACAAGGTGACATTAACCTTCAAAAATTGGAAGGTTTCGCAGGCATAAATGCTACTGAGCTTAGAGAGGTGGCTACCGAGGTGTATGTCAACTGTGAGCAAGAGGAAAAGGAAGCTGAGCAGAGGCTTAAGAAAAAGTCCGAGCTATTGGTGGCAGCCCTGGTTGAAAGAGAGACTGGCATGTGAGGGGCCACAGTTGTGGTCATGGAAGAGGTCAGGCTAGACCAAGATTTGAAGGCTGGATTAGGCTGGAGAGGGATCAATGTGCACTGTGCAAAAAGGACACCGGAAGGATGAATGTCCAGAAAAAGATAAAGGAAATAGCTGTGAACAGGGAGTTTGGCTAGAGCCACCAGCTGCCAGCCATTGTGTTCCAAAACCAGATGCTGACCTGATCAGCCTAGCAAAGGCTGCAGGCTATGAGGACTGAGGCAGACCAGGCTCCATCTCTTCAGGCCCCTAGAGGAGCCTGTGGTCTCAGTAGAGGTAGGAGACCAACAGATGGACTTTATGGTAGATACAGGAGCTGAACACTCAGTAGTGGCCTGACCCATAGGGCCACTATCCAAGAATTATACAACTATTATTGGGGCAACCGGAATCACTGAAAAATAGGCCTTTCTGTCAAGGAGGTGCATTACTGGAGGGTGGGAAGTCAGCATGAATTTCTATACCTCCCAAAATGCCCAGTCCCCTTGCTAGAAAGAGACTTACTCCAAAAACTACAGGCACATATTTCCTTCACGCCATAAGAAAACATGTCCTTAAACTTCAGTCAGCCAAAGGCTGTGGTGTTAACCCTCACACTCCCAAAGGCCAAAGAGTGGAGGCTATATGCAGAAGCACCACTTAAGCCAGGACTGTCAGAACCTCTTGAAATATATGGGCTAATTACTAAAATACCTGGAGTGTGGGCAAAGGACAACCCGCCTGGGCTGGCTGTAAAGCAGGCACTAGTCCTAGTAGAGCTAAAACCGGGAGCCTCCCCAATATGAGTTTGCCAATACCCAATTTTCATAGAAGCCATCGGAGGTGTTCAAAAGCACATAGACTAGCTTTTCAAGCATGGAATCATAGTTAAATGCAGATCACCTTGGAACATTCCTTTATTGCCAGTGCAGAAGCCATCTGGTAAATATAAGCCAGTGTAGAATTTGCATGCTATAAACCAGGTCATGGGGATAATCCACCCAGTAGTGCCCAACCCATACACCTTAATGGGAAAAATACCAGCTAGTGCAACCTGGCTTATTTGCTTAGACCTAAAAAAAAATACATTCTTTTGTCTCCAGCTAGCACCAATAAGCCAGCCTATCTTTTCATTTCATTGGGATGAAACACAGCACACTTGGACAAGGCTCCCACAGGGGTTCAAGAATTCCCCTACGATCTTTGAAGAAGTGCTGGCATCAGATCTCAGCTTTTGTCCCACCTAATGACAAATGCATCCTGCTGCAGTGCATAGACAATCTCCTATTTGCAGCCCCAACTTGAGTGGACTGCCTACAGGGCACCAAGAAACTCCTCCACATTTTGTGGAAAGCAGAATATAAAGTATCTAAGAAAAAGGCACAAATCTGTTCAGAAGGAGTCAAATATCTAGGTTTTGAAATAAGTCATGGGAAACATGAACTTGGCAGCGAATGAAAGCGGGCTGTGTGACTTCCCATCCCAACCACCCAGCATCAAATAAATTTTTAAGAGCAGCAGGTTTTTGCTCCATTTGGATTCCAAACTTCTCACTTATGGCAAAACCCCTATATAAAGACACAAAGTGGGGGAAAAGGGGAGCCCTCCTTTGGGAGGCTGACCAAAAAAGGCTTTCAAGAAAATCAAAAAGGCCTTGATTCAGTCCCCAGGGTTAGGACTGCCAGATCAAACCAAGCGCTTCTTTCTGTATGTCCATGAATGGAAAGGAATGGCTATAGGGGTCCTAACTCAAATTATGCGGTCATGGCATCGACCCGTGGCATACTTATCTAAACAACTAGACCCATTGGCACTAGGCTGGCCTCCTTGTTTCAAAGCTTTAGCCACCACAGCTTTGCTGGCACAAGAGGCTAACAAATTGGCCCTAGGACAAAAATTGATTATTTAAGTGCTACACACAGTTATCACCTTAATAGATCAGAGAGAACATCATTAGGTATCATCAAACCCAAGAATGACTAGATATCAAGGACCATTATGTGAGAATCCTCACATAATGATAGAGACTGTAAATACACTAAACCTAGCTACTCTGCTGCCCATAGACCAAAAGACCCCCTACCTCAGCATTACTGTGTGGACGTAGCAGATGAGGTATTCTCCAACTGAAGAGACTTAAAAGACCAACCCCTTGGTGGCCCAGATGTTGAGTACTTCATGGATGGAAGCACATTTGTCTCAGAAGGGGTCCGGTGAGCTGCGTATACAGTACTGACATGGGATTCAGTGGTAGAGGCACAGCCTTTACCTTCCAGGACTTCAGCTCAAAAAGCAGAACTGATAGCTTTAACAAGGGCCTTGCTGTTAGCCAAAGGAAAAGTGGTCAATATTTATACTGACTCTATGCCTTTGCCACATTACATGCCCATGGAGCTATGTATTTTTTAAAAAGCTAAGAAAAGCATAACCACAAAAAAGGACACAAACATAAAAAATGATATAGATATAGGAGACTGAAAAAATAAATGACCTCCTGAGAGAATTAAGTATTATGACCCAGCCATCTGGGCAGAGGATGAAACATGGGGCTACTGTACCCCCATTTATGTGATAAATTTTATCATATGGTTACAGGCTGTTCTTGAAGTTATAACCAATGAAACATCAAGGGCCTTGAATTTGCTGGCCATGCAAGCCACACAGATGAGAAATGCCCTTTATCAAAACAGTTTAGCACTAAACTACCTCCTGGCCTCAGAAGGAGGAGTATGTGGGAAGTTTAACTTAAATTGCTGTCTAGAAATTGATGATAATGGACAAGCTATCATGGAAATAACTGCTGGGATGCAGAAATTAGCTCATGTTCCAGTCCAAACCTGGAAAGGTTGGTCTCCAGATTCCCTTTTCAGAGGATGGTTTTCATCTTTTGATGGACTTAAAACCTTAATAGGAGGGTTTATCCTTATCCTTGGCAGACGCCTAACTCTCCCTTGTCTTCTGCCTCTTCTAATCGGAAGTATACAGTCAACTACAGAAGCAATTGTGGCCAGACATACTACCACCCAATTAATGGCCTTAACTAAATATCAGCCTCTACCCAAGGAGAAATATGTGCCAACCCAGGAAGAAACAAATGATAGTGGTGCCTTCTATTAAAATCCATTTATAAAAGGCACCAAAGAGGGGAATGAAATAGAGAAAATTATTATGATTACCCAAAATTGCTGTTTAAAGTTAGGCTGAAATAGGTTTTTGGTGACTAGCATCCCCCCTCCCCCAACCCACCAACCAAAGTTGAAGTTAAAGAATATTAACTGCCTCTCTCTGAAACATTAACCATATCTCTGCTCTGCTTATTTTGTAAGTTCTGTAAGTTCCTGTTTTTCTCGCTGAGCAGCTGCAAGGTCACAAGACAGATAAGCATGAGCTGCAAAACATGTTTTCATTTTCTAAGATGTAAGACCTGTCACATGATGATTAACTACTTTTGTTCTTGCTTCTGTAAGCCCGCTTCCTGCTTCACATTTTTCTCGCCTCAAACACTCAAAAGGGTCTGTCTGTCTTTGTTCGGGGCTCAGACTTTCTGGATGCGAGTCCCCTGAGCCATTGTACACCTTAATAAATCCTCCTGTAACCCTATCGGTCTCTCCAGTTCTGATTTCCCACTGCAGTACCACATCCAGGACAGAATCAACCAGCTCAGCCCCTTCTGTGTAGTGACCTTTTGGCCCAGTTGTTGCCAGCCCCAGACTGACCAGAAACAAAGTTGTCTCATCTAAAGATCTGGCCAAACGGACCTCAGCAAACACAGTCCATGGTCCCAGGTTCTAGATCCACCAGGATGGCACAAAGAACGTATTTGCCACCTGTGGCTTCATTGTAGTACATAGAGATGCAGTCCAGCTGCAGGTCACTGCCCCCATGGTAGGTGATGGTGGGGTCAATGCCATGTTCATCACGGATCACTTCCCAGAATTTGGCACTGATCTGGTTGCCACAGTGACTGGCCTGGATATGCACGATTTCCCTCACGGTTAAAATTTAATTTTTTGTTCACCTCAAGGTATCTATGGGGCAAGAAAACATGTAATTTTTTTCTCTGCTGGTCACAGGTTGGAAGGCTGGAATGTGCCCCAGAGGCTGGAACAGCAAGGTGAGAACACAATGGCAGGAAGTTTGAGAGGGAGAAAGCAGCTGCACCTTTAAGAAGCAACCTAGATGATTTTAACACATGACCTAGACTTGTGGTTCTCAAATTTTGCTACACATTTGAATCACTTGGAGCACTCCTGAAACTCCCAATGTAAGGGCCACACCCAAAGCCAATTAAACCTTCTGGCTAATGTCCAGATCTCACTCCTGGATTCTGGCTTAAGACTCCCCAAGTGACTTCAGTGTTCAGCCAACTTTGAGAACTAGTGACCTATAGCTAGTAAAGATAAAGCGGTTACATGATTGACTTTGAGAACCTGGGTTTTCTCAGACATTAAAGAATTGTTAAAAACAGACCCTTGTTTCCTTCTGGCCTTAGAAATCTTAGACAAGATTTTCAATTTACAGGTGAGGAAGCTGAGTCCTAAAAGGTAAAAATGAAGTGGACAGACAGCTAATTAAACTGATATTTCTTTTTTTATTCAATATAATAATTGTTCTTAAAAGTTTAGTGCCAATATTCAGTGTTTAAGTCATTGTCAAATGGAAAATCAGATTTATGTTACCCTAATATTCCAAGCATCTCCATTACAAGATTTAAAAAGTATTTTTAGGCTGGGCATGGTGGCTTATTAGCCAGGCATGGCTGTGCATGCCTGTAATCCCAGCTACTCGGGAGGCTGAGGCAGAAGAATTGCTTGAACGCAGGAGGTGCGGAGGTTGCAGTGAGCCAAGATAGCACCACTGCACTCCAGCCTGGGTTGACAGAGCAAGACTCTCAAAAAATAGAGTATTTTTAAGACTTTATTCTTGTACATTTTTCTCTTAATTTCTAAAAACATTTTAATATTTCAATGTCCTGACTAATCTCCTTAAACAATAACAGAACTTTTGGCAAAAATTTGAAAAGACATATAAAATCCACAAATAAGAGTTAAGTCCTCCAAACCATAAAATAATAAAGCCACAGGCTTTTAATGATGAGCAAAATAACCACACAAAATTTTGCATATACATATGTAGTACAAGGCTGAAGTATTTTGACATTTATCTCAACATTTGCAAGTATATAAAATATTGGAAGCCCTGGCCAGGGCAATCAGGCAAGATAAAAGGCACCCAAATATAATAGGAAGAGAGAACGTCAAATTATCCCCATATGCAGATGATATTCTGTATCTAGAAAACCCCACAGTTTCAGCCCAAAAACTCCTTGAGCACATAAACAACTTTAAAGTTTTGGGATATAATATCAATGTACAGAAATCAGCAGCATTCAGTTACCCTGATAACACCCAAGCCAAGAACCAAATCAGGAATGAAATCCTGTTCACAACTGCTACAAGGAGAATAAAATACCTAGGAAGACAGCTAGCCAGGGAGGTGAAAGAGCTCTACAATGGAGAACCACAAAACACTGTTCAAAGAAATCAGATGACACAAATTGAAGAACATGCTCAGGGACAGAAAGAATCCATATTGTTAAAATGGCCATACTGCCCAAAGCAATTTAAAGATTTGATACTATTATCAATCTACCAATGACATTCTTGACAGAACTAGAAAAAAGTGTTATAAAATTCGTATGGAACCAAAAAGAGCCTGAATAGTCAAGGCAGTCCTAAGCAAAAAGGACAACGCTGAAAGCATCATGCTATCTGACTTCAAACTATGCCAAGGGGCTACAGTAACCAAAACAGCATGGTACTGGTACAAAAATGGACACATAGACCAATGGAATTGGAATATAGAGCCCAGAAATAAGGCCACACACCTACAACCATCTTATCTTTGACAATGGTGAAAGGACTTCCTATTCAATAAATGATGCTGGGATAACTGGCTAGCCACATGCAGAAAATTGAAACCGAACCTCCTTCCCTACACCATATATAAAAGTCAACTCCATATATAAAAACTCAAGATGGATTACAGACCTAAATGTGAAACATAAAGCTATAAAAACTCTGTGAGATAACCTAGGAGATACCACCTTGGACATAGGAATGGGCAAAGATTTCATGACAAAATGCCAAAGCAATTACAACAAAAGCAAAAATTAAGAAGTGGGTCCTAATTAAAGAACCTCTGCACAGCAAAAGAAACTATCAACAGAGTAAGCAGGCAACCTATGGAATGGGAGAAAATATTTGCAAAGTATGCATCTGACAAAGATCTAATATCCAGAATCTACAAGGAACTTAAACATACAACCAAACAGTAAACAATCCCATTAATAAGTGGGCAAAGGAAGGAACACTTCTCAAAAGACATACATGAAGCCAACAAGCATATGAAAAACTCCATATCACTGATCATTAGAGAAATGCAAATCAAAACCACAATGAGATACCATCTCACACCAGTCAAAATGGCTTTTTTTTTTTTTTTTTTGTGACAGGGTCTCTGTCGCCCAGGCTGGAGTGCAGTGGCATGATTTCAGCTCACTGCAGCCTCTGCTTCCTGGATTTAAGCAATTCTCCTGCCTCAGCCTCCCAAGTGGTTGGGATTACAGGCATGTGCCACCATGCCCAGCCAATTTTTGTATTTTTAGTAGAGACGGGGTTTCACCATGTTGGCCAGGCTGGTCTTGAACTCCTGACCTCAGGTGATCCACCTGCCTCGGCCTCTCAAAGTGCTGGGGTTACAGGTGTGAGCCACTGCACCCAGCCTTCAGCATGGCTATTATTAAAAAGTCAAAAAATAACAGATGCTGGTGAGGTTGCAGAGAAAAGGGACTGCTTATACACTGCTGGTGGGAGTGTAAATTAGTTCAACCATTGTGGAAAGTGGTGTGGTGGTTCCTCGAAGAACTGAGGACAGAACGACCACTCGACCCAGCAATCCCATTACTGGATGTATACTCAAAGGAATATACATTGTTCTACCATAAAGACACATGCACGTGTATGTTCATTGCAGTAAAATTCACTATAGCAAAGACACGGAATCAACCTAAATGCCCATCAGTCATAGGCTAGATAAATAAAATGTGGTACATTTACACCATAGAATACTATGTAGCCATAAAAAGAGGAGATCGTGTCCTTTGCAGGAACATGGATGGAGCTGGAGGCCTTTATCCTTAGCAAGCTGACACAGGAACAGAAAACCAAATACCTCATCTTCTCGTTTATAAGTGAGAGCTAAATCATAACATGGAAACATACAGGGGAACAACAGATACTAGGCCTATCAGAAAGGGGAGGGTAGGAGGAGAGAGGTTAAGAAAAAACAACTCATATACTATGTTTAGCATCCAGGTGATGGAATAATCTGTACCCAAAACCCCAAAGTCACAAGTTTACCTATATAACATGTACATGTACCCGTGAACCTAAAATGTTAAAATATTTTTTAAAAATTACTGACTATAATGCATACATTTTGGGATTTGTATGTTTATTACCATAGCTATGTATATTTTTCCCCACATGGAAATTAAAAAACTCTGGTTCATTTTTTTTTTTTTTTTTTTTGAGAAGCTCATACACAACGGAATTGTCATAAGGTAACTCTCAATAAGTTTTTGTTTGCTTCCAGGAGACCTTTCTTATAGAAAATTGTTACAGTGAAATAACCTCAGTTATTTCCCTTCACTTCAGTGCATCACATCTTACCTGCAAATGAAGATGATCCCACTCCCAGGGAGGGGTGAGACCAACTCCTCCCTACAAGCAGCACAGACATGATTCTCCTCGTGTGCAATATGGCCACATTAGAAACCCAACAAAATCAGTATCATCCAATCAAATATACCAAGGAACCATAAACGGGTTTTAGTATTGGTATCTCGTTTTCAACTTCAGATTTTAGAAAATTAACATGAAAGAAAAAACACCTTTTTAAAAAGAAAATTACAGGCTTCTTATAGGAACTGTTCGCCAAAATGTAGAGGTGATTGGGTTGTGCTGAAACCAACCATTGCTTAGTTTGATTTTTCCTGGTGCCAAGAATTGTTTGCTTCATGTATTATAAATTCTTATTTTTGTTTATGCTTCAAACCTCCCAGGAAAAAAAAGTACTCAGGGTGAGTCTGTATTCTTTCCATAACACAGGATTGGCCTACCTTAAAGGAAACCCTCTCTTGGGACATTGTTTGTAGAAACACTGAAGCAGGCAGGGCAAGGCATTCTTGCAAGAGTGCAGCACTTTCTGCGTAAAGTGCTGCTTTTCTGAAATCATCTCCCAATTCTGGCTCCTATGCTCTACCATGCAATGAGAGGGCTGATCTTTCAGACATATGCCTGTGACTTGGAGTGGACCAGGTTGGAGACTCAGGACAGGTGGCTGGAAGCCTAGAACTATATGGCCAGTATGTGCTCCTGGTAAGATGTAAAAGTTATTTCAGTTCTATGCTACTTTATTCTAGAATCTCATGTTTATTAGCTTCATTTTCCCCCTCTGATTTCCTAGGCAATGGGGTCTGTGTGAACAAAGGTCCAGTCAGGAAAATAAACACTCCAGGTACTTCAAGATGGGGGATTAAACTTGGGGTGGGTCTCAGCTGCTTTGCTTCTGGGGACTTATGGTGGGAGGGGGGAGGCAGTGGTAGGGCATGCCACCTCCTGAGGTATGCACCCAGGGCATGTACACTAGGTTTTCCACCCTAGAGATACCCAAGTTCCTGGATGCTAGCAGGGAGGGGAAGAAGAAAATCCTCCTCTCCAACTCCAGAAGAGTTCTCCTAGGCCCAGAGGCTCAAAAGCCTTGCTCTGTGTATCAGTGTCTTCTGAAGAGCAGGTCTGACCTCTCTCTCTCTGTTGAGGCTGGACAGGACTTAGACCTCAGACTACCTTTGTTACACTTTCTTCCTAAAGAAGACCTCAGACTACCTTTGTTACTTTCTTTCCAACCCAACCAAAATTGCTCCCCCAAATTACAAAGCAAAAATTCCCATCCTGTATCTATGCATGTACATTGGTACATTTGGGAGAGACAGAGTGAGGCATTGTCTGTACAATGGGCAAGGCCCAGCTCAAGCAACAACAAAAATGATACAGAAAAGATCAGTATTAGTATAGGTATATATAAAAATGAAAATCTCAGACTGCCTTCCCTTATCGTAGATCTGTTTACATGCCCATTTTCTTCCTATTCTCTTGACCCCCGGCACCTAAAAAAGTTAAGTGGGCCATGCTTACTAGTCCCCAAGGCCATACCTCCCAATCCCAGATGCATAGCCAAGAGGCTGAATGTTGCTTCAAGCTCCAGTACAATAAAGACATCAGAAGCTTGGGAAGGTCCCAGGATTCAAAGAGCCATTGGCCTTTTATTAGTTATCTATTGCTATGAAAGAAAATCCTTCAACATTTAACAGGTTAAAACAACAATCACTATGTACCCCATAAATATGTATAATTATGTCCATTTAAAAAGTTTTGTTTTTCCAGTTTCTAAGGATCAGAACTTCAGGAATAGCTTAGTTTGGTCCTGGCTGTAGAGGCTGCAGTCATGCTGCTGACTGGGACCGGACCTCAAGCATCCAGGCCTGGAGGATCTGTTCCAAGCTCACTCACATTGTTGTTGTCAGGCCAATGATCTAAGAGGGAGAGAGAACCCAAAACTGAAGCTGCAGCGTCTTTTATAACCTAATTTCATAAGTGGAGTGCCATCACTTCTGCTGCATATTGGGGTTGCAGAACCAACCCCTGGTACAAAGCAAGAGGGGACTACACAAGAGCCTAAATACCAGTAAGTGGGGATCATTGAGGACCATCTCGAAAGCTGGCTGTCATGTCCTCTGATACCTCCTACCCAGCTTTTGCAAAGAGTAATACCAGAGCAGGGAGGTCCCATTCCACTTAACAATCAGCAGTGATTGCTTTTCATTCAGTTCCTGTACCTTACCCTCCTCCAAGGATCATTGTGAACTGAAGGGATAATTGATATTCTTGGATCCCATGGAAATACCACTGAATGCTATAACTATAATCATGGCAGATCAAGTGAGTACATGTGTAGAATTTGGGAGTTAAGCACTATATTGGAAAGTTGAAGTCTCTGATGTAGAGCTGGTCTAGGATCATAAGTTGAGTTTGGATCTTGGCCTGCATTGGAATTTTTAGGGTCAGGGGAGTCTCACTCTGAGACATTAGACTGGAAGTGGCTACACCTACAATGAGGCCTTGCATGCTAACCTCATTCCAGATAGAGAAGGGCAGGGCTCTCATCTGGGCCACAGCAAGTGTAATTCAAAAGAAGTCCTTTAATCTTTGGTGGATGTAATGGCTTTTTGCTATCACAACTCCTCCTCCCTCCTCTCAAAAAAATATATATTCTCAAATGCTGCTCAGGAATTTTTTGCTTCTCCAGGGGAGGTATAGTTCTGATGTTGCAAGCAACATAGCAGAGGAAAGGGATTTTTATGCTTCCTTTGGAGTAGTAAAATCAACCAAGGCCTAGGGAATCCAAAGACTAAAGTAAGACGAGATTTTGCAGCATGTGGAGCAGAGGTCCTGATGTATTTCACTGGGTTTTTGAAGCATGAACTAGGGGCAGTCTAAGATACCAGAAAAAGTCAAGGGTGTTTTTCCTATTCCTTTACTCAACAATCAACACAGAATACTTCACCTCTGGTCACTACAATGTGTGGGGATTTCTCCTCACACAAAACTAGTCAATTATCCAGCAGACACAGGCTGGGTGTCCTTAATTCAATTCTGATGCTATCTATCTGGAGATAGCATCAGATACCACAGGCTGAGGGCTCAGTCCCACAAGACTGCCCCCCCACTTCAGGTATCGGCTGCAAGTAGTAGGTTGCTGCCTACACTTCTGACCAACTGGCTATGTAGCAGGAGTTCTCATAAGCCCCTCCTTGGAGTTGATTAATTTTCTAGAGTGGCTCATAGAACTGAGGGAAACACTTACATTTGCCCATTTATTATAAAGGATATTACACAGGGTACAGGTGAACAGTCAGATGGAAGAGACACACAAGGTAAGGCATGTGGGAAGGAGCTTCCATGCCCTCTCTGGGCAACATCTTCCAGGCACCTTCATGTGTTGAGTTTAGCTATCCAAAAGCTCCCTGAACTTAGTCCTTCTGGGTTGTTATGGAGGCTTCTTTGCAAAGGCACGATTTATTACATCATTGTCCATTGGTGATCAACTCAACCTTCAGCCACATTTCCCTCTCAGGAGGCTGGGGATGGAGCTAAAAGTTCCAACCCTCTAATCCTGTCATGGTCTTTCCAGTGACCAGCTCCCAACCTTGAAGCTACTTAAGTGACTCAGCCATCGGTCATCTCATTAGTATACCAAAGACGCTCCAGAAACTCTGGAGGTTCCAAGGATTTTAGAAGCTATAGATGTGCATATATATGTCTGGAAACTGAGAAAAAGAGCTAAATATATATTTCACAGAATCACAGTTGGCTTCTACAGTTATTCAAGTTGGGCTTCTGAAAGGCTTAAGAGAAGCAAATGGTAAAGTTCAATGAGGTTACTGGACTTCCGCTATGTTAAAAAATATTTTATATCAGGATAGGCTAGATTGTACTGTAGTAGCACAACCCCCAAATTTTGGTGGCTCAAAGGTTTATTTCTTTCTCATGCTTCATGTCCATAAGGGGTTGGCCTGAGTGTTCTGCTCATTATCACTCAGGCTGGTGAAGCATCCACCATTTTGAACTTGCCAGGTCATAATGCCCCTAACGAAAGAACACTCTGGAGAGCCTCCCACCAAAAACTAAATCCTCTGTCCCAAATAGACATTGTTTCCAGTCATTTCTGCTCATCATTTTGGACTTCATGAGTTATATGATCCAAACCAACCAGGAACCAGGAAATAGGTTGTTTTTTTATTAATATGTGCCTTGAGTGAAGAAGGTGAATATTAGTGAACAGCATTGTTAAAGACCACAACTGGCATCCTATAAAAGTGAAGCCCAGATTTTCTCTTCTTTTGCTTTGTCTACTTCAATTCGCCCAGATAGCACTGCATCTGTGTTAGTGTCTGTAGCTGGCAACAGCAATGTGAGGCTAGAGACGGTAATATATGCTGTGTTCTGGAAACATTATGCTTGTTTAGGAAATGCTATGGTTGTACCTAGATGGTATAGGTAGAACTGGTGCTATGACATCCATAGGTTCTATCTACCATTTATTTGGAAGACTACCCTTAGGAAAAGTGGAACAGATGAGACTCAAGGTTGGAATTTAACAGTGAAAGTGCTAAAATAATTCCATCCCCTCCAGTGGAAGACATCCCAGGATGCTGCCATTGGAGAAGGGCCCACTCTTCCAAGGCTGCCTGGTGCCAGGTACTTAGGGAGTATGAAGTCAAACCCCTGGCAGGGAAGAGAATGCAACTCAAATGGTTCAAAGGAAGAGGACTTAATGGAAGGATTTTCAGAAGTGTGGGCAGGATTAAGAGAATCAACCAGGTTGTTGAGGCACCCAAGGCTAGCATCTGTAGGAACCTGGTAATCCCTTGAATCATAAGAGGAAATAGTGTTATCTTAGCTCATCAGAGCTAGAACTGGGGAATAGGGGCTGCTGACCAGATCTATGCTTATTCAAGTACAGAGCCACTGCCAGAAATATGGCCCAAAGCAGGAAGGAAGCTGGAAGAGAAATAGTTCATCATCTTTTCCCACCTGTCAATCTCCTATCATTGTCTCTCATTGGCTGAACCTGTTGAGAAAGAAGCCCGCTAGGAAGGGGGCTCCAGTGATGCACTTCACAGGCACCAGCTTCCTGGACAGAGAGGTGCAGGAAATGATCTGAGAAAGATGAGTGGGGCTGGGGCTAGGGGAGTAAGCAGACTCAACACAGTGAGACTGTCCCTAGCTGAGGTTGAGCAAAATAAGAAAATTACAGTGACTTTTGGCCTTTAATTTATCTAGGATTTTAATTTTCCCAAGGGAAGGGAGATTTTATTTTCTCCATGGCAGCAAAGAAAGTGTTCATTACTGGAGCTTTAAATATCTGAGAGAATTTAATAAAAGGAGAAGATTCATATGGTTTGTTTGGGACATTTTTCACACTGAGCATTCTATGTGTGCTACTTTAGGTGCCCACTGTTCTAGTGAACCAGGTTTATCCACGGCAGTCAACAATTTGAGTTAAGAAATAAAATTGATGGGTCAATATCTGACTATGATCTTGGGCCAAATGTGTTGGTTTATCCATTTCAGAAGCTTCTAGATTAGAGCCAACAGAAGAACTGCCCATTTCTCTGGGCTCAGGAATTTATAAAGTCAGTGGTACTAGGAAGCAGCCTTAAGTGTTTACCTTGAAGGGAGGAACTTGCCCAAGTGAAGGAGCAGGTCTCATTCCTGGTTGACTATAGCCTTGAGTGAGGACAATAAATCTGAGCTCACAGTTCTGATAAAACACAAAGCAGGTAAATGTTGATGAGGAAACACTTCCACCACTCCCGCCAACCAACTCTCTCCTTCTTAATTTCTACTCAACACACAAGGAAGACCTGTTACTTCTAAAGATATTGCTGAGATGTTGGTTGGGTCTCATTTTACTAGTTGATGAAGGACTGGGCCTATAAGGAGGTCCCTGATTCAGTGCACTCATTCTGTCAACTGGAATGAGAGCTCTAGGAAGTTTTCCATGATCTTTATTATTTGAATGTCTTCATCAAATTCCTTCCTGCTTGCAGTTTGAAGCTCAGCTCTCTTTAGCTAAGTATCTTGGTTTCTAATCCATGGCCTTTGAGTGTGGAGGGTAGGTAGCAAGCTGTGCCAAAACCTCAAACCCCAGCCTTGTGTTTAATTCAGAGCTCTGTATTGAAGGTTACATGTCACTGACTGCTGTGGTTTGAATGTATCCCTCAAAGATCATGTGTGGAAACTTAATCACCAATGCAACAGTGTTGGGAGGTAGGGTATAAACAGGTGACTAGGTCCTCAGGGCTCTGCCCTCATGAATAAACTAATTCCATTATCAGAGTGAGTTTCTGATAAAATGAGTTATGCCCCCTTCTCTTCCTCTCTTTCCATGTGATGCCTTCTGGCATGGTATGATGTAACAAGGAGACCCTCCCCAAATGCAAACCCTCAATCTTGGACTTGCCAGCCTCTAGAACCATAAGAAATGAGTTTCTTTTCCTAGTTACCGAACCCATAGCATTCTCTTATGGCAATACAAAATGGACTAAGACACTGATCTGTCAAGTAATAAAGAGATACTCTGAGTTCTGACTTCATTTTTTATAAATGTCTCTTGGGGAGCAGAGGACTAGACATCCACTATTCCTTACCGAGTGAAAAGAAAAACTTTTTCTTTTGGTAAGAGCACTTTCCTTTTGAAAAACTTTATTCTGACTTTAATCACGCAGTTTGAGATTGTCAATCACAGTCTATAAGGTGGGCACGTGACCTAAGATAAGGCAATCAGAGCAACAGTAATGATTGGCCCTGCTTTGAGCATATGCTCATCTTTTGCCAGTGTCAGTCCTTGTTGTTGTTAAACTGAATTCTGGTTGGAAAGAGACTTTACCTTTCCTGCAGTGAAGTTGGTAAGAGATGAGCATAAAGCAGCCAGGACCCCATCTCCCACCAGAGAGAGTCAGTCTTTCACAAGAAAGAAAGAATTTCACATTCAAAGCAATAGAAAAATCGGTGAGAATGTTCCAGAAAACATAACTGTCACGCATCCAGTCTTTCCCAGCTGTATCCATGCCCTCCCTGAGGCCAAAAACATTTCCTTTTTGTCTGGGGTAGACTTAATTGGATTTCTGTCGCAAGCAACAGAGTCCTGACTGATTTAGTAGAGAAGATGTGTGGTGGTTCTGGGTCCCTGGCCATCATACAACCTCTGACCTAAATCCTTCACAGTATAGATTAGGTAAAGGAATGCCACAAAGTCAACGGTGATCAAATCTCCATAAATAGGTCAGATGATGCTTCCCAAAGAAGCAATGCCTATTAAAGGCATACGTTTTCAGAACCCCAAAAGCACCATGGGAGAATTTAAGGAGCTTCAAGTAACAGACAAGTAAAAATAAGGAAATTCTGCAGCATGAAAAATGTCTCACAAGCCATGTTATGGCATTTCAACTTTATCTCACAGGTGATGGGGAGCCACAGGGTCTACCATCCAAGACCCTTAACCTCTCTATTCCATCAAAACAACTAATACGCCTCAGACTGGCACTTCTTGTTTTCAGTGGTAGAAGTAGAGATTAGAAGTTAAAAATAACTGGAAGCAGAATCTGAGCTCATTGCATTGTCCTTTGAAGTCTGAGGCAAGGGAGAATGGGACAGTGCTATTCCTTGGTGATCTTGAACAAAGTTACTGCCTCCCTGACCACCAACCCTACCCCTTACTCCCCACCCCCATCTTCTTATCTGTGACATTTCCCATTCAGCCCTTAAAAAAAAAAAAAAAAAAAAGGTTCGTTGAGAAACCTTTGCTGACTCATGTACTAACCAACACTTCCACCTAGTGGGAACCTTTGGAAATCATCTCACAGGATCAACACCCCTCTTCCACGCCGCCCACTGCACAGATTCTATAAAAGACAGAAACGTCCCATTCTCTGCTTGGTCTCTCAGTGACTGTCTCTTTGACCCCAGTCGTCCACTGCCATGCACATGAACATAGTTCCCTACATGGGAATAAGGCTTTGTAACCTGCAAGCAGTGCTCACATATCAGCCTCTGTGGCCCTCATCTAAAACAGTACATCCGTGCTTCCTGGCTCTGTTCGTCATCTTGGTATAAACATAGGATGGCAATAGTGTCCAAACATGGCATTCCTCTGTATCTTTCGCTGTCTATTTTGAGTGGCCTTCAGCCCCCTCATATTCCTCCCTAGTAATTTTAGAAATTGCCAATGCCAGTTGACAACTCCAGTCATCTGGGTGACTGTAATGTATGTCATGTTTACTTTTTATCAACTATATGTTCACTCACTGGAATGATGTGTTCTTTTGGCATTCATCTATAAATATTACAGCTCCTTGCTTAATGAGATACCAAAGCCCAAGTAAGATACTGGAGACACTGTTATCTATGCTGAAAAGGCCACCATCACCAGATGTCCTCTAGTGTCTGAGCTACTAGTGTCATTGTCAAGGGTATCGGCTATTACCATTACCAGGACATCATCCCTACCCACCGCCTCTACCGTCTCCCCTCACTATCAGCAGTTGTCATCAATTGGCTCTCTTACATATTCAATGTTCTATGAAGACAAAAGTTTTCTGCTCTACAGTCCAAAGGCTGATGAAATATTTCTACTGGAGAAAATTATCCCTACTTCTAATTCTACCTATTTCTATACCCCAACTTCTATCCACTTTTTTCAAACCCTAGGGTCAGAAGAGCAATATTTCTATTGCAACTTTGGATGAAGTTCCACCAAAGTGAGTTGTGCTTCTTCTCTTTTCCAGTGCTTAATTCTGAGACATGGCCAGGTTTGAGGCTGGGTAGGAGAAAAACTAGAGAGCCAAGTCTCACTACTTTGTTCCTCTCTTTGAGAAAAGGGCAGATGATTCAGGATCCTCTGATCTGGACTCTGGGCATCATTCTTGATGGATTTCTAGACCCAGGAATTGCCTTGGACATCATCCACTTGCTGTATGCTACGTTCAGCCTGGAACATAACTGAGGGAGGAGGATGGGGAGGGGAAGGAAGAGTGGGCAGAAGGGAGAAAGAGATAGAAACAAAAAGAATTCAGTGAAAACTCCGTGAAAAAGTAGAAAGTGTCCATATTTTTCTGGTCCCTTGGTGGACATGACTTCCTGTCTTTCGTGTAATATGGAATCAAAATTATTGAAATAGACTGATTTGGTCTCCCTTTAATTGTCAGGAGTGAAAGGGTAAAGGGATGTGTTTGTTTTGCCTTGGGTCTATATTTGGTCATGAATTTTGCAAGATTGCCAAGGATTATGTTTACTCTCTCTTGTTGGCTGAAGATTTCACCCTGTTTTTCTGAGAGGCTGGGCTTGTCTTTTCCACCCATCTCCTGGGGAAGAACATAGAAAAGCAGGGAGTTGAATGGCTTCTGCAGAGGCAAGACTTGAGCTGGCCTGAGAGGAGGCAATGGCTCAGGTCCACAGAAGAAGGCCTGGCTTTCAATTCTCTACTTGCATCATGGTCCGTGTGTTAAATATTGCTAAGGTGCAGACTTCATGCACCCAGCAGAGGCCCTAGGACAGAGTAGGCATGCAATAAGAGCTTGCTGAATGGAACTGAACCGACAATGTCAAGGTTATGGGGAGATACCTAGAGGGTTAATCTGGATCTTCTATGCAAAACTGTAGGAACAATGAAGGAGGAAGCTATTTAGTAGTTGAAAAGAAATAGCAGAAACTGGAAAGTGCAAATTCAAAAGTAAGTCCTGCAGAGACATTTAGAATAAGTCTAAAATCTTAGTATCAGAAATTGAGAATTTGAGGAAATCTAGTTGAACCTGCTATTATAACCAATAAAGTGGCCGCGTCTTGATCCTGCCACCAGTTTTTGGGCAACATCAGGCAAGTTTTTCTACCCTCAGGTGGCCTGATTTACATTGCCCAGAATCCTGTAAGAGGAAGGTAGGTGTCCCCTGTGGCAATGAATGGAGGGGGAAAGCATTGACTGTGACAGGAACAGGGCGTAAGAATAACATGTTCTCATTGCAGCATTTGGGAAATACAAGGAACCAGAATAAAACTGTGTCCCCGGAGTCTGGTGGAAATAGAGTTTCTTCATTTACCAGTAGACTAATACTTTTCTGAGATAAGATCTTACTCTGTTGCCCAGGCTGGAGTGCAATGGCATGATTGCAGCTCACTAAAGCCTGACCACCATGGCTTAAGTGATCCTCCACCTCAGCTTCCCTAGTAGCTGGGACCATAGGCATGCACCACCATGCCTAATTTTTTCATTTGCAGAGATATGGGGTCTTGCAATGTTGCCCAGGCTGGTCTCAAATTCCTGGGCTCAAGCGATCTACCTGCCTCAGCCTCCCAAAGTACTGGGATTATGAGCATGAGCCACAGCACCCAGCTCACCAATGAATTATTGAGTTGTATGTGCCAAACTCAATACTGACCACGGAAGATAGATAGATGAGGAAAATGTAGTCACCGTTCTGAGAAAATTCATAATCACTCAATTGACTCATACTTCTTTTCTCTCGAATATCCAACTCCAGCATCCCTTTTACTACAAGTTCCTGTCTCCCATTCCTTCTGCTACACCCACTCATTGATTCCTTGACTCACCCCCACCACCACCCAACTCACAGCCCCCAGATTACTCAGCCTCCTTACCTCCCTACCTTCATATTTTCCTGCGAATCCATGGCCAGCTATATTCTTAGTAACTTCCTCATATCCCCGATGCCCTTGATCCTTCCAACTTGTCAAGTCCCAGTTTAAATGCAACCCATGCTTTTCATCCATTCCTTAAATATTCTTTAAATACCTGCCACGGGCCCCAGACACTCTTCTAGATGCTAAGGATACATTAGTGAGGAATAAAATTCCTCCTGGGGCTTGTGTTCTACAGGCAGTAGAAAATGTTCATATAAACAAATATATAGTAAAAAATATGCAATAAAATGTCATAAGGGCTACGAAAACAAAGCAGAGTAATGAGAGGGGTCAGGGAAAGACTCTTTGACCTGAATGAAGTAAAAGAGTGAGCCAGGAGAATATCTTGAATAAGAAAACTCCAAGGGCCAGGCGGCCTGTAATCCTAGCACTCTGGGAGGCCGAGTCGGGTGGATCACGAGGTCAGGAGATCGAGACCATCCTGGCTAACACGGTGAAACCCCATCTCTACTAAAAATAGGAAAAATTAGCTGGGCATGGTGGTGGGCGCCTGTAGTCCCAGCTACTTGGGAGGCTGAGGCAGGAGAATGGCATGAACCTAGGAGGTGGAGCTTGCAGTGAGCTGAGATCACGCCACTGCACTCCAGCCTGGGCGACAGAGCGAAACTCCATCCCAAAAAAACTCCAGGAAGAGAAGCCCTGAGGTAGGAATACAGTGTGGCTGTGTGAGCTAACGGAGAGGAGGAGTGGTAGGAAGTGGAAAGCCAGGAATGGGTGCACATAGGGCCTCATGAGCTGTATTTGAATTCTAGTGTAATGGGAAGCCATTGGAGAGGGAATATTTCAGCAGGAGTGACGTGATCACTAGAGAAAAGAGCGTCCAATGCAGGTGCTGTTGCAGAAATCCTGGGGAGAAGTGGGGGTCCATGCAAGGAGGGTAGCAGTGATGAGAAGGGCTCAGGTGCAGGACACGGACTGTAGGTAGAACCCACAGAATCTGTGAAAGAACCGGGCATGAGTCACAGGGAATCATGAGACAGAATCCAGAGTGACTCCAAAGTGAAGAGTGTTGCCATCTTAAGAGATGGGGGATTAAAGGACTAGGTTGGCAGAGTGACAAGGAAATTAGAAGTTGTTTCCTAGACATGTTTGAGATGTCTCTTAGACAGCCAAGTAAGCTATTAAGTAGGCAGCTTAATATATAATATAAACATGGGGTGGCCAGGTGCAGTGGCTCATGCCTGTAATCCCAGCAGTTTGGGAGGCTGACACGGGTGGATCGCCTGAGGTCAGGAGTTCAAGACCAGCCTGGCAAACATGGTGAAAGTCCGTCTCTACTAAAAATACAAAAAATTAGCTGGGCATGGTGGTGGGTGCCTATAATCCCAGCTACTCAGGGTGCTGAGGCAAGAGAATCGCTTGAACCCAGGAGGCAGAGCTTGCAGTGACCAACTCCAGCTACACTCCAGCCTGGGCAACAAGAGCGAAGTTCCATCTCAACAAAAAGAAAAACAAAAATGGGGTCATCAGATTACCAATAATGTCTGAAGCCACAGTGCCACAGGAGATTTTCTAAGGAGTGGGCATAAATAAAAGAGGTAGAAGAATGGAGCCCTGGGGACATCTTGATGTTTAGAGTCCAGAGGGATAGGAAAACCAGCAAGGATGTTGAGACAAAGTCACCAGAAGGATAGAAGGAAACCTAGATGAACCAACGTCCTGGAGGCGAAGGAAGGAAGCATGTCAGAAGGAGCCCTTTGACTGTCTCCATGTGCCTGGCTGTCACTAAGATGGCCCAGGGAGCCGGGGAGTGTGCTCACCCTGCATAGCCATACTTTCCATCCCAACAGGGTCTTGGGGCTGCTGGGTCCTCTGCTCAGCCTTCGCTGGGTAGTTTCCTTGACCAGGTCCCACAGTATTTCTTTTGCTTTCCCCATCCCTGACCCCTTCACATCCTACAAACAGGCTTTTCCTTTATTAGAAAATGAGAGAACTTCCTTTCCTTCACATCAGAATGCCTTCCATTCTCTTTTTCTGTCAGAGGAGCAGAGGTGGAGCTCTGGTTTCCTTCTCTGGGCAGAGTCCCACATTTGCCACCTGGATTCTTAGTATCCCAGACTCCCTGTGGCCAAAAACCTGCACAGATCACCAACTACTCACCCTGCCCTCAATGGGCTGCCTAGTCCTGGCCTTGGAAACAGAAAGACTGGTTCATCTCTAATGTGGACAGGCTCCTAGCTTCCTCACTTTTAATTTGCCTTCCACTTTATCAAAGTCAGATCTGGTGGTCACAGTGTTTCCCTGTTCATAGACTTCAGAGTCTTATTCTAGAGAAAGTCCACATTTATTGCAGGGCATTTAAGACCCACTGCAGTCTGACTCCTCAGTCCTCCAACTTGTCTCCTGCTGTACACCAATGCTCCACTGTGTGTGGGGAACATAAACCTCCCCAAAATACTGTGTACATTCTTGGCCATAGGCCAAACTTAATCCCTATGCCTGGATTTTACTGTGAAGGCTTCAACATGTCAGCTCAAATGCTATCGCCTTTGATGTTTTCTAGACCATATCCTCCCTGCCCCAGTTCCTCTACCAATCAGAATTCATTGCTGTCTCCTCTGTCTACATAGACTTTGTTCCTCTATTGTTGTGCCTGTCATTACAGTGCCCTTGTCTGTCACTCACACTAGACTCACAGCTAGTTCACTAGTGGTCATGTTCACTTCTACTTACCCCACAGGGCCTTACCCTTAAAAGGGGCTCAAAACTAGAATTGGGTTTAAGCTGGGCTGGGGGTTGGCTGCCAGTTGCAGGAGGGATTTTACAACTAAGGAAATGCTTTGAACTGGAGCCTTAGGTACGGATGGGTCTGGAATGTTTGGTAAATAATGGGCAGGCCAGTGTGGCTGGAACTGATGGTTCTGATGATGCTAGGAAAACTAAGTTGTTGGGGTCAAGGATTTCAAAGGACACTGGTGGTCAGGCTCAAGGGTCTGGACATCATCCTTTAGGCAGTACGCTGTGTTTTCCCAAGTTCTATTTCAAATGTCTATTTTTCTGTCAGACCATTCACTGCAAGTATCTTTCCAGAAATCGTGGTTCTGTGGCAAAGTGATTCTGAGTAGGGTTGTGACGTGGAGAAAGGGGTGATTGGAGAAGCATGTATGCCACCATGAGTTGTGGAGGGGGATGACATTGGATGTTTGGCAGGGAGGCTGTTAGTGCAATGGAGGTGAGAGAAGAGGGCCAGGACCAAGACACTCGAAGTGGGGACAGGAAGAAAGCAGCCCTGGGAAATCCTGCACTTCACAGGAAGAGGGAAGCATCAGATCCACCCCTTGGGCAGACAAATGAGAGGTCTAAGAGCCTTGAAGGGAAATGAGTTGCCTAAGCTCCAGGATTAAAACTCATTTCATACTCCTGGTCCAGTGCTCCTTTCCCCTCCTGTGAGTGGAATGAGAGGCTATGAGTAAGAATGGGGCTCAGGAGATCCCAGTTGAGCCCCAAGAACTGTTGTAACAGTTCTTAGTGATATGTGCAAATTTAGTGCTAAAATAACCCTGGGCCACATATACATACTAGCTTTGCCGCTAGCATCCCAATAAACAGGGGTTGACTGGCACATTCTCTCTGAGGCCTGCCTTTTCTGAGCTGGCTCTACTGGGTACGCACCTCTCCTTTGCCATCAGAGGTGGCCTGCTGTGCTCCAGACTCCGGGCTCACTGGGTCCTGGGAAAGGGGCAGCCAGGGTGACTTTTGAATACAGTGAATTTTCCCCATTATACAATTGCATATTCTCATCACTGTAAATCCAGAGAATAAAGACAGTTTGTACCGAAACAAATGACCCATGACCACAAAGGGCATCAGCACTTTTCTAAGCACAGTGCCTCACCTGGCGAGAATCCACAGCCACGTGCACCTGGCCTGGATCTGCTTTCCTGTGGCTCTCCTGGGGCTTCTCCTCCCAGGAAATCCTGCTCTGGCCTGCTCATATTTCTACCACTAACTACCACAAAAAACAAAATGCAACTCTTTCTCCAAAACATGTAGTTCTGGAGTTTTAAACATGAAGGAGTTTAAAACTGAGGCAGTTTTAATAGAAGTCAAAGAGGAACAGAATGGAAAAAGAGCGGACCAAGAGGAAAGGAAATATTAAGATAATCACTAAGAATATGACTTCAAAAGAGCCCATCGAGTATTGAACTTCTAAGATGACATACACTTAGATATATACTGTTGACATTTCTGTACCTCAAACATAGAGAATTTTAAAAGCTTTCAGAGATGCAAAAAATTTTTCCACAAAGGAACAAGGATCAAAAAGTCATAAGACCTCATCCAATACCGGAAGCTAAATGACAGTGGAACAATGCCCTCAAAAATCTGAGAGAAATGGCTATAGAATCCCTGGGACAAAAATATCAAATCAAGTGTAAGGAAGTATAAAGATGATGTGCTAGGGTAGGTCCTTTGAGAAACATTACAAGACAGGATTATGTGTGCAAGAAATTTATTAGAGGAAACACGTGTAAAGACACGAGGCCAGGATAGGCTCAGCAAGCTGTCAGTCAGCAATAATGATCTGACCCCCTGTAAAGGAGAGAGTGAAGGAAGACAGGGCGGGTGGGCATATTTAGACTGCACTGCAGTCTTAGTTAGAAAAGTCTGCCCGAAGTCCTCAAGCCCCCGGGGAGTATTGTCTCCCTGTTCAGTCTTTGGCTGGGAGTAACCTCTCAGAAGCCCCAGTGTGGACATGCTGATGGATTTCAGAAGCAGCATCAGAGTCTGTGGGTCAATTATACGCCCTGCAATGGAACTTCTGAGGGACACATTCTCACAGCAGCCACAGATGTCTTCTGATTTACAAAGATTCAGAAAGTTTACAACCAACTAACCTTGTGTGTTAAAAATGAAGGATATACTTCATCACAAAAGAAACACATCCCAAAAGAAGAGAGAGGGAAACCTGAGAAATAATAGGCACTGAGTTCACCCCAGAACAGCAAAGGAAGCTGGAAAATTATGAAAGAAAGCCTATGTAACCTCAATGCCTGGTGCAGTACCCTTCAGGTGGCACAGGCTATAAAGCATCACACTTCCTTCCACTAAGGGTTCAATCACCCCACTTGGAATTCACTACAAATAAAAGCCAAATAATCATAGTCATAAATAGTTTTTGTTTCTTACAGAATTAATCTGTAGAAAAGCACAGTAGTCATTTTAGTTGAAAGACACAACAACAAAAAAAACTATCCTTTTCACTTCGTTAAAGTTTAATACAGTGAGTCAGATGGGGGAAGGGGAGAAGGAAAGTGGAAAGAAGTAGCAGCTCACTAATTTTCTCACCTTTCATGACATAGGTATGTCTAAATGTGAGCAGGTTGGAATACAATTCAAGATGAGATTTGGGTGGGGACACAGAGCCAAACCATATCATTCTGCCCCTGGCCCCTCCAAATTTCATGTCCTCACATTTCAAAACCAGTCATGATTTCCCAACAGTTCCCCAAAGTCTTAACTCATTTCAGCATTAACCCAAAAGTCTGTAGTCCAAAGTCTCATCTGAGACAAGGCAAGTCCCTTCTGCCTATGAACCTATAAAATCAAAAGCAAGCTAGTTACTTCCTAGATACAATGGGGGTACAGGTATCGGGTAAATACAAGTGTTCCAAATGGGAGAAACTGGCCAAAACAAAGGGGTTACAGGGCCCATGAAAGTCTGAAATCCAGCAGGGCAGTCAAATTTTAGAGCTCCAAAATGATCTCCTTTGACTCCAGGTCTCACATTCAGATCACGCTGATACGGGAGGGTGGGTTCCCATGGTCTTAGGCAGCTATGTCCCTGTGGCTTTGCACAGTATAGCCTCCCTCCTTGCTGCTTTCATGGGCTGGTGTTGAGTGTCTGTGGCTTTTCCAGGTTCATGGTGCAAGCTGTAGGTGGATCTACCATTCTGGGGTCTGGAGGATGGTGGCCCTCTTCTCACAGCTCCACTAGGCAGTGCCCCAGTAGGGACTCCATGTGGGAGCTCCAACCTCACATTTCCCTTCTGCACTCCCCTAGCAGAGGTTCTCCATGAGATCCCTGGCCCTGCGGCAAACTTCTGCCTGGGCACCCAGGTGTTTCCATACATCTTCTGAAATCTAGGAGGAGGTTCCCACACTCCAATTCTTCACTTCTGTGCACCTGCAGGCTCAACATCACATGGAAGCCACCAAGGCTTGGGGATTGCACCCTCTGAAGTCATTGCCTGAGCTCTACATTGGCCCCTTTCAGCCACAGCTGGAGTGGCTGGGATACAGGGCACCAAGTCCCTAGACTGCACATAACACAGGGACCCTGGGCCTGCCCACAATACCATTTTTCCTCCTAGACCTCCAGGTCTGTGAATGGGAGAGGCTGTAGCAAAGGTCTCTGACATGCCCTGGAGATAGTTTCCCCATTGTCTTGGGGATTAACATTAGGCTCCTCATTACTCATGCAAATATCTGCAGCTAGCTTGAATTTCTCCTTGGAAAATCAGATTTTGTTTTCTATCAAACTGTCAGGCTGAAAACTTTCCAAATTTTGATGCTGTTTCCCTTCTAAAACTGAATGCCTTTAACAGCACCCAAGTCACCTTTTGAATGTTTTGCTGCTTAGAAATTTCTTCTACCAGATACCCTAAATCATCTCTCTCAAGTTCAACGTTCCACAAATCTGTAGGGCAGGGGCAAAATGCTGCCAGTCTGTTTACTAAAACATAACAAGAGTCACCTTTGCTCCAGTTCCCAACAAGTTCCTCATCTCCATCTGAGACCACCTCAGCCTGGACATCATTGTCTATATCACTATCAGGATTTTGGTCAAAGCCATTCAACAAGTCTCTAAGTTCCAAACTTTCCCATATTTTCCTGTCTTCTTCTGAGCCCTCCAAACTGTTCCAACCTCTGCCTGTTGCCCAGTTCCAAAGTTGCTTCCACATTTTCAGGTATCTTTTCAGCAGCGCTCCTCTACTCGTACCAATGTCCGGTATTAGCCCATTTTCATGCTGCTGATAAAGACATACTCGAGACGGGAGAAGGAAAAGAGGTTTAATTGGAGTTACAGTTCCACTTGGCTGAGGAGGCCTCAGAATCGTGGCAGGAGGTGAAAGGCACTTCTTACATGGCAGCAGCAAGAGAAAATGAGGAAGATGCAAAAGCAGAAACCCTTGATAAAACCATCAGATCTCATGAGACTTAGTCACTACCATGAGAACAGTATGGGGAAAACTGCCCCCATGATTCAAATAATCTCCTACCAGGTCCCTCCCACAACATGTGGGAATTATGGGAGTACAATTCAAGATGGGATTTGGGTGGAGACACAGAGCCAAACCATATCAGTGTGATTTAAATAGATGTTTATGAGTAACTTTATCTGCCTCTGAATTGTTTGTTCTTAGCCAGTTTGCTTCTGATTCCCTGCCAGTAATTCTTGGAATGTGTATACAGAGGACAGTCACATGAAGAACCTTCTGGCCTGTTTTTATCTAATGCTGGTAGCAGAATCCTAAAAAATAATCACAGATTAAAGCCAAAACTCATTCCCAGATATAAGCACCAAGTAAAGTGTCATTCTAGAAAACAAAAAAACTTTAGATTATGAAGTTTTGTCTATTTTGATTGCTTTGTCTGAAGGACAGAGCCATGACCAAATGATATAGAGTGGATACGGCTGTCAATCATCCAAGGGCATAAGAGGAGGAGAAGGGGATGAACCAACACTGAATGCTATTCTTTTAGAGTAGTTGTACTGGGTTGTCTATGTATTGGGTAGGTCAGCCATGCAAGCAAATATATGAAGGCTTAGGATCAAAACCTGAGCTGTTAATAAAAAATGCATCTATTTGAGGGGAGAAAAAAAAGGGATAGAAGGAAGGTAGGCCCTCCTTCTATAGAAGGAGGGTAGGGGCTCTCAGGACTGAGAAGGGATGGTTTGGCCAGAACCTAGAGGAGACCTCTTGTGAATGCACATAGACTTCAGATTCTAGAAGCAATGATATACAGCATCCAATATCAATTTTTTTCCTTTCTGCTTTGTGACCATCTTCTATTACTCTAAAGCTTTCAGTAAGATACACCATAGCCTAAGTCTAACTGTAAAAAGGAAAGATGCAGTGGCCAGACTTGGCCAAAACAAGTGTGATAAGAGCAGCAACAGCCAGTAGAAGCAATGTGTAGATAGCAGAAAATGCCTTAAAGAATTTTGGAACTGCATCATTTGTATAGGGATTCTGTGAAATTTTGTGAAGAGCAGATAACATGATTAGAAGAATGGATTTCCCATGGCCAATTGGAAAGGTTTTATACCCTTATCTCTAAAAGGGAAGGCTGACTACTTATGAGTGGAGAAATCAGGGATATTGGGATTAAAGATTTTTTCTGCAAGTAACCATTAATTTTTGCATGTAATCTTTAGCTTCTCTTGAGTTTTTAATGAGGACAGTTATAACATATACAATTAGTAAAACCTTTGCTTTTATCTTTCCAATGTTATTTCTTTTATTTATTTTTTATTGTACTGACTAGGATTGCCAGTTCAGGGTTAAATAGTAATGGTGGTAATGGGGATCCTTATCTTATTCCTGATTTTAAAAGAATACTCATTATGAAGTATGTTACTTCCTACGGGTTTTTGGAAGGTACACTTTGTTGGACTAAGCAGTTGCCTTGTATTCCTTGTTAGCTGAGAATTTCATAGAATGGCATCCATTGAGATATATCATTTATCTCCTTTAATCTGTTTGTATAGTTCTCTATTCTGTTCCATTGATCTCTGCCAATATCACAGACTTGATTACTATCGATATAAGGTCTTAAAGTTGGATAGACAGATTCCTTCTATTTCATTTTTTTATAAAATTGAATCATTCCAATTACTTTGCCTTCCTGTCTAAATTTTGGAACAACTTTGATAGAAATTCGTTTAAACCTGGGGGAATCTGTATATTAACTGTTGACATCTTCTAATGCATGAACAGTGTATCTCAATTCATTTCTTTGATTTATTTAATCAGTGTTTGTTTTCAGCATACAGAATCCGTATATGGTTTGTTGGATATTATTTCATTACCTTCTGAGAATGTCTTGATTTACCCTTCATTCTTGAAGAATATATTGGCTGAATGTACAATTCTTGGCTGACAATTCTTTTCTTTCCTACTTGAAAAATATTGTGCCAGACAGTTCTTTTCTTTCATACTTGAAAAATGTGACATTTCCTTCTGGCCTCCAGAGCTTCTCATGGGAAATCATTGCCATTGAAGTTGGTTTTCTCATATAGTTAAAGTATCATTTCTCTTGCTGTTTTCAAGGGTTTTTTTTTTTTTTTTCTCTCCTTCTATAGTTTCTGCAAGTTAGAGTATATATGACTTGGTGTTTATTTCTTTGGGTTTACCCTGTTTTGAGTTTTCTTAGCTGCTTGAATCTGTAGTTTTGTGTCTTTTGCCAAATTTGAGGAGTTTGTACCAGCTATTTCTTCAAGAACATTTTCAGACTCACCTTCCTTCTCCTCTCTATTTGGGACACCAGTGATGTAAATGTTAGATTTTTTTATATATATTTCCACAAATCCCTGAGGTTCTGTTAATTATTTTTGGTCTACTTTCTGTCTGTTCACACTGCATAATTTCTATCTTAAAGTTCACTGATTATTTCTTCAATTTTGCAAGAAATAATTCAGACTTCAGATTCTAGAAGCAATGATATTCAGTATCATCCCTTAAGGGTTTTTTTTTTTTTTCTGACTACAAAGACCCAGATGAGATAGTTTAAAAAAACTATTTAACTAATTGTATTTTTACTTCTAAAATTGTCATTTAATTCTTATCTTCTATGTCTTTGAGACTTTTTTTATTCATTTCAAATGTGGTCATAATTGCACCTTGATTTTTTTTCTTTTTCTTATTTTATTTATTTTTTTTTTTTATTTTGAGACAGTCTCGCTCTGTTGCCCAGGTTGGAGTGCAGTGGCACGATCTCAGCTCACTGCAACCTCCGCCTCCTAGGTTCAAGCAATTCTCCTGCCTCGGCCTCCTAAGTAGCTAGGATTACAGGTGCACACCACCATGCCCCACTAATTTTTGTATTTTTAGTGGAGATGGGGATTCACCATGTTGGTCAGACTGGTCTTGAACTCCTGACCTCAGGTGATCCACCCACCTCGGCCCCCCAAAGTGCTGGGATTACAGGCGTGAGCCACCAGGCCTGGCCTTTTCTATTTTTTTTATTGTACTAAAATACCCATAATGTAAAATTTATCATCTTAATCATTAAATGTATAGTTCAGTGGTATTAAGTACATTCATATTGTTACACAGCTCTCATCACTATCCATCTCTTTTCAAACTCAAACTGTCTATTCCCATTAAACAATAATGTCCCGTCCTCTCTCCTCCCAGCCCTTGGCAACCACCATTCTACTTTCTGTCTCCCTAGTTTTGACTACTCTACCTCATATGTGGAATCATACAGAATTTGATATTTTTGTGACTGTAGCAAAATGTCCTTAAGGTTCATCCACATTGTAGCATGTGTTAGAATTTCCTTCTCTTTGGAGGCAGAATAATATTCCATTATATGATATACCACATTTTGCTTGTTCATCTGTTGATGGACATTTGGGTTGCATCCACATTTTAGTTATTGTGAATAATGCTGCTATGAATATGGGCATACAGGTATCTCTCTTAGATCCTGCTTTCAGTTTTTGGGTGAAAGTGGAATTGCTACCTCATATGGTAATTATATCTTCAATTTTTTCAGGACCCACCCTACTGGCTTTCACAGTAGTAGGACCACTTTATACTCCCACCAACAACACATAAAGATTCTAATTTCTCCACGTCCTCACCAACACTGTTATTTTTTGTTTTTGTTTTTGTTTTGACACTAGCCGTCCTAATGGGTGTAAGGTAGTATCTCATTGTGGTTTTAATTTTCATTTCCCTAATGTTTAGTGATGCTGATAATCTCTTTAGGTGCTTACTGGCCATTTGTATATCTTCTTTGGAGAAATGTCTATTCAAATCTTTTGCCTATTTTTAAAAATCTCGTTGTTTTTCATTGATTTTTATGATGACTATCTTAAACTATTTGTCAGATCATTCTAACGTCTCTGTCAAATTGGTATGAGCATTTATTACCTCTTCTCACTCAGTTTGAGATCTTGGTGGTTGGTATGATGAGTGATTTGTGATTGAACCCTGGAAATTTGGGGTATTATGTCATGAGAGTCTGATCTTATTTAAACTTTCTGTTCTAACTGGCTTCCTCTGACACTGCACTGATAGGGGAAGGGGGGTTCCACTGCCAGGTGGGGCTAGAAGTCCAGGTTTCCTACTTGGCCTTTATTAACACCTGAAAGAGAGAACTCCTTGTTACTGCTGGGCACGGGTGCAAGTTCAAGCTCCCAGCTAGGCCTCCCTGGTTGAGGGAGGGGTAGGAGTGTCTCATGAGTGTTCTCCAAATAGCCTCCAGTGACACCATAGGGGTGGAGGGTAGCCTCATTATGGCTGGGTGGTGGCGAAAGGCCCAGCTCTCTCCATAGGCTTCCTGACACCCACCCTCCAGCAGGAAGGGAGAGATGTCTTATTATTGCCAAGGGGCCATGGAAATCGAGGCTCCCACGTGGGTGGAGGGTGCCTGGTACTGCCAGGAAGGATGAATGTTCTCACTTGGCCTTTTTTGATACCAGTTTTTGGAGGACAGGAGATTTTCGTGCTTCCTTACAGTCTGGCCAAGTCTCCCCACTTGGCCTCTGCTGGCCTGGGGACCACCAAAACTCTGCTTTAGCCAATGGAATGTGGGTAAATTTGATAGGAGCAGGAGATTTAAATATGTTAGCGCAGTTTTGTTTAATTTTCTTTTTTTTTTTTTTTTTTTTGACATGGAGTCTTGCTGTTGCCCAGGCTGAAGTGCAGTGGCATGATCCGGGCTCAGTGCAACCTCTGCCTCCCAGGTTAAAGTGATTCTACTGCCTCTGCCTCCCAAGTAGCTGGGATTACAGGCACATGCCACTACGCCCTACTGTTTCTGTATTTTTTTAGTAGAGATGGGGTTTTGCCATTTTAACCAGGCTGGTCTCAAACTCCTGACCTCAGGTGATCTGATGCCTGCATCGGCCCCCCAGAGTGCTGGGATTACAGGTGTGAGTCACCGTGCCCGGCCTAGTTTAATCTGTTGCTTGCCTGCCATTCACTAAGGGAAGAACATGCTCCAGGTTTAAGGACCTGAACACAACCCGCAACTTGGAGGCTGAAACCCAGATTTTAGCTTATCCCAGCTGACTCATACACCCTGCAGTAAGAAATCAATGCTTGTTGTTTAAATACTGAGTTTTGGTGGTCCTGAGGCCAGCAGAGGCCAAGTGGGAAGCCTTGGCCTTGATAGTGAAGCCCTTTTTCAGTGGGGCAGGGAACTATATCTGCCCTGTAACTTTACAGTATCTTTCTATTTTATGTAGAGGATGTGGATGTATAATCCTATCATAGGAGAGTAAAAAAACTGAGTCCAATGCAAGATATTACAGTTAATTACTGATCTTATCTTTATTGTCCTCCATTTAATTACTTTGGACTCTGTTTTTCTAATTTCTTGAGTTGGATGATTAACTCATAAATGTTCGGACTTCTTTGAGCATATGAGGCTGTAAATTTCTCTAAAGGTAGCTTTAGCTGTACTGCATGAGTTTTGATAGAGATTTTCAATATTATTCAGTTGAAATGCTTCTTTATATCTCTTACAATATTGTCTTTGACCCCAAAACTACATGTTTGAAAATTTCCAAATGTATTTTTATAATGTTTTTGTTACTGCTTTCTAAGTTAATTATACTGTGGTCAGATAATACAATCTGTATGATATTGATCTTTCACTATTTGTAAGGTTTGTTTTATGTCTTAATATGTGGCTAATTTTCATAAATGTTCCATGTGTGTAAGAGTATATATTTTTTAATTTGTGATATAGGGTTCATTATATGTTCATTATATCATAGTCATTATGTTAACATCTGCTAAACATTTATTAATTTTTTATTTATTTGATCTGTCAATACTAGATTGTTTTGGAGTTGCCTGGAGTTGACCTTTTCCTTGTACTTCTCTTTTTGCTTTCTATGTTTTTAGGCTGCTTTAGGCACATAATATTTAGAAATGTCACAACTTCCTTAGGAATTGAAATTTTACAACTATGGAGAAGCTCTCCTTAAAGCAAAAAAGCATTTCTAGAGGTATTTTTAGATACCTAACCAGCTTTTTAGTTAATATTTGCCTGATATTATCTTTTTTCCATTCTTCTATGTGTGACCTTTGTGTTCTTTCATGTTTGAAGTATCTCTTAATGATGGCATTGAGCTAATTTTTAAAATATAATCCAATTGGACAATCTGATCTTTCAAATGACTTAGCCCCTTTATATAATGATTATTGAATACTTATATATTTCTAGAATCTTTTTGGTGCTGCCAAAAGATATACATTTTCCCCATGTTGCAATATCTTTGAAATTAAAGTGTTTCTTACAATTCATGTTGTAGTTAGCAGCTTTTTTTTAACTTAGTAGCATGTAAAATTTAAGTACATTTTACAACTGATGTCATCCTAGATTTCTTAGATTCTAAGAAATACAATATTTACTCAGATTTTCTTAACTTTCTCTTCCCGTTCCACCCCTTTTATCTTTATTGATTTAAGGTTTTTCATTTCCTTTTCTCCCTTATACTTGGAATTTTCACATTCTGTCTGTATGGTTTTAGTGATTACTCTTAAAATTGTAGCAAGCATGCTTTAGCTAAATTCTAAAGCTAATTGGTGTCTTATTCAGATGCTTCCAGAAGCTGCCCTTGAGACAAGAACTTGAGTATAGGCATTTGGAAGTAAAATCAGGAAGCACAAGTGAATGAATGGGACAGTGAGATGGGGAAGAGAGAGAAGCCAATATAGGAAGCCCTCATGAGCAGGCAACCGTTGTGGATAACGTGCTCAAACCCTCTGAATAAGCAAATGGAATGTGTCTGACAATTTTCCCACCAGGGGATAAGGAGGTCAGGACATTTATCTGACTCCTCTATTGGTTGAACATTATCCACGGGTGTTAACTTCCCTAAACTTCCAGGTTACAGGTGCTTAAGGCAGAGCACGTTTCTGTGGTTCAGGAGAAAGACAATGGGCATAGGAGAGAGACATGTGCTTGAGCAGGAGCCGTCAGCCTGTTAAACTGTCTACTACAGTTGCAAATGAACTTGGGTGGGCAGAAAGGATACTGGGGAAACCGGTATCAACAGTGCCTGCTATGATTAGTATATTTCTAATCTCCTCCTGCCTATTGCCAAAACCTTGAACTTTTCATTTCAATTACCAATTCTACTTCATATATTAATCACTACATATTTTATTTCCACTATTTTGTATACCTCCTAAAACAATGATTATTTGTATTATTTCAAACAATGGTCATTTAGCTTTACCCATATGTTAATCAGTTTCCTTGCTCACCTTTCCTTCTTGAGAATCTCACTTCTTTTTTTGTGGGTTTAATTTTTCTTCCTTTAGTTATGTTTTCCTCACCATCTGAACTTTCTGGTTCCTAGGTTTGGATAACGAATTTGGATACTGAGACTGTAAAGTATATCATGTTATGCAAGTCTATTTCGTTCCTGCATTTTAGATAGCAAATAGCAAGTGTTTTCATAGAGTGGAATTTATGTAGTTTAACATTTTTTTTTTTCCAGAAACAGTCTGTTAGGGAATTTAGTCTTTGTCTTTGTGAAAATGACCTTTTTTCCTCAGTCCTGAACGATAGTGTGACTAGGTATAAAATTGTAGGTTCATTCTTACCTTCTCTCAGCACTTAAAAGATACAAGGGACCTCAAAATTTCATGCAAACTGGAATTAAAAGATAAAAATAAAACATTTTATTTCTCAACATAAACTCTATCAGTTCAAGACACTTTTGAAAACAATGATACCAGCCATTTAGTCCATCGATAAAGAACTGAGGGTCTTGGGAATTTAACCATGTCAGTGCAACCTTTTTTACATTATTAGGTGAAGAAAAATGGGTGTCCTTTAAAGATTTTGTAAGATGAGGGAACAAAAAGTAATCAGAAGCAGCCAAATCAGAACTGTAAGGTGGATGCCTAATTTTCCATCAAATCTCATGAAATTGCCCTTGTTTAAGAGGAATAAGCAGGAGCATTGTCGTAGTGAAAGACTCTCTAGCAGTCTTCCTGAGTGTTTTTCTCATAAAACTTGGCTAACTTTCTCAAAACACTCATAATAAACAGATGATATCATTCTTCAGCCCTCCAGAAAGTAAACAAGAAAAATGCCTTGAGCATTCCAAGAAGCTTTTGCCATGATCTTTGCTCTTCACTGGTCTGCTTTTGCTCTGACTGGGCCACTTCCACCTCTTGGTAGCTATTGCTTCTGATTCCACTTCAATGTGTCTAATGTATACCTACTTTTATTTATACCATTCAGGGCTGTTGTGACCATAGAGCTAGGTAAAGAAAAGAGAGAAGCAGAGTCTGCCAATACCAGGCTCTTGGTAGCCATGAAAAATATGTAGTTTAGTCAAGTAGTGATGACATTAGTGAACAAAATCAGCTGAAATTTGGTTGGAGATTGTAGAATTCAGATGATTCAAATCAAGTAATAAAACTGAAAGATTACAAAAAGTATTGTGTGATGGTGTATAACTGAAACAGTAGGTACCAACCCTACCTGAAAGGTCCATAACAACAATCTAGAGATTATTAAAACTGGACTCAGTACATCCATCTGTGATGCATGAAGCCACACTTGACACAGGCAGTTCCAAGTCTGGTATCCCTGTGCCAAATGTCTCTATGTCTCTGTCCAATTGCAACTCCAACTTGCCTTGGGTGACAATCACACCATGAATTGTCTCAGTAACCTAAAATAACACTGAAGTTTAGTGGGTTAAGTGTCTTTTAACCCCAGAAATATAGAAATTATGAAGTGCATCAAACCCATGACATTAGTTTATGTTACAGTCAAGATAATCTGAGTGGTGGCTATCTAAAATGCTGGTAAAATATAACTGAATGTGGCATATTAAAGTAAATGACAAATTGGCCTGTCATTCCAAATTAAATGTGCATTGGATTTGAGGTTGGATGGTATAACGGGAAGTGACTTAACTCATAAAGAGTGTAAGGATAGTTAAAAGAACTGTAGCTGCTTAATAATGAGGGAAGGATTCGTTTGTTAGGTCATGAGTTTGTTGAGTTTAGACTTCTAATTTCTTAAAGAAAATGGAATATTAAATTTATAAATGTTAAAGTGCTTACAGAAAACTAGTCTGTTCAATTCAAGTTTACTTAACATTAATCAAAATCAAACTCCCTTAAGTAATCAGTCCAATTTAGTAAGGCTCCCTGAAAATAATTATTTTATATAAAACTTACTGGGTTTAAAACAGTATAATAAAATTTATAAGATAAATTTAGAGGTTTAGGGAAAACTGTTTACATTTATAATTTTAGTAAACAAAACTTTATTTTTATTTATTTGGGTTTGATTTTTAATCTATGTGCACAAAAGCTGCCCTTGGACTTAAAAAAATTCTCACATAGAAACTGAATCTAAGGATTCATATTCTTTACCGATGCAGTCTCTTGCTGATTCTCTCTAATCTCACCTTCTGAAATTTGTGCTGAGTATAAATTGAACCTTTTCACTCTATCTCTCATGCCTCTCATGCCTCTCATTTTTTAATGTTTCCTTACCCAAAATGTAGCACAGAGAAATCACTTCTCTTCCAGTTCCCAATTCTATCTTCATCTGGATCTGATTAATCTTTCCACTGGGAATTTTTCCTTAATTTCAATGGCTCTATTCCTCATTTCACATCAGACACAAACCTTGTATACTTTCTGAGAGCCAAACTGCCTTCCTTGTTCTCAAAATTCCTCCTATTTGCGATAACTCACTGGAGTAAACAGGCACAGTGCTGCCTCTACTCAGCTTCCCAGACTGGCTGGGAGCCTGAGATTGCACGGACCTCACATCTCACATGCCATGCCTGTCTGCAGCAAGTTGCTCCTCCACTTATGGACATAGGATCTGACTTCCTGAGTGACATCAAAGGATGAATAATGCAATAATTATGAGTTAGGTCTTCATGGTGTGAAATCTGAGCAATGGGAAATGAGAAACAGGAAGGAGCCGGGCAGAGAAATTCCCCTTCTTTTCTCCCTTCTAATCAGAGGTGGTGTTTCTTTTTTAAAACTTTCCAAAAAGGTACTGTGTGCTAAGCAAATATACCTTCTATGTGACCAGCTGTGTTTCTTCATGGCTTCTCAAGAAGCAGTGGCTAGTGCAGTAATGCATCATATCACATTGCTTCACATCTTTTGTTTGCCCCACTTCCCCCTTTTCTCCCTCTTCTCCCTCACATTCATGTCATTGGGCTTGTAATTTCTAAATAAAATATCTCCATCTTCATCCTTGTCTCAAGCTCTGCTTTCTAGAGAACTTAAACTAAGAGTCTTTAACACTTTTGATTTTGAGAATTTAGACCTTCTCTTATATTTAAAAAAAAAAACTATTAATATAACTTCCAGTCAGATACTGTAAAAGACGCTTAATGATATTGATTCCCTGTGGAGTACTATGCAGTCATAAAAAAGAACAAGGTCATGTTCTTTGCAGAGACATGGATGGAGCTGTAGGCCATTATCCTTAGCAAACTAACACAGGAACAGAAAACCAAACGCTGCATGTTCTCACAAGTGGGAGCTAAATGATAAGAACACACGGACACGTGGAGGGAAACAACACACACTGGGGCCTATCAAAGGAGGGAGTGTGGGAGGAGAGGGGAGCAGGAAAAAATAATAGGTACTAGGCTTCATACCTGGGTGAAATAATCTGTGCAAAAAACCCCATGACACAAGTTTACCTATGTAACAGATCTGCCCATGTACCACTTAAAAGTTTAAAAAATACTTACTATCTTTTAAATTTGAGACTCTAATCCCACTTTGATATTGACAACTCTCACTCATGGCGAATTCTTTTCTTATGTGTTTTGTGATTGTGGATTGTGAATTCACCTTTAGCAGGGCTGTATTGAAGGGAACTCTGAGAAACCTTAGATAAGGTTTTTTTCCCACCAGAGAGGACTTACATTCACTTTGTTACAGATATTACCAGCTTGGGAGTTCTCAGCCACATAAGAGATATAAATGTGAAACTCTGCCTTCAGAGAGAGCAAGTGTCTGGGGGAATCCTATCCCTTTATTCAAATACAAGTAAAAACAGGCAAGCTTCCTTGATATCCCTCTTTGCTGAAGGGTTGATCTTGTTTTTAGTTGCTACCCTTCTTCTGAAAATATAGTAGTAGTTCTTTGATAGTTTTCGGCTTTATGTGCAAAGCCTCCATCATGGTCTCTGAGGTAGACAAACCTAAGGACAGCTGCAATGTAAACTGAAGAATACTTCTGGTTTTCAATTCTCTATTCATTTTTGCTCCAGGATTTATGTTATAAGCTCAGCTATGCATTTAGAAGACTATTTTCGATATTTAATCATACTTTCATGGTATTTTATAATGAAAAGATTTTGGGATTATCTAATCTGCTATAATGCTACAGCATTTATGTAATACTAGAAATGTAGGATGGGGTCTATCTTTAATAGTAATAGCCAAAATGAACTGAGTTATTACTATTTCTCAAGTACGACTATTACCATATTAAATGAATTAACTCATCTTCTCAACTCTGTGAGATGTAGGTACTACTGTCTCCACTGTGTTAGTCTGGGTCCTCCAAGACAAAGGTGACAAGACCAGAATAAATGTGCAAGTCTGTTCAGGGAAATGCCTTTGAAAAAGAAATAGGAGAAAGAGGGTAAAGGCTGGGAGAATCACTATATCATAACCCAAGATTGACTCTGAGTGAAGGAGAAAGGGAGAAAAGCCTGGGTAGAAATGTCTTAGACTACACAGCAGTTTCAGAAATGTTCAGCAAAACCTTTGGGGAGAGTCTTTGAGCCACAGTTGGTTAAGAAGGGAGTCCTGCATCTCTCGGGAATAGATGTATCTTAGTATCCCTGCCATTTTCAGTCATTAGCGGGGAGCAGCCCGGAAGAGATGTGGCCCTGGCACACATGCTATGATGGATTCCAAACTGCAGCAACTGGGACCCTTGGCTAGTTATGTGCTCTGTACTGGAAGGTCTGCCAGGTGCATTTTCATGCCACCACACCCACTCTATGCATGAGTAAACAAACACAAAGAGGTTGACCAACATGCTCAAGAACACACAGCTGGCACATAGTGGAAACAGGATTCCAACTTGGGTACTTTGACTCTGGGACACAACTTCTTAACAACTATGTCATGGTTTTTTGTTGTTCAATAAGATTTTATTGCATTGGAAATTCACATTCTTTGTACGGAAAGAATATTAAGTTAAACAATTGTGCATATAGTTTGTATTCTTTCAGGGTGAAAGTTATAAATCAATTGGATTCATGGGCCTGTACAAGAGGGAAAAGCACACTTAAAAAGGCCTTAAGGTGCTTTTTTCTTCTTTCTGGCCTTCAAGATGTTGAAGCAAGGATGTGGTGGGTCCTCCGGTGTGAAATTCCGGATATGCTTGGGTCTTCTGGTAGGAGCTGTGATCAATTGTGCTGACAACACAGGAGCCAAAAACCTGTATATCATCTCCGTGAAAGGGGATCAAGGGATGGCTGAACAGACTTCCCCCTGCTGGTGTGGGTGACACAGTGATGGCCACAGTCAAGAAAGGCAAACAAGAGCTCAGAAAAAAGGTACATCTAGCAGTGGTCATTCGACAATGAAAGTCATACCGTAGAAAAGATGGCACGTTTCTTTATTTTGAAGATAATGCAGGGCTCACAGTGAAACAATAAAGGTGAGATAAAAGGTTCTGCCATTACAGGACCAGTAGCAAAGAAGTGTGCAGACTTGTGACCTTGGGTTGCATCCAATGCTGGCAGCATTGCATGATTCTCCAGTATATTTGTAAAAAATAAAAAAAACACTTTAAACAAATGAAAAAAAAGGGCTTAAGGCGGGGCACTCCAAAGGCAGGGGCCTATGGATTTGCCAGTGACCTTTAAAATGTGACTGTGTTTCTGAGAGTTCAATGATTATTGATGTATATTCCCTTTCTCCTCAGTCTACTTAGTTACACATTAATATTGTTTCTTCCCTTGTAGGCTCTCTTTCTTTCCCTCTGTGACACAGACATCTAGCTGCCTACCCAGTATCCCGTATTCCTTCATAACTACTAATTGCCAGTCCCCCAAAAAGCCAACAACAATAATATACCACCTACATATCCCCACCTCTCATATTCAGGATGGCCATCTGACTAACTTCTAACTATGGGTAAAAAATGGTGGGCAGAGCTTTCAGGAAACTCTAAAAGGGGCTGACTCAACTGACCTGTGCCTTGTGTCATCAGGGTCCCAGCAAGGAAATGGATGTCACACTGAACTTAGTAAAACTTATGATGGTTTTATATATGGGACTACTGACAAACGTGGGCAGAATATATGAAAATCATGAAGAACAGCATAGGAACACAATATTAGAGTCAGCTGAGCTGTTATCTCTAAACCTGAACAGGTAAGAAGAGAGACAGGTACAGCAGACTACCTTGAGAAGGGTGACCTTCAAGTCAAGAGATACAGCTAGCAAGAGATGACTCTTTCGAAAGGGAGTTTGGGGGAGTAGGGGGAGATATACTTCTTAGATGCAAAGTTCTACAAATTATTAAAAATGTATGAAGTTGTGTATCCATCACTGAAATGAAGAGAGAGAGTATTTTTTAAGTTTTCTCATGCCCTTTATAGTCAATCCCATACCATACTACCAGCCCCTGGCAACCACTGATCTGTTTCTATCTCTACTATTTTGCCTTTTCTATAATATCATGCCGCATTTTTAATCTGGCTTCTTTCACTTAGCATAATACCTCTGCATTTATGACTAGTTTATTCCTTTTTATTGTTGAGTAGTATTCCGTTGTGCCAATATACCATAACTTGTTTATCCATTCATAGTAGAACAATATTTGGATTGTTTCCAGTTTTGGGCAATTATGAATAAAGCTGTAAATATTTAGGTACAGTAGTCCCCCTTTTTTCACAGGGGATACATTCCAAGATTCCCAGTGGATGCCCAAAACTGCAGGTAGTACCACATCCTATGCCATATACTATTGTTTTTTGATCTGATAACTACTATGTGACTAATGAGGAGGTAGCACAGATAGTGTGAATACACTATACGAGGGGATGATTCACATCCCAGGCAGGACTGAGCAGGACAGCAAGATATTTCACCAAGCTGACCTCAACTGCATGAAACTTAAAATTTATGAATGATTTCTGGAATTTTCTATCTATTTTCAGACTCTGGTTAACTGTACGTAACTGAAACCATGGGAAACAAGACCATGGATAAGAAGAGACTCCTGTATAGGTTTTTGTGTGAATACAGTTTCATTGCTCATGGGCATACACTTAGCAATAGGATTACTGGGTCATACGGTAAATGTAGATTTAGCATTTTAAGAAACTGCTGAACTGTTGTCCAATGTGTCTATACCATTTTACATTCCCACCAGCAATGAATGAAAGTTTGTTACTCTGCAACATCACCAGCACTTAGTATGATCAGTTTTTAAAAATTGTCATTGTACTAGTTTGTGGTGGTATCTTATTGTGGCTTTAATTTGCATTTTCCCATTGGCAAATTATGTTGGGCATCTTTTCGTGAGCTTATTTGCTACCTGTGTCTTTGAAATAGCTGTTCAAGTCATTCATAATTGGATTGTGTTTCTATTACTTAGTTATGAGAGTTCTTTATATATTCTGGGTATTCCTGATCAGGTATATGTTTTGCAAATAGTCTCTCAATCTTTTTTTATTTTTATGGTGTTTTTCAAAGAGCAAAATAGTTAAATGTATAAAGTAAAATTTGTCAAGTTTCTTCTATGGCTCATGTTTTTTATGTCCTATCTTAGAAATCTTTGTGTAGCCCAAGATCACAAAGATCATCCCCTATATTTTCTTGTAGAAATTTTATGGTTTTTAGACTTTTACGATTGAGTCAATAATCCATTTCAAGTTGTGTGTATATGGCACAAGAGATGTGTTAACATTTGTTACCAATTATTTCATTACCATTTGTTGAAAAGACTATTGTTTCTCTGTTGAAAAGACTATTCTTTCTCTGTTGAATTCAACCTTTATTGAAAATCAGTTGACCATATAAGTGTGGGTTTATTCTATTCTGTTCCTCTGATCTATTTCTCTGTTCTTTTGCCAATTTCATGCTGTCTTCATTACTACAGCTTCATAGCAAACTTGTAAATCAAGTGGTATTAGTCCTCCATCTTTCTTCTTGTTTCTCAAAATTGTTTGACTATTCCTGTCACTGCTTTTCCTTATAAATTTTAGAATCAGCTTTTCTGTTTCTACAAAAACCTTTCTAGGATCTGGGGATTGTGTTAAACTTATAAAAAGATGTCAATTCTTCCCAAATTGGTTTATGTTTGTTTTGGGTTTTGGGCATTTTTTGAGGTTGGGAGGGTTTGGATTTTTGTGTTTGTTTTTTTTTAACTTCAGGTGTACATGTGCAGGAAGTACAGGTTTGTTACATACGTAAACTTGTGTCATGGGGGTTTGTTGTACAGATTATTTCATCACCCAGGTGTTAAGCCTAGTATCTACTAGTTAGTTTTCTTGATCTTCCCCCTCCTCCCACCCTCTTCCCTCTGATAGGCCCCAATGTGTCGTTCCCCTCTATGTGTCCATGTGTTTTCATCATTTAGCTCCTATTTATAAGTGAGAACATGTGATATTTGGTTTTCTATTCCTGCATTAGTTTGCTAAGGATAATGGCCTCCAGCCCCATCCATGTCCCTGCAAAGGACATTATCTCATTCTTTTGGGGGCCTGCATAGTATTCCATGGAGTATTTGTACCACATTTTCTTTACCCAGTTTATCATTGATAGGCATTTGGGTTGATTCCATGTCTTTGCTATTGTGAATGGTGCTGCAGTGAACATACATGTGCACAGATCTTTATAACAGAACAATGTATATTCCTTTGGGTATATACCCAGTAATGGGATTGCTGGGTTGAATGGTATTTCTGTCTTTAGGTCTCTGAAGAATCACCACACTGTCTTCCACAATGGTTCAACTAATTTACACTCCCACCAACAGTGTATAAGTGTTCCTTTGAGAATTGACATCTTAATAATATTGAGTCTTCCAATCTAGAAGACAGTATGTCTATTTATTTAGGTCTTTGATTTCTCTCACTGTTGTAATAATTTTCAGCATAAGCCTTGCACATATTTTGATTTATCTCTAAACATTTTGTGAGCTTTTTTGGTGCTAGTATACATGGCATTTCTTTTTAAATTTAAATTTATAATTGTTCATTGCTAGTATGCAGAAATAAAATTGACTTTTGTACATTCACCTTGTATTCTGCAACCAGGATAAGCTCAACAGTAGCTTTTATTTTATATTTTTTAGGACATCCTATGTAAATAATCATGTTGTCTGCAACTAGTTTTATTTATTCCTTTCCAATTCATATAACTTTTATTTTTTTTTCTTGCCTTATTGTGCTGGCTAGACTCCCCAGTATAATGTTGAATAGAAATAGGTATTTCTCTTATATGTGTACATGACTGATATATGATAAATCTGTCTAAGCATAAAAAGCTGGCCATGCTGGCTCATGCCTATAATCCCAGCACTTCAGGAGGCTGAGGTAGGAGGATCATTTGAGCCTAGGTGTTCAAGACCAGCCTGGGCAATATAGTGAGACCTATTCTCTACAAATAATTTAAAAAAAAATAGCCAGGCATGGTAGCACATGACTGTAGTCCTAGCTACTCTGGAGGTTAGGGCAGGAGGATTGCTTGAGCCCTGGAGGTCAAGGCTGCAATAAGCCATGATTGTGCCACTGCACTCCAGCCTGGGTGACAGAGCTGAGACCCTATCTCTGAAAAAAATTAATAAATAAAAAGCATAAAAGAGCTCTTTCAATATACAATAAAAAATCAAAACAACAGAAGAGCATTTTGTCATAGTTTAGTTGGAAGTTTCTTTTTCATTCCTGTTATACCTAAAGTAAAGGTGTGTTTTACTATTGAGGGTGTTAGATATGATGAAATCTGATAATAGAGCAGCTACATTTCATATTCATAGACTATGATATGAACAGAGCACCTGGAGTTGTACAATGTGGAGGCCTTGGTATTATGTTACATGTGCCTGGGGGCTTCATAATTTACACTGTTATCACTTATTTCATTTAACCAAAGATGAAATGTCAGTTTAAGCCTGCTACTTGGGATCCTGGAAAGCTAAAAATGGTTGGCTAGCCAGAGACATTTACTAAATGTTGACCATGATAAACTTGAACTGGTAACTCTCAAAAACTGTAATGGGTCTGAGGATTTACTTGCAAGCTAACAGGTTAGCCTGGCACTGTTTCATGGGTGCTTCCAGAAGACACAGAATGTCTAGGCAAAAGAAAAGGATTTTGTGACTGGTAGCACAGCAGGCAGCATAGGTTTTGTGTTTGTGTTGGTTCTTCTTGCCTACCAAGGATTGTGGGGCAAGGGCTGGGTGCAGATGGATGCTGAGCATATTACGGTTTAGGGTCACACCTAAGAAACCTCAAACTTAGGAAACTTCAATCTAAACAAGGTTTGTAAGCAAACCTGTCTAAACTTTTTCCCAGAAAGAGAGAATATCTTTATTCTGGACATCAAACTGCCCTCTGCTGCAAAGGGAGACAGTATTTCCATCCACCAATACCGTTCGTAATACAAATATCCATGAAAAGATAGCCCAGAGTGTTGTCAGTGCCTCTTCTCAGAAGATGCTATCCACAGGGAGTTTGTTTGTTTGTTTGTTTGTTTTTCCCAACAGTAACATAGCCTCTATGGTCAACTGGGAAAAGTAATTCTGAGTAGGGCATGCCTGTCACTTAGTTTGTCCCCAGTTGTGGCAGTCTGCCCACATGTTCAATAAATCTGTTTCTTCTTTATCTAGATCTGCAGTTACATCACATCTCCCAAACTCTTTTGCAGTTAAATATGGCCACATGGCTCAGTTGGACAACAAAACAGATGGGAGTGACGCTGTCATCTCCAGGCCTGGCCTATAAAATGTCCCCCACACAATCCTCTATCTCCTCTCCTCATCCTTTTCCTGCTCTGGTTAAATGCAAAAAAAGACAAATTCCTAAAAGATGGTAGAATCATGTGATGGAAGAAGACTGGGTCTTTGAATAGTTACATGGAGCAGTGATTCTCTTTCTTCTCCCAAGGTAAATAGAACTATGATGTAAATAAAAAAATCAATCAAGTTTTAGTGGTCTGACAATAAGTGTATCAATTATAGTATCTGGCATTATGTAGTCTAATACATCCGCCTTACTGCTATTCTACCCCAAACTTAAATAGCTCCCCCATTACATTTGACCTCATTTATGTTTGGTTTTGTAGCTTTCTGTTAGATGTTAACAACACCACAAATAAGAGACTTTCAACTCCATTTGCTATGAATATGGTGTAATTTGTATGATTTTTGGCAGTTCAAGATGCCACCACCCAGTGGTACACAGCAGCACTGGGGAAGCAACTAACTCTGGAAGGTGGAAGCAGGGCTAAGGGTCTTCTATTTGGCAGAGTAGGTCATGGCCACTAACATCATGTGAAGGTGGGGGGCTGGAAGATAAGCAAGGAAAACATAGCATCTGTTATATTTACTGGTATTATTATCATCTTTGAAACATCTACTGGTCCTCTCAAATACGTAGGTGAGAGGTCAGCTTAATGCACAGGGGTGATTAGTCTCATTAGTGACCAAAGCTATGGCAAAAGGACTCTACGAACACAGGCTACATGATCCTTCCCACAGCCCCTTGCTTCAGGGGGTCAAATCCTTCCTGCCATCTACTTTTGCAAGTACAGTTTTATGGGAATACAGCCACGCTCGTTTGGTTAGGGATTGTCTTTGGCTGCTTTCTCACTCCAACCACAGAATCAGTAGTTGCAACAGAGGCCAGATGGCTTGCCAAGCCTAAAATATTTTCTCTCTGGACCTTTATGTAAAAAGTTTGCTGACCCATGGCATAGAGACTGTTATACTCATTGTATGTATGTATAAACTGCGGCTCTGCTGATTTAGATCACTGAATTCAAGTCACAGAGTGTGTTAGTAGTCAAGCCAATCATTCAGTCTAGGCCTGTAGATTCCTTCTCCAACTTCTTTGCCTGCTTATTCTATAGAAATTCTACTGGGCACGATTTGAGTTGAGGGTAATAGAGTGCTTAAAGTGATGGATGGAGGAAGAAGGGAATTTGGGAAGGAGTCAATGGATTAAGATAAAATGGAATGGGTTCAGAGACTGGATGTTCACATGAACTCGGAAGGTTGGCTTCTGGGAAGCATGAGTGCATGCACATGACAGCCAGCTAGAGAGAGCGTGAACAAGAAAACTCACAGTGGGTAAGCGTAAGACATTGCCTTTCTCCTTACAGAATGTGTACCTGGCAAGCCTCCAAATTTAGACCCATTCAATCATGTGTATCTCCTTAACCCAGAATAAGAATCTGATTAAAAAATAATAAAAAGTGGTTGGAATATATCTGTTCCTAGCATCTTCCCTTTCCATTCTTTTCTGTTCCAAGAACCTAAGTGGCCTGACACATCTTTGGAAGAAAAAGACAAGATAACAACCAAACCTTTTTGCAGAGCCCTTAGACAAAAGAAAGTGAGATGTGGTCTCAGAGTCCTAAAGACTCCATTTTGAAGGCAAAGGGATGGCCAGTAGCCTCCAGCTTCTTTGTCCCAAAGAACCCAGCTGGACTGATATTTGTGGGAATGACACCCAGGCAGGAGAAACAGCAGGGATATGGCTCCAATTTCTGAGGCTGGTTTAGGCTTGAAGACACCTGTTGTGTTATCAATCCCACTGTAACTTGCCAAACGTGTCATGATGTCTTCATTTAGAAAATAGAACCCAGGAAGCCCTTGCTGTCACTGACTCCCTCTGAATGTTAAATGATGATGTCTTACCCTTTCCCATGTGTTTTCTCACTCACACGCTCCCTAGCTCGCAGTATCTCACTGGCTGTCTTATGTGTATGCACTCATCCTTTCTCCTTCCCCTCAAGCCAGCCTTCTGAGTTCATCTGAAAATTCAGTCCTTGAACACAGCCCATTTTATCCCAATCTATTGACTCTCTTCCAAATTCCGTTCTTCCCCCATCCATCACTTCAAGCACTCTATTACCCTCAACACACGTTGTGCCCAGTTCTCCCTATACAACATACACCTGGCAAACCTCCAACTTTGGATCAATCCAACTGTTTACCTTCTCCACTCCTACAACCCCCCTACTCAGGCTGCTGGGACTATCATGGAGCAAGGAGGATGGGAGCCACTACAAACTTCTCTCCTGCACACTCATCAGAACCTCCACTTCAGTATTATCACACCTTAACAATCTTTCAACAGCTGCTTCTCACCATTTCCTCAGAAACTAACTATGGGTGATCATTTATTGGTTGACTTCCCAGTATTCATTCTTCCCTTTTCTTCCCAAAAGCACCCAGATTTTCCCTCGAGGAGGTGTACCTCTTCCATTCTCAATCATGCTGTTTGGGTGGGCTTGACCTCATTCCATCTCCAGGAGTAGGCACTGATGGGCTTCAGCAAATCACCTCTCCCATTTATTTGGTCACCTGATGGGTGCATCACAGATGAGCACACCACCCAGATGGGCTGATGAGACAAGAGGAGATGACCATAAGGGCTTCTGAGAAATATACTTCCCCTGTCTTCTTCTTGAGCCCCAGAGGAGACTCTGTCTGGGTGTTGCAATGTGGGCATAATGTCTTACTCCTGGAACTCATAAGGCAGAACCAGGGGCAAGAGAATCACAGGAGCTGGGGTCCTGATATCTTGAGCTACTGGATAAAACTGTGCCAACGCCCTGGTCTGCCTTTAGACTTTCAAGAATACCAGTCAATAAATCTTACTGCTTTTTAAGCCACTTTCTGTTGAGCTTTCCATGCTTGCATCCTCACTGATGCCCCCTTCCAAAATTTTACCTCTTACCCTCAAATCTTCCATTTTGCCACAGCAAATGATCTTGCCTCCCAGTTTAGGGAAGAGATGAAAGTCATCCAGCAAGAACTCTATCACCTGCTTCTCTGACACTGTTAAGTACTTCTGAATCTGAACTTGTCTTCCTCCTTCCTGAAAGCCTTTCCCCTCTACCTTCTCAGAAACTTGGCTTCTCATGTGTCTCTGCCTTTCTGCCTTCTTACCGTTGTTTTGTTTTGATACAGAGTCTCATTCTGTCACCAGGGATGGAGTGCAATGGTGCTATCTCAGCTCACTGCAACCTCTGCCTCCCAAGTTTGAGCTATTTGTGTGCCTCAGCCTCCTGAGTAGCTGGGACTACACAGGCACCTGCCACCATGCCCGGCTAATTTTTTAGTAGAGATGGGGTTTTACCATGTTGGCCAGGCTGGTCTCGAACTCTTGACCTCAGGTGATCTGCCCACCTCGGCCTCCCAAAGTGCTGGAATTACAGGTGTGAGCCACCATGCCCGGCCCCTTACTGTTCTTATGGAACAGTCCATAACTGTTCTCAACCTCACCACCTCATTTTCTTGCCTGTCTTCTATTCTTTCCTGCCAAATTTCTTGGGGAAAAGTGTTCTACCACAGAAACTTTATCTAGGGGGCATGCTTGGGGAAGGCTCCATGGAGTGTTCAGGGTCTCTAACTAGTAGACAGTTGAACATAGAAGGGGGAGCTCAAAACAGAAGCCTTGGGTGGAAGACAGATTGGGGTATCACTGGCATTTGTTATCATGGAAGCCACTGAAGTTGAGACTGCCTAGTGAGTGTGGGGAGTATGAATAGAAGAAGGCTCAGGTGGAGCTTTGGGGGACATGGGACACTCAAAGGGGAAGTGAAAAAAGGCATCTCTGAATGGCAGAAAGCTTAATGGAAAGGGGAGATCTAGGGGAAAAGGCTGTCCTGGGAGCAAAGAGAAGCGTGCTCCAAAGAGGTGATGGTTGGTCAACTGCTACCTAGAGGTCAAGTATGATTGGGCAAAATCACTGGATTTGACAGTATGGGGAATTTCAGGGTGACAGGGCCAGAAGCTAGCTTTCAGTGGGTAGGAGAATAAATTCAAGCTAAGAAAGAAGAGGTGAGAGCCACTGTAGACTTTTTCTTCCTTTCCAACTATCTTCGTTTAGATTTTCTCCACAAGCAGACCCTAGACCAGTACTTGGGTACAGCTAATTTAATTGGGAAGTAAACCACAAAATTCCAAGTTGAAGTGTAGGGTAAGAGAGATAGGAAGAAAGAAAAGGCAGTGAAACAGGGCACTTATAGGCAAGACTCATGTGCACAAACAACTGAGGCACAGCTCTTCTGGGGCTCCCAGGAAACTGTGAGCCAGGACTCAATAGTTCCCATGGACCACATATTCACTGACTCCCATGCCTTGTTGACAGACGGCTGTGGCTGGAGCGTCCTTCCCAACAATACTCATTCCCTCACAGTTTGCCCAGCAAGCTCCTGTGGCTCTGAGAACACCCTCAGTGCAGGTGGGAAGAGTTCCGCATGCTGGAGCTATCAGCGCAACTGCCTTGAACTCTGGAAGGCTCAGGAAGTGTGGGGTAGGGCATCAGCCTGGTGTCTGCCACAGGCTGGACCCCTTAACAACTTCACCAAGTCACATGGCCAAGGTCACAGCAGGGGACCTTTCGAAATGTAACTCAAGGTAGGCATGATAGAGACTTTAGCATAATGAGCGGATGATAATGCAATGTACTCACAGGACATTAAGTCTCACAGAAATTGGAGAGGTCCCAATTTAGCAATAGATAACTTTTCTCAGCCCCACATTCTCTTCCTGAAATGGGAGCTAGAATTAAGGGCAGGAGCAGGCAGAGGTGCAGATTTTATCACCGTGCTCCACCCTTTGACCCTTTGTTTCGAAAGCATAAGAAGGTATGTAGTCAGCACCTTGTTAGGTCATGTTTCGTTCCTTTCTACAACTGCACTCTGTACACTCTATGTTAAAATAGAGAACCCAGTGACTTGACTTTTCTTGCATAAATTAGGTTGGTGCAGAATTAATTGCAGTTCTTGTCACTGAAAGTGGCACAAAGCCACAATTACTTTTGTAGCAACCTAATATCTGTACCATCATTGTTCCTCAACGTTTATTGATCATGCAACATACACCAGGAGTTGAAGAAAACATTTGCCCTAAAGGTGAGCAATGAACCTTAGACCCAGTCAGGAAATGGTGATTATTGTACAGGAGTGCAGCAGCACAGTCCTGCAATGAGCATGGAAACAGCAGACAAGAACTACTCCCCCCTCCCTCCCTACACCCATCCCTTTCTCCAGAGGTCAAAGGTAGAAGAAAAACAATGTGTGGCTGGGGAAGGAGTGAAATGGAGAGCACTGGAAGAGGCTGGCAGTACTAAACACTGAGCTAAAGCTTGGTAGCATTGTGGATCTCCTGAGCACAGTCTCCAGCTGCACTGTGAGGTCTTCCTTCTTTTGTAATGCAGAGGCAGAACGGTGAGAACACATCTCAGCCAGGGACCTTCCGAATACACACTCTGGGGGAGGAGGAACAGCAAAAACTGGGAGAGCTGGGCAACCTAGGGGTAGACTCTTAGGAAGAGTGATCCCTATGGTGGCTGACTAACAAGCCAGCTGAACAACTGCACCCCTGCAATCTTGGGTTTGATCTCACCTTTGATATCCTTGCCTGATCACCAGCCTCCTCACACATTTCTAAGAGCCCTCCTTGTGTCTGAAAAAAGAAAAAAGTTCTGCATTAGTAACAACACGTGGAGAAGCATGCATACATACGATGTTTCAAATCCTAGGAAACAAGAAAGGAGAATTAAATGCATTTAGGAGGAAGTGACTGTAAATTGTTTTAGAAGTGGAATGGAAGGTTTTACCAGACCTAAGGTCTGTGATTAGAGTTGGAGTAAACATTTTAGTTACTGTCAAACTGTCACACTCATGACTGAGACGGTACCACTCACTGCTCAAAGTCATGCATCTCTCCTTCCTTAATTCTCCAATGGAAGCCCCTCCTCCTGTTCATCTTTCTTTCTCCAAGGAGCTAACATACAGCCTTTACTCACGTGTTGCCTTTGTGTCTTTGCCTAGCTTCTCCCTAGGCTTACCTGTTCTGCTCCTAGTTTTCTAAGTCCCCTGCCTGTCTTCATGAAGAAAGCCAAACTGCAGCTCTAGGAAATTATTCTTGATTGATTAGCAAAATGAGATGGGACTGTGCAAAATGTTATTTAGAGAAATTATCCTTGCTCTTTGACTCCTCAGAGACGGAGAACAGTTTTTACCCTCTCTATTAGCTCATTTGAGGTCTCTATTACTTTTTTTTTTTTTTTTTTGAGATGGAGTCTCGCTCTGTCACCCAGGCTGGAGTGCAGTGGCTCTATTACTTTTTATATTCTCTCTGGTTTCTGATTCCCACATAGGAAATGTCCATTTTTATAACTCACAGGCTTGAAATTACAGAGCTCTTCTCCTAGAGGCCATCCTGGCCCTCCCTAGGTGCCGACTGTGTGTTATAGGGATGTCAATAAGGGGTCTGGTGGTGCCTGGCAGGGATGTTAATGAAAGCCCAAAAGACTGACAGCAGACAGACTCATGTCAGAGGTAGGATGGGGCGACTGAAAGGCCAGGCCCAGATGTACTTACTTAGAGAATACAGAAAGAAGCCAGTGGCCAGGACACAGCAGCAAGGTCAGCAGCCAGCTCCAATAAGGACCTTGATGCATTCAGGCTGCTATTTAAAAACAAACAAACCCTTAGAATGGGTAACTTATAAACAATAGAAGGTTATGGCTCACAATTCTGAAGGCTAAGATGCCCAAGATCAAGCTGCCACTAGATCCAGTGTCTGAGAGCCTGTTCCTCATAGCTCAAATGATGGAAGAGCAAAAGGGCATCTCTATCCTCTTTTTATAAAGAGCTAATCCCGTTCATAAGAGAGGAGGCTTCATGACTCAGTCCTTTCCTAGATGCCTCCCCTCTACCACTGAACTGGGGATTTCATTTCAACATATGAAATTTGAGGAAACACAAACATTCCCACCATAGCAGTAGGTGACAATACTAAGCATTCCAATATGCCAGGCATAGCTCTGAGACTAAATGCTGACTTATCTGACCTTCATGTACCCATAGAAAGTTGATACCATTGGCCCCTTCTAATTATGAAGAAACTGAGGCACAAGGGGATATGACTTGCTAAGGTCACACAGCTGGTAAGTGCTAGAGACAGGATCTAACCCCAGGCATCCTAGCTCCAAAGCCCATGCTCATAACCACTGGACTATACTCCCCTTCCATCTTGAGAGGTCTGTGGGCTCCCTGGTCCACAAGCCTTCACCAGGAGTCAGAGGCCTCTTAAGCCTTCTGAAAGCACAAGTCATTCCCTTCCATGGCCCCACCTTATACACATCAGGCCGGGCCAGTCTTTGTACTCCTGTAACCTATGTATGTGCTGCAGAACTCCTCCCCTGAACTAGGCATGTCTTATCTTGTTTAGGGTGTTCAAGTATACGGTGTAATTGCTGAGGGGCTCTGCATAGGTAGGACACCACCCCCATGCTCTGATAGTACAGCCTGGTCCAATGCAACTTTCTAGCACTCAGAGCTGTTGACGCAGACCAAGAGTCAGTTGCTCAGATGTTTTCTAGAGTCATGGCAGCAAGCCCCCAGGCTCACTGTGCACCATGCCTGTATTTGACCTTGTTCTAGAAAGGATTTAAAACAGGCCATGCATGGAATAAGTTTATTCACACTCACAAAATTGAGTTTATAATTTTTCCATAAAATACTCTTTAATAAATGGTTTCATAAAATACTATTTCCATATTAACTGTCTACTAAATTACCACTTGGAAGCGATATTTAAATAAATTTAATCATAGGCACAGATTGGTCCAACTCTTATTACTTTTTAATTGATCTTGGCTTTTGTACCAGTCAATGTCCTGTCAGGACCACACTCAAGTTGGGAGTTTAATAAAGTAATATTTATAAAGGTCTGGGCTGGGTGCAAGGAAACCTTGAGAGAAAGTGTGGTATTCTGGAGCTAGTGGTGTGGGTTTGGGTGTGTACTGAGGGGAGTGGTGGAGGGTGTCCCACTTCCAGACCTGAAGAAGCATGAGGAAGAGAACTACCTGGGGAGGATCACCCTCAGAAGCTATAACTGCAGTTGAGGGACACAGCTGTCCCAAGGCAGCCACTAAGGGAAGCAGCCAAAGGCCTGGTACCCTCACACACTCTTCTCCCTCTCTCTGGTCTCCTGCCAGGGCTCCCACTGGACAAGCCCCATCAGAACCAGATGGGGAGGGTCATCCCTGCAGGTCAGCCTTCTGAGGCCAGAGCAAGGTGCAGAAGATGGAGGGGAGGCCTGGTGGTGCAAATGGAAGACATCCCCATGTCAAAAGCAAAATCTCTGATTACTTCCTTAGGATCAGTGTTTCATGGCTTGATGTGGCTAGTAGGGACTGTTCCAATCTACCAAACTTCAACTGACATGAGGAGGGAACAAAGCTGTAAAATATGTTTCTCCTTCCTGGAGAGGTAACTAGAACTAGAAAAGGAAAGTATGTAATCTTCTCAGTAATGAAACAGAGTTTATCTTGATTACCCTTGGCCCAATTCTATATTACCTCAAGTCTATTATCCCTTATGTGTAATTCCAAAATTAAACTACTTCTGTACACTGAAAATTTTTCCATACTTCATCTGTCAACAAAACATGGCCGTGTGATGTGAACTATTTATAACTATTACCCTACTTCATGTGAATATTTTCTTGCAGAAAAATTGCTTGGTTACTGGGGGCTCTCCTAGCCCCTGTCTTATGTTCTATATTCATGTGCTTTTACATATACATACAAAATGTATATAATGTACAGTGTATGACATTTCAAATCCCAAACACTCCTAAATTCCAAATCTATCTGGCCCCTCAGCCTTCAGAAAAGAGACTTTGAACTTATGTTCTGATTCACATCAACTCCATAATATTCTTTAGAAAAGGGATAGGGACCACCACGCCTGGCTAATTTTTGTATTAGTAGAGACAGGGTTTCACCAGGTTGGCCAGGCTGGTCTTGAACCCCTGACCTCAAGTGATCCACCCAACTTCGCCTCCCAAAGTGCTGGGATTACAGGCATGAGCCATTGGGAGGCTGAGGCAGGAGAATCACTTGAACACAGGAGGTGGAGGTTTCAGCGAGCCGAGGTTGTGACGTTGCACTCAAGCCTGGGCTGATAAGGGCAAAACTCTGTCTCAAAAAAAAAAAAAAAAAAAAAGGGGGGGGGGGGGGTGCCCAGCATGGTGGCTTTCGCCTGTAATCCCAGCACTTTGGGAGGCCAAGGCAGGCAGATCACCTTAGGTCAGGAGTTCAAGACCAGCCTGGCCAACATGGTGAAACCCCATGTCTACAAAAAATACAAAAAAATTAGCTGGGTGTGGTGGCAGGCACCTGTAATCCCAGCTACAGCTACTCGGGAGGCTGAGGCCGAGGCAGGAGGATCGCTTGAACCCGGGAGGTAGAGGTTGCAGTGAACCAAGATGATGCCATTGTACTCCAGCCTGGGCGACAAAAGCGAGACGACTCCTCAAAAAAAAAAAAAAAAAAGAGAGAGAGAAAAAAAAAAGATAGGGAAAGTTATGTTTTACATTTATGATTGATAGACTTTTTCTACTTAGAATGTGGCTTTATAAATTGAACTTTACAACATGTAAAGTTCTTTTTAACTCAAGCTTAGTTTTTTAAGTATTCCTCTGCGCCTTTTGAATATTATGAGATTGTGGAAGACAATCAAGTATAGTACAGGATTGTAGGAGGAAAGAAAGGGGAAGCCAAAGGGACACTCAGAATGTACTAAAGGGACTGTTTGCAGGGATGTGGTCAGGGTCAAGGACACAGAAAAGATAGGGCTTCAGAGCATGGATTTGGGAGACAGACATGTTAACCCCCCTGGTTCTCAGCTTCACCCCTTATCAGCTATGCATCACTGGGCTGGTTACTTCACCTCTTTGTGCTTCATCTTATATTTTAATAATATAGTAAAATCCTCTCTAATCGATTTCTCGCAACCACCACCCTGTGAAGTAGATAAGACAGGCAGTTTCCTCTCTGACATATGATGAAACCAGAGAAATGAAGTAATTGGCCCAAGGTTAAGCAGGGAATTTGTGCGAAGTGAGGACTGGCAGTCAGATTGCCCCCACTGCTGAGCCAGGGCTCTTTCCAAGCCACCGCCTGCCTTACTCACAGAGGCTTGCCCTTCACTGACTGCCCCAGGAGGGAGCATGTCAGGTGGCATTCTCAGCTGGGCCAATTCTCGTGAGCATGAGGACTTCTGAGGCATTTCTAAAAATGTCAGCCTTTGATACTTCTTGTTTTATATCTCCACCCCAATAATTGCCCCAACTCTTTTTAACAAACAGCCACTGCATAATCCAGACAGTACAACTTGATCTTGCTTGCAGAGGAATTAGGCCTTTGAGATATTGGAGTTATTTGTTACAACAGTACAATCTAGCCTAGGCTTACTGACACAGCTGTCTTAGTCTGTTTTGTACTTCTATAGAAGGAATACCTGAGGCTGGGCAATTGATAAGAGGTTTATTTATCTCATTACAAGAAGCATGACATTAGCATCTGCTCAGCCTCTGGTGAGGGCTTTTGTGCTATGTCAAGATATGGTGGAGAAGATCAAAGGGGAAGCTAGCATCAGTACAAAAGGGCCAAACTGGACAAGTGTCCTGGCTTTATAACAACGCACTTTCATGGGAACTAATCCATTCCCCTGGGAATTTGCTTACTAGCATGAGAACAGCACAAAGCCATTCATGAGGGATCTACCCCCATGACCCACACCTCCCACCACTGCCACACTGGGGATCAAATTTCAACATGAGATTTGGTGGAGACAAACAAACCATATCCAAACCATAACAGCCATCTTACTGACAGGCAAATCAAGGATATGGAATCTGCCATTTAATGTACTTATTGTGAGCCTATTGTGCATTAAATACCATGGTAGGTGCTATGATTACAGATGATTTAGATTTGACACCAGCCCTCAGAGGGTTTATAGTGCAGAAGGCATATAAATAAATGATATCACTCTGTTGTAATTGCCACTATTAACAAAGGGGGTACTATGGAAGGGAGGAGTCCACGAATCCTGTATCAGGGAACCAGCAAGAAATGGCATACTCAGCTAAAATTTTTGAAGGGATATTTTAATAAAGTTTTAATAAAAAGTAACTGCTGCTGTTTATCATTAAGAGAGACTATTTTGGAGGTGTGGGCAAGGTTAAGGTAGGTAGGGTGGGGGCAACAGGAATGCTGAGGCATCCAAGGATAATCAGCAGAGGAAAGCCAATCTCACCCCAGTCTGAAATGAAGAAACAAGTGTTAGAAATAGTGTTACTGGACTAAGTGGGAGGTGGAATCATGGCAGAGGGGCCAGATGACACCAACTACAGCTGTAGCCAGAGCAAAATGGGGTGGTGGGGGAGGCCGTGGCGGATCAGGAAGAATAGATATTCCAGCTTTTCTCTCCTCCTGCCCTCTGATCTCCTGCCATGCTCCCTGTTGGCAAGATCCACCTGGAAACCAGAGGTCAGGGCATCTGGATGATGCCATCAATGCAGTTGGTAGAAGTCAACCTCCTGGTCCTCAGAGCAGGGTGGAGAAGGATCTGGAGGGGCAAATAAAGACTATCCTGAATGAGGTCCTCAAAAGAGAAATGATAGGAATAGTTAATACAATATTTTTTGAAACTTTATTGCTCCATTAAAATGTTTAAAATTGCAAGGAGAGTCCACAGTTACTGATAGAATAGGGGATAGGTTTGAATGAATATTCAGATGACTGGACACTTGAGGCTCCTATTAGAAGAGACAATGGACATATGGCTGGAAATCACATCCTGGATCTTTCTTTGAGGGGGGGTTGGGAGATGAAAGTCAAGTGCGGAGAAAATGGGTGGGGCGTAAGTAGAAACATATCTTCCTGTCAGCCGGAGACCAGATCACTTGAGATAAATTGTAAGGTGGGAATTGCATCATATTTTTCTGACCTAGTCTCAAAAGCCATGCAGTATCACTTTCACACTGTTACAAACAAGTTACGAACTGACCCAGATGAAAGGAAGGAAAGTTAATTCCACCCCTTCTGGAGAAAGCAAAGTTCTGTCATAGTGCTGAATAATACAGTAGCCAGTAGCCACACATGGCTGTTTACACTTCAATTAATGACAACTTAATAAAATTAGAAATCCAATTCTCAGTCACACTAGCCACATTTCATGTGTTCAATAGCTATGTCAGGACATGGAATATCTCCATTATTGCAGAAGTTTCTATTGGAAAACACAGCTCTAGAACACACGAGACAGGAAATATTGTTGCAGCCGTCTTGCAAATACAGTCTGCCACCAGGACCTAGGCAAAGCAAATTGTATTAGAGAAGATGGTGCAGTGGCTCACAAGACATTGTGTACAAGGGTTGGCAATAACTGCTGCCGTTTAGCATTAAGAGAGTACTTGGGTTAAAGTCTCAAAGAGAGGATGTATATGCCTAGGGGGCTAAAACTAGGGCCAATAGGAGGGTATCACAAAAGAGAGATTTCTAGGACAGTATGTTCCATGAAGCTCTTTGAGTATGTGACAAAAAGCCACCACTCCCCAGGAAAAAAAAAAAAAAATACAGTATTATTCATTCAAGTTCAGGGGTCTACAGAACCCTCCAAATCAATCCATGGACTTACCACATCAGAGCCCTACTGCAGGCTGTGAGCCCTTGAAAGTATTTCCTTATTCCCAGCCATTAGCAGAGGATTTGGCCCTGATGACACTTAGTCACCATATGTTGGCAGAAAGGGGCACTTTTTTGCTGAATACAAGTAAGAACTTTAATAGGCGGGGAGACATTTAAGTGGACCAGACAACATCGGGAAGCCAGAAAGTTTCCCAGCACTAGAGGAGTCCAAGTAGATGTATAATAATATGGAGAGGATTTCAGCCTTCAAACAGAACTGAGTAAGCCTTAGGTCTTGCCTTGGAGACCCAAGTTCTATAAAAGATGATGGTAAAGCCCAAGTGAAGGGATGATCACATACAATTTGTATGAAGAGGGTGGAATCTAGAGAGGCTCCATGGAGCTGGTGACATTCTTGGATCAAGTTCATATGTCAGATGGCTTCTTCCCTGAGGTTGAGTCCTCTCTAGAAGGCTCTTCAAGCCCCATACCTACCAAAAAAAAAAGTTTTTATCCTTCTCTCTCCCATATCCAGTTTCCCTTATAAATCCAGACATATCTAAACTTAGCGGTGGACAGAGCTTGAACAGTCCTCAGTTGGTCTTCAGGCCCCTTGCAAACAGACCTCTGGCATACTTGTTGCATCAGTTTCAAACATACCCCAGATACACTTTCATCCCCCACAATGTATTTTCTGAATTTTGAGTATCATTGTGAGAAACTCACATTGAATCTAAGGCTAAAATCATCTCAGCTTTTCTGACAGTCTCACTGCAGTTGTAAAAGTCAGTTATATTCAGTTATTCTTTCCTCTCCCACTATTCGGTCAATTCTTCAAGATCAGGAGCTATATTCCCACTTCCTAAGCATACACTTGGCAGCTGTATGTTCCAGCCGGTGTTTTATTCTTGCAATTCCACAGGGATAGGGTTTTGGATACAACAGGCTGGTTTGAGCATAATTATTCTTAGTACATAAGCTCATTATCGTGTGTGTTATCCAAAATCTTAAAGGACTACGGCACTCTGTTTTTTATAGAAAGGAAGAGGCACACCCCACCATTCCCAACACATACTGAATCTTGACTGAATGACTGTAGAAAGCAGATTGCCCTGGGTTTGAAACCCACTATCAGCTGTGTGACTTCGAGAAAATTACCTGGTCTCTCTAAGCCTCAGTGTCCTCAGTTGCAAAATGGACATTCTATTCATACCAGGATTGTTTTAAATAACATTTAAACATGGTGCTTGGTGTATAAGAAGCATTTCAAAAATGTTGTCCACTCATTCTGTGACTTCTCATATACTTTTTTTTTTTTTTTTTTTCATGGAGAAGGCAAGACTTAATATCCTTTTGGGGCACAACTGGAGAAGTGTATCTTGAAAGACCTAACTATTTTACAACCACAATCTGCACTATGGTGCACTGAGTGACGTGAGTCATGCAAGTGTAGGATCGATCTTTTTATTTAGAATGTTGATATTTCACGGACTTTTGAAATTTTATTACTATTTTTTGAAATATTACATTAAAAAATTACTTACTTTGATAACCGGAGTTTTCCAGGCACCCTCTTAAATTTTACACCCACGGCAGTGCCTCATTCGTTTGGCCCTTGTCCTGTCCTGCCCTACTGTCACACCACGACCGAAATCTGAGACTAGAGCAGCCAGAAAAACTGGAAGGAAAAGAACCCCGTTGCCTACCTGAGTTTACCCTTCTGCCTAGAGTGCTACCCCGGCCCAGGAAAGTGGGCACAGGGAGCGTACTACAGCTCCCACAAGGCCACGCGGGACTGCGTCCTCGCCTATTGGCTGCGCGGGTCCCGCCCTCCCCCTGCCCCTCCCCGCCCTTGCTGGGATGACCCCAGGGGGTGAGTGCCCGGCCAGTGTGCTCTGGAAGCGGGCTGAGGTTCTGCTCGGATCAGGATTCATGGCGGCGCGGCCACTGTCCCGGATGCTGCGGCGGCTCCTGAGGTCCAGCGCCCGGAGCTGCAGCTCAGGGGCTCCGGTGACACAACCCCGCCCCGGGGAGTCCGCGCGAGCTGCCTCGGAGGTGAGCCCACCCCATCTGCGTCCACAGCTTCCCCGGGCAGGAGTGGCCCGGGCACACTGCCCTTTTCCCCCAGTAGCTCCCGGCCTATCTGCTTGACCGCTTCTGGGAGGGACGCCTTGGCACTCCTCAGTGGTGCAATGTTCTCCAGATGGACCGCCCGGTCTCATCCGCTAGCCCAGCGGGAGAGGCTCCTGGGAGTCCCGCTTCAGAACCTCCCTGCCCCCCAGCCACGCCACCCCTTCCAGCCCTGAGCTTGGCCAGAAATTGGGGTAAGCAGAGGACTGGGACTTTGAGTCCAGTGAGGTGTCTTCTTAGTACCCTTCAGCCTTGCCTTGCACCCACTCTCTTTCTTAAACATTTTCCCTCCCTATCCCCAGAGCTCAGAGATCAGGTGTCCCTGTGACACCTGCTTCATAGTGTGACTGACTAAACATGTCACCTCGGTGTCACCAACGGTGAGTTGTTAGTGTAGTCCCAGGGCTCTGTGACCCATCCTTTGCTGACTCTCCTTGTCTTTTTTATTAACCTTGGGAGGGTTCAGCCTTATCCTAGAGCAGAACAGGGCAGGACGTGGCCTCTTCCAGGTGAGAAATTAATTCGTCTGTCTTCAGGGTTTTGGGTAGGATCCCTCAGTCCTTGCCAGCACCCCTCAGAGTGTTTCAAGTCATGAAAAGTTTTGGGTTTTGGTTGTTCTGCTCAGGTGGTTAGGGAATAATTTGGGGGGAAAAGCACCTCTTTTCATTTAGTGAAACCTCTTTTCGGTACCTATCTAGGCGTTTTTTCCCCCCCGTCTCCCAGAACTAGGCTTCCTGTCCTGGGATTCATAAGATCACTGCCCCCTCCTCCCCCATATTGCTCAATGACTTCCGCCAAATTTGCTTTCCCCAAATCTAAGCCCCTCTGGGATCCTCGGATAAGCAGGCCCATGGTTGGGAAGTGAGGACTTTTTAGGATCCTCGAACTCTGAACATCATTGAGGAGGAGATAGGAAAGCAAAGATGGCTGAGAGATCTTTAAAGAATTCAAGAAAAGGGACGTTTCTTCTCCACCCCCCACCCCCCAGTTTATTTTGTACTGGTCTTTCATGAGAGAACCTGTGTTGAGCGACTCACATGTGGAAGCATTTAGTCCTCACTAAGCCATGTGAGGTGAGCAGAGTTTGTATGTTCAGATGAGGGGGCTAATCGAAGTTAACTTTCCTCCAGTCGCAGAGCTGTAAAGTAGAGGGCAGGAACTCAACTCTAATGCTTTTCCATCCTCCCTGTGTGGAGGCCAGGGAGAGAGCCTGCTCCTAACCATCCCTTTACACTGTGAAGGGAGGAGCAATGTGGCAAAAAGGAGAACATAGACTCTGGGGCAGCCCCATCCCTTATTAGGGATTCACCAAGTCCACTTACCTCTCAGTGTCTGTTTTCTCATCTGCAAAGTGAGAATAAAAGTGCCTACTTCATAGGATGTCACAGGGATTAAAAGAGTTAACATATGTTAACGTATATACTTAGAACAAAGCTTAGCCCATGTAAGTGCTGTGTTATGTAAATGTTGGTGGTAATTACTATTATCCATGCTGCCACTGGCACATGCTGTGTCCTGTGAGTCCCCTCCCATCTGGACTTGTTGGATAGCTATTCTGTCAACTCACATTGAATCCTGGACATCTGATTAGGATTATCTTCAGCAGACCGGGAGTTCCTGAGGGCTGGATGCACCTCCGCCTTTCTATCCCCACAAGCGCTTAAAGTAGGGTTGTGCAGGCAGTGGATTCAGCCAATAATTGCAGCTGCTTGAAACTTTAACTAGTGAGGAGTCACGTGGCGTAGTAGACCACACTGGACAGGGAGTCCCATGTTTTCACCCGCCAGTTTTGCCTCCAATTTCACCTGGCTCCTGGGGCTGTCACTTCCCTTTGCTTCATGTTTATAAAATGAGAGGGCTGGGCCAGCCCATCATAAGATGGGGGAGGGCACAGAAACCTGTCTTGAGGAGACTCTAAGGGGAGGTGAGTCTGGAAATGGATATGTTCTGCTTATCTCCAGAGCTTGCCAGTTGGGGTGGGGACACCTTGAACCCCTTCTTGCAGGGTCTGTCCCCCCCAACACGCCCACACAGGGCTCTGGCAGTCTGGTTTGGGATGGGAGGTGCTTGGAGAGCTAGGATGGAAAGCCACTGGGCATTGTTTGTGTGGCAGGGTGAGGGTGTGAGGGTGAGAAGTGAGGTGTAAGTGGGAGCTGGCTGTGAGGATTGCGGAAAGGGGGTTGTGGGCTGAGTCCAAGAACAGGTCGAGTAGCTTCTACATATGGAAAGAGGTAGTGTGTGGGTCAATGGGGAGGTGGGTGGGGGAGACACAGCAACCTGCCAGCCTGTGTCTGGGGTGGCCCAGACAATCTTTGCAGGGTTCAGCCTAGCCTGGGAGTGCTGCATCCCTCTTTCTCCCTCTGAGGCTCCATACAGGCTTTGTTGGGCAACAATGAAGCCTGGTGCCTGCGGCGGGGGAAGCAGGGAGGGTGAGTCTAGGCAAGGCACAGGCACCCATCTGTTCAGGGGGCCAGAAAAAACAAATGCTGCCTAGGGGTTAGGCTGCAAGGAAGTGGGTGTGGGTGAAGGTAGGAGTACAGCAGGGCCTAGTGAGGGAGAATGAGGGGGAGGAGGGAAAGAGGGCTTTCAGGGGGTCATCTTGACTTCCAATCTGCCCAGCTCCTCAAAATCCATGTTTCAGTGAAATGTGACTGTCCTTGTCAGAAGCCATAGGTGTAAAGACCTCACACTTAGGGTGGGAATAAGGGGAGGGGGAAGGAGAATCAAGCTAGGCTAGGCTTTTTGCTGGGTCCTCTCATTTAAAAGAGATTGATTTTAAGAGACCCTTAGTATACATCATCCCAATAGCAGGGTAAATCAGGGCCACTGATACTTAGATTTGGAATGTGCTTTTTTTTCTCCTGAATAACCCTGCTGCTCTGTTTAGACTTTGGAGCTATTTGAGGGCTAGCCTTTAGAAGTCAAATCAGATGCCTAAGATGAGTGACTAGTAGAGGGAGGCACCTTGAGGGCAGGGTCCCGCTTTAACCCCTTTGTCCCACCCTTCCCCACCCCCTTCACCCCAATCTGCATTGGGTAGACATGAGATGACCAGTAGTGTCTGGCAGGCTGCCTAGTGCCTGCTGGTGCACACCAGTATTAGTGGTCCTGGGGATGCTCAGACCCCACTTAGGTGGTGTGGCAGCAGCTTTGAAACCCCGCCTCTGGCCATCTGCTGTTAGTAGGGTTGGAAGGCCAGGGTCTTGGGTGGGAAGGGAAGCTGACAAACTAGAAAAACGGATCACAGCACACAACAGTGTTCCTCCACGGATCACTGATTGAAAACCTCTGTGCCAGGAACTCCTCCAGTTGAGTTAGGTTGGATTATTATTTCCACTGCATAGATGAGGAAACTAAGGTTTCAAGAATTTAGGTGACTTGCTCAACAGCTAGAGCCAGGCTTGTAATATAGGCTCACCTACTCCAAATCCTGTGCTCAGAACCACAACTTGCCCTGGGTTAAAATAGCACCTGGCACTTGGTGTCACTAGGCCGATGGTTCTCAGTCCTGGCTGCACAGCTGAGGCACTAGATTGAGCTAGAATCTTTGGGACAGGGCTCTGTCACCAGTCCTTCTTGAAGCTCCTTGAGTGATTTTGATGCGCTGCCAGGGTTTCGAACCACTATACCAGGTTAAACCATTTTGACAGTAGAGACCAGCCAGGAAATGATTACCCCCATGTAACTGGCTTTTGCATATACGACCTTTCTGTTTACATCAGGGACAGGACTATTTGTTCATATGATTCAAAATGTACCAACATCCTGTGCTAGACACTGGGGATACTAAATCAGTCAGAATGACTTCTCACAGAGAGGAAACAGCCCCGGCCAGCCTAGGACCCTGGGAATATGATCCGTTGAGGGCTTCCTACTACTTCTGCCATGTCCCAGCCCTCCTGAGCAAGCAGGGTTGCTGTCTACTTTGTCCTATAATTCCCTGTGAATCTTGGGCTCCTTTGGCTAGTACTGACATTTTTTTCCTCCAGGAGATTTAAGGGACAGGGAAAAAAGTAGAATGAAAGTAGGGCATGCAGTGTTAGAGGAGAGAAGATGCAGGAATGGGGCTCGTTAATATCTAAATAATGAGTTTGCATTGCTGGCAGGGTGAGAGTGTGTGTGTTTAGGAGGCTGGGTTCAGAACGGGTGGTGCAGTCTGCATAAGTCTAGGTAAGGTCACAAAAGTTCTTAAAAGTGAAATCTGACCACCTTCTCCCATTGCCAGAACAAAAGCACCAAATTCCATTCTTTTTTTTTTTTGAGAGAGTCTAGCTCTGTTGCCCAGGCTGGAGTACAGTGGTGTGATCTTGGCTGACTGCCACATCTGCCTTCTGGGTTCAAGCAATTCTCTTGCCTCAGCCTCCCGAGTAGCTGGGATTATAGACTCGCGCCACCACAGCCAGCTAACTTTTGTATTTTTTAGTAGAGATGGGGTTTCGCCATGTTGCCCAGGCTGGTCTTGCACTCCTGCCCTCAAGTGATCTGCCACCCTCGGCCTCCCAAAGTGCTGGGATTCCAGGCGTGAACCACCACACCCGGCCCCTAATTCCATTCTTGATTGCTCCATCACACTGCTTGCTCTCAGGTTTCTGCTGAATCATGTTCCTTGGTCCTCCTCTCAACTTCCAATTCTTTGATTTATCTTGACTCCTCCCCCATCCAGCCACCCCATCCCCCCAACATGTTAAGACTGGGTTGAGGGGGGTATCTTGGCAAGTGAAGAGACAGAATCTGGGGTGACTAACATGACTGAATTGCAAATAGCTGTTGATGAAAAAGAGGGCACAGCACTGCAATACATCCAGATTCCCAGGTATCTCATCTGGACTCTGGTGGCTGATGGGATTCTTGATTATGGAGTGCCCCCCGCCCCACCCCACCCCACCCCGAGGCTGTCTGTGGAAAGGCAATGGAGTGAGTTTGAGTTTTCTCTGTCACACCGCAGGGAGGGAGGAAGTGACTGTTGTGATTATAGCAGACTGCAATTAGAGAAGTGACTGCCGCTTACTCCCCACAGGATGGTGAGCAGGGCTTCTCAGAGGAGGTGGGAAATTCTCCCGTGGTGGGTAGAGTGAGGAACGTTTTATGGGCCTAGGAAATTGAGAGCAGCCTCACACACACTCTTATGTCTCTCATCTTCGAACCACTCAGTGGCTCTTGACCCAGTCAAGGGCTGCCAATGAGAATTACCTGGAGAGACTGAAAACATAACAGCTTCAGAGATCCAGATTTAGTTGGTCTCCACTGGAATCTTTTTTTAAAGTTCTCCAGATGGTTCTAATGTGCAGGTGGAGCTGAGGAACTTACTGAAGCAAATGCTTCTTCCTCCTAATGTAGGCATAGTTGCGCTAGACCTTTGGAGGGCCTGAGGCCTTCTGCTCTCCATCATAATTTTAAGTGTTCACCTACCATCTTCTGATACCACCACTACCACCCAACCCCTGTCTTTACTCCTAGCAAGACAACCTTAGCCTGTAGCTGTATTCTTATTTTACAACTGGGAAAGCAGGCCTGGAGAAGTTAAGGGACTTTCACAGTGTGCCAGGTCATACCTGCTGCAGAAACCAGGGGTTCTTATTCCCATTCCAGAGCCTTGTCTGTAGATCTCATGCGTGACTTCCAGGGTCATGATTTTTTTTGTCTGAAATATTCTAGAGAAGTGACTTCTACCCACCCTAGTTGTCATCCTCCCTATCTTCTTGGACTCTCTCTGTGGGATAGAAGGGAGTAATTTAGAATCTGGAATCAGGGTCGGGCGAAGTGGCTCATGCCTGTAATCCCAGCACCTTGGGGGGCCAAGGCAGGTGGATCACGAGGTCAGGAGATCGAGACCATCCTGGCTAACACAGCGAAACCCTGTCTCTACTAAAAACATAAAAAATTAGCTGGGTGCAGTGGCGGGTGCCTGTAGTCCCAGCTACTTGGGAGGCTGAGGCAGGAGAATGGCGTGAACCCGGGAGGCAGAGTTTGCAGTGAGCCAAGATCGCGCCACTGCACTCCAGCCTGGGCAAAAGAGCGAGACTCCATCTCAGAAAAAAAAGAACCTGGAATCAGAAGACCTGGATTTGAATCCTGCTTCTGCCGAGGGTGTTCTTGGACCCCATCCGAGCCTTAGTTATAATAATCCCTTGTGGAGTGGGTGTGGGAACGAAACAGAACGTTCTTTGGAAACTTTAAGATGCTTGGTAAATGTTACTTCCTTGGAGCAATTATCTCATCAGCATCTATCGGGACCCAGGTTGTACTCTCCAAGGACCGATACATCAGGGGGAGACAGATCAGACTAGATCAGACTTGTACATGGGAAAGGGTGAAGCTGGCTCCCTCCTTTCTCTCTGCAGGACGGGTTTGGGCCTTGCTTGTGGCCTTCAGCAGTCTCTTCTCATTTGTGCCCGAGACCATGGGTGCACAATCCTTTTTTTTGGCACTGGCTAGAGTGAAGAATAAGGGCCAATAGATTCCCCCACACCCTTGCCTCCACCTTGCTGCCCAGCCGGAAATCCTCCCAGCAGAGATCACCACCCGCCCTCGACCCCGGAGCTGAATACTTAAGGGGTGGGTCTTTCCCATCAAGCTCATTTCTCAATGAGAGGGACAATCCCGGCTTCCCCAACATCGCAGAGCCCAAACACGTGGAAGAGTTGGAAGCTCCGTACAGATGTCAGAGTAAGGGAGGAGGCAGGCGGTTCTCCTTGTGCCTCTTCCCAGCCCGGTAGCAGGGGCCCATGCTTCCTCCCTGGCCTGTCCTTGCAGGAGCTGTCCAGGCGGAGGCAGTTCCTGCGGGAGCATGCGGCCCCCTTCTCCGCCTTCCTCACAGACACCTTCGGCCGGCAGCACAGCTACCTGCGGATCTCACTCACGGAGAAGTGCAACCTCAGATGTGAGTCACCTTCCTGGGCCCGCTCTGGGCTGGTGTGCGTCTGCTGAAGCAGCCTCTGAAATCTCCCTGTGCCTGGAAATCCTCCTGAGTCCTCCAGTTCTGCTTTCTCACCTCCTCACCCCTACCCCTTGCTTACCAGGCCAGGTGGGCTTCAGGGACAAGATAGGGGTCAAGGCTGAGTTGTATGATTGTAGAAGCTGTGTCCTACTTGGGATTAGATTTGAAAACATAAATGCAGTTGGATTTAGAATTAAGATTGGGTCCTGGACCTGTCAGTCTTCAGGGGTCCTTCCTCCTGTTTCCCTGTAGATTCCGAAGTCCAGGACGTGGCCAGGGGTGGGGTGGTGAACATCATAAACGTGAAGTAGACAGCCATGCCCATGCCAGCACTGCTGACTCTGGAGGCGCCCCAGTCCCGTGACAAATCAGCTGGGGCCAGGCTAATAACAAAGAGGCCTCATTTCATAATCCTCGCAAAGAGTGCTCTGGATCTGTAGCCACTGCTGGAGGGACTTCCAAACTTGATCTTCCTTCCCCTCTTTTCCTTCCTTCTGCCTCTCCTCCCTCCCCCCATCCCCCTCGTCCCTCCCCCCATCCCCCTCGTCCCTCCCCCCATCCCCCTCGTCCCTCCCCGCTTCCCCCTCGTCCCTCCCC